>NW_027397070.1:47553132-47688438 GCF_003265705.2 Callorhinus ursinus
TCTGCTTCTCCCTCTGCCCCCCCCCCCCCCCCCCCCCCCCCCCCCCCTTTTTCTCTCTCCCCCCCCCAAGCAAATAAATAAATAAATAAATAAATAAATAACATAAACTTAAAAAAAAAAAAAGAATTTCCGGATGAAAAAAACATGACAGCACTCCAGAATTCTTCTATTTATAAATGTCAGAATTACTAGGTTCTTAGGACATTTTTCTAGGAGAACACTTTTCCTGGAATGTCCATCTCCTATGCCACTTGGCTCTGGCGTCTCACACCCAACACCCTGCATTCGGCCCTGTGCCCTCCCTCTTTTCAGCAATCTCTCCCTGTACAACTGATTTTGAAATGTTTTTCCAAACGTCCTTTCTTTTCTGACTTCATTCTCATCTCACAGGTGTCAAGCTCACCTCACATCTGTATTTCTCATGATAACTTATATTTTCTCTTTTGGATTATAAAAGTAATCCATGCCCTTCACGAGTATATATCTGTGTGTATGTGTGTTGAAGGAAACTCGGATCTGCTTTCTGTAGTTTCAGAGTGTGGTTTTTTTTTTTTCTTTTTTCTTGAGATATCAGCATGGCTCTATATCATTAAGAATTCTTCGAAAAATTGTAGTGGACACATAATACTCCCTCATACGGACAGAGCAAAATTTACTTAACAACACTGCTAGCCATTTTGATCTTCCCATGTTCCAATATTAAAATCAATGCTTGTTTTCAAAATCTGTTCACAGTATAGTGTTATGGGGAAGAAGATGGGCTTTGGAGTTCCAAAGACCATGGTCCAGATTCTAGTTTGGCCATTTGTTCCTAGGCCTCAGTTTCCTTCTTTGTAAATGGGGATCATAATGGTACCTACCAACAGAATTATGACAGTTTAAAATAGGATGTATATAATGTACTCATTTACACAGAGCTTCAGACATTGTAAGTTCTGCTAAATAGTAACTGCAATTATAATAGTCACCATCGTTAATCATGGGCAATTAGTTTTTAGCACAGTTGCTAGAAGTTAGACGGTAGTACAAATACTTTGATACCTTTAATAATATATTGCCAAATTCTGGAAAGATTCTACCAATTTATAGTCACATAAATAGTATAAGTACATACCCTTGCCATTATTAGGTAGTATATTTTTTATTATTGTATATCCATGTATACACAAAAATGTTACCTTGTAATTTACATTTCTTTTTTTTTAAAGATTTATTTATTTATTTGAGAGAGCGAGAATGAGAGAGAGAGAGAGCACATGAGAGGGGGGAGGGTTAGAGGGAGAAGCAGGCTCCTCGCTGAGCAGGGAGCCCGATGCGGGACTTGATCCCGGGACTCCAGGATCATGACCTGAGCCGAAGGCAGTCGCTTAACCAACTGAGCCACCCAGGTGCCCTGTAATTTACATTTCTTTGATTGCCAGTGGAAATGACTAGTTTTAAATATTTAGATGGCTAATTATATTCCTTTTTTGTAAATTGTTTATTAGGGTCAGTGCCCATTTTTCTTTTGCCTGTGCATCTTTTTTCTAAATCAGTGAGTTCTTTTTATGTCATAAGAATCATTCTTCTTATGTATAACTAAAATGTATTGTGCATTTAGAAGTTGCAGATGAGGAAACAGGGCCAGAGAGGCTAAGTAGTTTGCCTAGTGTTTCAGACCCTTGCCTGGCACAGAGTAAATACGCAGTAAACTCTTGCTGTCTTTGTTACTAATCTTTGTATTTCATAGCACCTGGCACAGTCCAGCACTTTGCACACGGTAGGGGCAGAATACATACATGGTAACTTCTGTTGACACCAGCCACCCTCACTTCTCCTCTTTGGTGTGCACAGAAGCCAGCCGTTAATGGGTGCCTTGGTCACAGCCACTGTTTTAGCTCAGATGAATCGGCATCTCCTGAACTTGACTTGATTTTCTCCATCTGTTTTTAATGATACTTTCCGAAAACGCTGTAAAATCAGGTTATTTCCCCTCACTTCATTTCTAGGTAACAAACCTGAATTTGGCAAGTGGCGTCATAAACAGAAGCAGTGCTTCAACCCCCCCTACCCTTCGGCCTGTCATCAGTCCTAGTGGCCCGACATGGTCAATACAGTCAGACCCCCAAGCTCCTGAGAGCCACTCTACCCCTCCTGGAAGCAGGTATGTGAAGGGTTGTGGAATCATCGTTTTGGGTCACAAAGAGCCTGGGTCTGAAGAGAGTCTTTCCCACCTTGAACTCCCTGCACTGACGCCTGGGAGACAGGTACCTTTCTGCCTGCCCTAGTACTCTGGCACTTGAATAGAGGGCCTCGTTTGACTCATAAGACAGTTTGCGGGCAAATCAAAGGCAAAGGAAATTTCTGATACAGTTCAGTCAGCTCACTTTGGGGTGTGATGTGTTCAGTCCTTGCCTGTAGTCCACATTTTCTTGTTTTGACTTTTGACATTTTCTCCTTGTCTCCTCATTCTTGTTTATACCTTGTACTACATTTGCATTTCAATAACTTTGGACTCTTTTTTTTTTTTTGAAGGACATATTTGTTTTTTATGTTTTCATCTAGATTATATAATTAAACTCAAAACAGTCTCCCTGGACAATGCTCATTTGGGAAGTGGGAAGGAAATGTCCTTTATGTAGTTGAGCAAAGTGCAGAGGATAAAATCCAAATAGATTCTGGCCATAAAGTAAGCAACTTCTGAATTAGAAAAGAAGCCACTGTATTGAATTCTAGTCTTGATCCATATTTTAAATCCCCTATTAAAAAAAAATGTAAGAAATGGATTCCCAGTACATCTTGCATTAGTGGCTACTCAGAACGGGTTTAATTGTATCTGTCCCTGAGTGAAGTGAGCTAGAGAGGAATGTGACTGTTACGATGAAGTATTCTGTTCCCTCCGAATAAAGAAGCTCTGCCACAGATGTCCCTCCAAGTCCCCACCCCCGCGCCAGCTCTGTCAGCCTCTGCCAGCCGGCCACCTCTTAGCATGCTGCCTTGCCTCGTGGCTGCGAGGGGCGGCCAAAGACCTGGGCATGAAGGAAATACCTGTATGCTGTTGAAGTATCTGTTGGTGTTAGAATTATTACTGAAGGAACTAATTTGGGAAACAGAGACTCTGCCCAGGAAGCAACATAAACATAAGCATATTACATCATGCTTGAGTACAGTGTCTTTCATACCAGTAATCGTTGTGGTCAAGGGTGAAAAGAATCAACTGAGAGTTACAAAGAGTTGAAGACCGAGAGGCAGGACTGTTTCAGACGGGACATCCTCCCACGAAGTTCTCTTCGCAGAAGGCTGTCGTTGGGTGATTTACAGTCTACAGAATAACCACATTCCTAAAACATAAGTCGTAAAAAAGAATTCTGTTTATACCATAGAGCTTTATTTTCCATATAAAATATTTCCAAATATTCCATTTTCATGTTACAATCAGAGCCTTGTTTCTATGGAAAACATGTTCCCTGCAGTCTTGGGGATATTATCTGCCTATATGACAAGGCTGTAGCCATTTTCCATACTATAAACAAAATGTCAAAACTCCACATCATGACTGGGTTTAGAGCCTTCTTTCGGTAGCACCTGTTTGGCAGTGCTGAAACCCAGAAAGATGTGGGGATCCATCCGGGGCAGAGCCCAGACCTAGAGTCCAGCACTGTGAATGGCCTTCTCCTAGCCAGACTGTGCTTATGAGTGGCAGGAAAATAGCATATTACACCACTGACTTCAGAGCCCCTAGCACCAGGAAGTGGCCCCTGCAGAGTCCCTGGGCCTTTCCCCTTTTGAGTTAGTTGTACCCAAAGCAGCCCTCTCGTCACCTGCTCTTCAAGCCAAAGGGCCAGGTGTAAGGTCCCATTTCAGTCTAGGGTAGCCGCGGAAACCTTCCTCTGAGCCCGGGTAACCTCTGGTTGCCAGAACAGCCTAGAGGCTCAGCTTGTGGAATTCCCAGAGGTGTCCACCCCAAAGGAGTGCTAAGTGAATTCTCTGGGGTCCCTCCAGAGCTGGCTGTGACCTGGGCCACAGCCAGACCTCCAGCAGGCATTCTACCCAGTACCATACCCCAATTTCCATTTTTACCTGGTAAGTCACTGTTTTGTGGATAGTCTCTTGTTGCCCCTCTCTTAGTAGTAAGGGTGACTAAGTTCAATGAATATGGGATTAATAGCTTAGAGATCTGAGTTTTATGACTGGTTTTTGACACTAAGTGACCCTAAACCATTCATTTAATCTTTTTATTGGGCAAGCATACTTACGTATAAACCGGCCTGTTTTGAGAGCTTTTAGATTGCCCTTAAGGCACTTTGATCTCCCTGGAAGTGGGTGCTAAGTAAATAAGAGGTACTCTTACTAGTTCATCTACAATAGCAACAGTGGATTCCAGTGCTGATAAGCTCTGATAATTCCCTAAACCAGGGGCTGTCCTGTAAACAGTAACAAGACATAAAGAGAATCCTTCGCTGGCTGTGCTTTTCATCTGCATATTGGAGGATTCAGTGACTTGGTAGCCACAGGAATGAAAACTGGTGACTCACGAGAACTCTGCAAATAGTGTTATTTTTCATTTCCCTGTGGTGTTGCTATTGTTCTCAATTTTATGGATCACACAAGTTTTCACCAGACAACCTTGTTCTTCCCCCGCAGTTTTGAAGCCCCCCCACCCCAAATGCAGCCTCAGGGCTGTTGTCTCCCATTGGGTCAGTGTGAGCTCAGCCCAGCTCCTCAAATCCCTTGGTTCCTCTGGTCTGTCTGGAGTCCCTGTTCAAGCTTTGTTGTGGGAGAGGAAGGCAAAGAGCCCACGACTTGCCCAGACAGTCTGAGGCCTGGCCCTGTAGCTTGCCGTTCCCTAGACGCTCTGGAGCTGGACTTGGCCAGCCATTCCTCTGTTGTTACTTTTCAGAGGTAATAAGTGAGATTAATTGCAGGCCATTCTCCAGAAGAGAAAGTAGTCAGGGCCAAAATCAGTCACATGTTGAGAAGCCTGAGGTATACCTCTAAGCGAGGCCGATTTAGAATTATACAATAGGGCCTCCAGGATGCAGGTACCAAGCATTTGTGACCTCTTTTTTCTTAAAGGGATCAATTTCGCTTTCTAGATGTGGATACCTGGGTATCTAAGCTTTTCTTCAGCCAATGAGATGGGTAGGATTTTTCAGGCTGCCTTTTAGCTATACATTCTCTGGGCCCATGGGGTGTTGTAAGGGGCTGGAAGCCATAAGCAGAGGCATCTCCCCAGTACGGCCAGCCTTGCATGGAGTTGGACCACGTCAGGGAGGGGTATTTTCTAGGTGAGGAGCGCTCAGCGGGCTCACAGTGCATCTTTCTTTGTGAGACCTGGAAGGGTTACTGTAAAGTCTTGGCTGCTGCTTGGAAGGATTTGGGAAGGACAGGGCCTCAGACGGCTTGGCAGGAACCTGAGGCCCTGTTTTTTTCCAGTCCAACCCTTCCTTGTGGATCGAGCTGTCAGGGAATCCCACGAATGTCTGGCTTCTGCCCCTTTGTATGTTTTTCCAGCATTTGTCATTGAATTATTTTTATCCATCTCTGGCTTTTTCACACATGCAACCTGGGGATTTGTCTGTTCCTCGATATTAAAGGTGGGGGAGCTTGAAAGCAAAGCCATGAGTTTGTTCCTCCTTTTTGTGACAGGGCAAGACATCATGGGCTTGGGGTGCTCGGCCTGGCTGGCCCCCACTGTAGAGAACAGCATGGGGGAATGGGGTACAGTGAAGCACCAAATCTTAGAAATTGGGGTATATGTCACGTCACTCTCTCCCTCTGCCCTTTCATTCTCCAGAACTAAATTATAATGAGTCTGATACCCTGCTTTACATAATTTATAGGAACAAGTTTTTCAGAGATTTTGATTCTAGTTTAGCTAATACTTTTCTCCCTTCCTTTAGATTATTTCTTACAAATGTTGCTGGAGAGTCAGGTCTCTGACTTCCCATCTTTTCATTTTTAATCCTCAGAAAATACTGAGTTTGTTGTTTTAAAAAAACAAAAATACATCCTATTCATTTTCCATGTGTCAGGCATTTGGTTAGGCCCTGGGGAGTCATGATAAATAAAACAGGACTGTGCCTGATCTCACAGAGCTTATGGTCCGTGATCTATCTGTCATGTTCTCAGCATAGTCCTGGGTGCTGGGTATGGTCTAAAAGATTTGGAAGACCTAGTTTTTGATCACTCAGAGGTGACAGTCTAGCAGAGAAAAGGAGCTATATACACATGAAACAGTTACAGAGTAGTGTCAAGGGGCATATAGCAAAGATTTCAATCTGACGGCGCAGGCAGTTAGAAGAAAAAATATCGAGAAGAATGTGTAAGCATTTAATTCTGTCACCTGCTACAACATAGGTGAACCTGGAGGGCATTATGATAAGTGAAATAAGCTGGTCACAAAAGGACAAATACTGTATCATTCCTTTCATACAAAGTGTCTAATGTCGTCCAGATCAGAGAAACAGAAAGTAGAAAGGTGGTTGCCAGGGGCTGCAGGGAGAGGGAAGAGGGAATTAACATTTAATAGCTACAGAGTTTCAGTTTTGCAAGATGAAAAAGTTCTAGAGCTCTGTTGTACAACAGTGTGAATGTACTTTACTGAACTGTACACACAGAAATGGTTAGATGGTGTTTTTAAACTTAGGTGTTTTTTACTACATTAAAAAAAGGGGTATTGTAAGGGCTTAAAAGAGAGTCCCATAGTTCCACAAAAATTATATTTAGTGACTAAAATGGCAAAGTTTTGCTCCTATCCTCTGCCCCTCTGTAGGGGGATTAGCCTCAGCCTAGTCCTTGAAATGCTTCTGTTTCTTTAAGAGTATGTTAACTTTATAGGAAAGGGGGCCGTTGACCCCTATGAGGCAGATGGCACGATGTAATAGAAGGAGAAGGAACTGTTGAGTTGGACAGACCTGGATGTGCCTGCCTTAAGTGTGTGACCTTGGGCGAATTACATTGCTTCTCTGGGCCACAATTTTCCCATCTGCTTAGATATGCAAATAAATACCTACCTCATTAAGTTGTTACAAGATTTAATTGAGTAGTGTATGTGAAAGGAGCCAGTTTAGTGCCTGGTTTTGGTGTAGATTGTTGATAACATTTCATTTCCTTCCCCAGAAGAAAAAAAGTTGAAATTGGACTTGCTTGGGATATGGTGTTGCTACCCACTTGGGTTAGTATCTAGTACAGAGGGAACTAGCCATTACCTGTGGGTGGTGTGCTCCTCGGGCTGGATCACAGAGCTGTGGCCTTTCCAGCTGAGGAAGGGAAAGCATCAGAGTGGAGCCAACAGGAGACTCTTCCTTTTTCTCTGACCCCTTTGTTGAAGGGTGACTTCTTTCTACTCACCAGGCCCTTCCTCTCTGCTATCTTCTTTTGAATGTTGAAATTTCCACTGCAGCTCGATGTTCTAGCCAGTAAACACTCATATTTTCCATCTATCCTGGGGGTCGAGCTTTGGGAGAGCTTTTCTCTGGAGGAGTTTGGAGCTTATAATTTTGTACTTTATACTGTTATATAAACAACACTCTCTAGCCAAAGAGCACAATCACAAAAAGAAACCACTTTTGGGGGGCCCTAAAAAAAAAAAAGGAAATTCTTTCATGTTCAGAGTTCTGTAGAACTTATTTCACTTCTTATTCTCCTTCCTTCTTTCCCATAAAATCAAGTTAACTTGTCCTTCCTCCTCCTGAGTCTTAGCTCTCACCCCTTGAGTAAAATGTTTCTTCAGCACATGTGTGATAAAGGCCTGTACTTCTATCTAAAGTTCCTCTGCTTCTTTTCTCACTCCACCAGACACATAACCTCTCAAAGGCTATGCTCTGTTTCAGTTCAAGCTCTGTGACAGATTCTACAATTCCTCCTTCCCCAAGAGAGCTGAGGGCCATAGGTGTTTGTGCCAAGGCCAGAATGATTGGGCTTCTGCCTATTGAAGGAATGTGGGTAAACCTAGGAAATGTGTCAAAGATCGCTGGCTGGACATCATAGCAGAGCCTGGGCAAAGTATGTGTGGGAATGTTTGGGCCTAGTATCAGGAGTGAAAGAAGTAGATCTTTTCTTATCTGCAAGCCAAAATGCAGGTTGCTTTGTGGTGTGCCAGTGTAGTGTTTTTTCAGTTCAGTATGCCTCCTCCCTACCCCCCAAAGTACCAAGTACCTTTCCTTAGGATTAAAATAGGACACATGTACACTTGGGCACACCCACGTTGCATGCACACAGTCATTGTTGGAGGCAAGACCCTATGTTATTTTTTAAATCTTTTTTTTTTTTAATTTTATTTACTTATTTGACAGAGAGCACAAGCGGGGGGGGCAGCAGGCTGAGGGAGAGGCATAAGCAGGCTCCCTGGGAGTCTGATGTGGGACTCGATCCCAGGACCCCAGGATCATGACCTGAGCTGAAGGCAGTCACTTAACCAACTGAGCCACCCGGGCGCCCAAGACCCTATCTTATTTCACTGTTGACTTTATAATTTTATATCTACCCACAGTTGGTGATTATTTTGACTCTAAGAGGCCTGAATGACAAAAGTCTACATATTAAGCTGAATGAGACTCCTTTTCTAGAATTAAGAAATTATATCAGAGTTACTTAATTCATAATTCAGTTTAATTCTCACATGGTTTTTCCTCTCTTCATTCATCTTTGCAAGTTAACTCCGTTTACCAGTTTTGAAAGAGCTTGGAAAGAATCAGAATGGTAAAGAAACACTCTTTCTTTCCGACTTCTGTAGAGAGACATTGATGACCCAGTTTTAAAGCTTACTGTTGACTCCATGAATTTCTAGAAGGAAGACTAGTCAGCTTTCCTGAACCTGTAGCTGAAGACCCCGTCCTCCCTCCATCCTCCCTCCCACTCTTCTTTCTTTTTATTTTATTTTATTTGGCAGAGGGAGAGAGAGAATCCCAAGCAGGCCCCACGCCCAACTTGGGGCTCAGTCTCACAACCCTGAGACCATGACCTGAGCCGAAATCATGAGTCAGATGCTTAACCGACTGAGCCACCCAAGTGCCCCTCCCACTCTTATTTTTGTTAAGACTTTCAGCATGTTACCAATTAAATACAACTAAGAAATCATTGCTTTTTTTTTTTTTTTTAAGATTTTATTTATTTATTTGAGAGAGAGAGAGACAGCACAGGGGAGCCCAACACGGGGCTTGATCCCAGGATCCCGGGATCATGATCTGAGCTGAAGGCAGATGCTTAACCGACTGAGCCACCCAGGCCCTCTGCTTTTTTTTTTTTTTTTTTTTAAGTCCTAGGATTTAAGGGGCTAAAAGGAAAAAACTCCCTGTACCTATGTTTTAATAAAAGAAAACAATAGACTGATAGTATCTGAAAAGGAGTAAAGATCCTCTCTTCCCTTGCAGCCACTTTGAGAAGCAGTTTTGGCATAGGTTCTGGCTTGGGTATAGGTTCTTGATAATTCTTAGTTCCCTTTCCAGAAAAGAAAGGAATGTAAAATTAGACTGACTGAAGACATATTCCTACACCACTTCATGTAATACTTAGACTAGATACATAGTAGGGAAAACAGGTATACCTAATCATAACACAACACTGAGGTTTACACGATCTACTTTTATTGTGAAGTCAGTATCCATAAATTAAAATTTTGATTATAAACCAAGAAAATGCTCCTAAAGAAAGATAACCAAAGAGAAGCTAAACTTAAAAGGGCATTTAAATATGGAGCCAAGTGTTCTTTGGGAGATGCTAGGAAAGCTTTAGGTGGGAGAGAAGCAGTGTATGAGAGCCTAGGAATTCAAAATGTCACATCATATGGCAGGCCCCTGGGGTTCGTAATAAGTAACAGTAGAACTCTTGTCTTAATTGGACCTTCTTCTGCTTCAGACACAGTACGGGGATATTTTTGGCTTTCATGAATTATCAGGCTAAGACTTGTATTAATTTGGCTTCAAAGCCAATAAGCAATACCATGTTTGGCCTGGTTCTTAAAAATAAGTTTTACTATCTTTCCGTGATGAAAATGAAATATGGATGCATCTCAGTAATGTGACTATAATCTAGAAGGATTTAGATGAGAAAAGGAGGCTTTCTGGCATAGCAGGTAAGGAAACCATAAAGGGGGTTTATAGGTGAGCTAGAGGAAATCAAATTATGTTCTTCTGGAACTTTGCACCAAGGAAAATTGAAATATTAATTAATAAAGAAATATTAATTAATAAAAAAATAAAGTCTTAATAAAGACTCTGTCTATATTATTAGTGTTCTCAAATAATCTTGCTTAGCTACATGAACCCAATGCATTTGGAATACTAGCCCCCAAAAGAAGAGTTCTGTTACCTTCTTCACCGAATAATTAGTATATTGAAATATTTGAAAAAGAGGAAAGGTAAAACTGGCATTAAGTAGCATCACAGATGGGAAATGGCATCCTCTGGTAGTTGTTAAAACAATGTTATATCTCCTAAACACAAGACACTGGGCTGAGCTGTGAAGGAGGTGTTAGGGTCTCTGTTCTCAAGGAGGAAAGTTAATAGTCCTATCAATGCAAGTACTGTGAAACAGTATGTGCTTAATTGTTGAAGAAGAGGGTTATCCTGTAGGTACAAATTCAGAGGGGAAATTGACCACTAACTGGAGAAGCTGACAAAAGGTCCATGGAGAGGAAAGGGGCATGAGCGGAATCTGGAAGGGCAGATGGGGCGTGGGTGGGCGAAGAGGCTAATAGTAACAAATTAAGAGGTAATTGCACATTTACTTTGTGCTCAACACTATTCGAGGATCAAAGTAATGTGATTCACACTCCTGCTAAGTTAGAGGTGACAGTTCAGCAGGGTGGTATAAAAAAAACTGCCCTAAATGTGTGTTTACTTTTTTCACATAAAATGCAAAATGAGTGATTAAAAGAGGGCACATAGGTTCAGACGAGTCACAGTTCAGAAAAGGTACTGAAGACAGGTGGAAAGAGAAGACTCTGCAGAGGAAGGTTTTAAGGTAGAGTATGAATTCAGTCCTTGACTGTGTAGGCTACGGACAGGTGAAGGACAGGAGAGGAGGGAGAAGACCCGTAATGTGCAAGGTGTTGTAAACATTTGCAAGCGACAGGGAATGGGGACCAGTCTGGCTGAAGCAGAGTGTTTCTGTTTGAAATACCATGCATTGGTCAAAACAGTGAGTTTTGAATGATAGAAACTGAAATTCACAAGCTGGCTCTGTTGTACAGATTTTTCAGTTTGTATAACTATAAAGTCCTGAAGTTGGTGTTGGTGAAGTATCATTAATCATACTTCCTGCTGTCTTCCAGTTCACAGCTAAATGAGAAATTAGGGGGAAAAGTCAGCAAAATACTGGCTTTATTATTGAGAAAGATAAATTGGAGGAGATAGTCTATGAATATGGCACAGTTGGGCTTCAACCTCTCAGGTCTACAGCTTTCTAACTTGTTTTATTTAAAATCTAAAGATTGTTGGTAATTTCCCTGATAATAAAATTTTTAAGGAAGAAATAAAAAGACCTAATGCAACATAGTCTTAAAAATGAAAAAAAAAAAAGAAATAAAAACTTGGCCTGATTTCCAAAACGCACACCTGCATCTGGTCCCAAACTTTCCAGTATTATTTCTCTCTACACGTTCAGTTTCAGCAGTGATCAGAAATAAGCCTTGTGTGTTTGCCCTCAGCACTTCTATGCGTATGCCATTCCATAGCCCTCCCCCTATTAGTTTACTCTCTATGTACTGTCACTCCTTCAACAGAAGTGTAAGTTTCTTATTACTGTCGGATCCGAGCACCTTGGTTAGCAGTAGGGACTTAAAAATAAGAACAAATATTAAATGAATATTTATTAAGGAATTTAGACGTAAAGGAATTAGTAGATGGACACCCTGCCCCTCGCCTGCATCTGCACATGCTCACACCCTGTTCTGTGTAGGGTTTGGCTCAGTAGGGCATTTCTGCAGTCTTCCCTGTTCTTGAGCAATGCCATTAGGATTTCTCTTCCTTCCTCACCCACTGGACTCCTGTTCCTAAAAACTGTAATTCAGAGGATGCTCGGGCTAAGTGCTTGATTTTAATTCCTAGAGAATGGAAATTTGGGGCCCTTCCTATCCTAGTGAACTGAACAGTGGGGAAAAAAAGCCCTACCTAGTTCCTCCATTGAACTTAAAGCTCACAACACGCCCTCCCGCCCCGCCCTGCCCATGTCATCGGGTCTTTATTGCTTCTCCCTTGGACCCTATTCAGTTCTTTCATGTTATACAAAAATCAAAAGTGCCCTACAAGCAAGAGTTCCTCTTTCATCTGAGGGGTAGAGGCAGATATGGAAAAGGAAAAGACAGAGAACTTTTTAAACCCCAGCCTTCTCCCCACCCCCCCTAACCCACAGGAGTCTTTTAAGAGCCACTCCTAGAAGATGGTGCAAGTGGAAGGGTATCCACCATCTTGGACAGCCCAGGATGGGATAGTTACCTCTTTCCTCCAACCTTTCACATTGGTTGCCTAATGAGTTAGAGTGTTCACTGAATGTATGTTTTTGTGGTGTTCAGCTTTTTGGTGTTCTTTATAGTGGTTCCTCTCTTTTCACTGTCCTTGATTTGATAGACTCCCTGCGTGGTTGGTATGGCCGAGGCGTAATGTTGGGCCACCATCTCCCTACTCCATGTTCAAGTATCATTTCTTTATCTCTGCCATGACACTTGCCACTCCTCCTTATATTCTGGCTCTTTGTATATTTGTCTTACCTGTCATATTAGATTGTAAGCTTTGTGGGGCAGACATCAAGTCTTACACAATTTTACATCCTTATAGTGACCTGTACAAAGTCCTCAGTAAACGTTTGGTGAATAAGATCAGTGCTGTCCAATGCAGTCGCCACAAGCCAGGTGTGGATATTTAAATTTAAATTAATGATAGTTAAATAACATGAAAAAAGCAGTTGCTCAGTCCTACTAGCCCCATTTGCACAGGCTCATGGCTTCCTTATTAAGTAGCACAGGACTAAGACGGCTGACGGCTAACCCAGAAGATGTGATAAAGACCCAAGCTTGGTCAGTGGATTAAAAAAATCAAAAGGAATGAGTTTCCAAGAAAGGCATATTCTTGATTTTCCTCTTAGGCCCTTCTGTAGATGTCAAGCCTCTTTTGTTTAGATCTAGAGATTTACCACAGATGCTGTTCTTGAACTAATTTGTGGTGCTGGGAGGGGCATATTCTGATGCCTTGGGAGCCTCGAAAGCCCAGAGCTTCTGTATTACTAGTGGTCTAACCAATCAGAGCTGGGCTGACTGAGAGGAAGAGGATTTTTAAAGCAGATCCCAGCATTATCATTTTATTTTCTGAGATATGCCCATGGCTGAATATTGGGGAGAGGACTTGTTTCCCTACGCTCGCCCCCCCACCCCCCACCTGCTTGGCTGGGCTCTGACTTGGCTTATGGAGCTGCTATAGCCCTGGGGAACAGAGCCAAACATGCGGAAGCGGTTACGTGTACTAGCTCCCAGGGAAGCTGTGGCTAGCAGGGGGAGTGGGTGGGGTCCTGCCTGATGGCTTTTCAAAGAAGCCAGATCTTTGAAGTTTTGTTTTAGCAGCTGCCAGGTATGCTGCTTCAGCACTTTGCAGGCTCCCTCACTCTATTCCCCTATCACATTTTCTCTTGACTACATGTGCATCGTATACACATGAATGTTGGGAGGGTGAATACCAAACTGTGGAGCAAGTTGCTAAACACAACCCTCTTGCTTTTTCTTTTTACATGACTCTGCTGTGAAATAGCTACTTGAATGCTCCCTTTTCCCCTTTCAGCTGTGACCCTTTCTGACCACCTGCCAAAGGAGAGGCAAACAGAGTCCTCTTCTATTTTGGGAAAGTAGTAAGTTTCGAAAAACTGGAGGTCCTACATTCCTCTGATGGATTGGGTTATCACTCTGAGAATAGAACATCTCCCTTTTCCAAAAGCACAGATGACAGACAACCCGCCCCAGCAAGCAGCCCTGACACTTTTGGTCTTGGAGTAAATGTCTTGAACCTACCTTTTGTATGCCTTTGGATCTTCGGCATTTAGCACAGCGTCAACAGTACGTATTTATTAAATGATTGCCCTGGCCAACTGCTGTGCTGTGGGGAGGGACTAGGTAGGCACAGTACCCCTCTGAAGCCCACACTCTCGGAGCTTTCCCTGCTTCCTTGCTTTCCTGCTTAGTGACCCCCTCCCCCTGTCCAGTCTGCAGTAGCCTCGAGCTGTTTCCAGCTGCCCCCAGCCTTGCCCCTTCCTCTGGACTAAACTCTTCTGGAGTATAGTATCTGCTCCTTTGTGTAATTATCTAGCTATCTATCTAGTTAACTAGCTAGCTATGTATATATATCTTTTTTCTTTCTCTCCTGAGATGTAAGTCTTTAAAAGGCAAAGGCTAGATTTTATTCCTATCCCAGAACCCTGGACCAGGAACGGGAAGACCTAAATGCCAGTCTCAGGTCGACCTGGAACTTCCTGACTTGGGCTAAATCATTTGACAAAACTTAAGCCTCACTTTGCCATGTAGGGAGTGGCAATGCCCAGGTTTTTGTGGGGTTCGATGCCATCCTGTACGTGAACATGCTTTGTGAACTATAAAGGTCGGCACACGATTAGATCTCTTTGGTATTAATAGCACTTATCTCTGTCGAACAGTGATGTTTGTTTATGCTGCTGCTGATGCACAGACTAATCTCCCCATAGCTGAGGTAAATCACCAGCTCAGGCCCGCATTACTCAGCTTGGCACAAGTTTAAAGCATGAAATGGGCCATTCTAGGCCCTCTCTGTCATCACCTCTCTCTAAGTCTGCAGGTTCTTCCTTTCAGACCTGCACGGTCATTGTTTTTCTCACTAGTCTCCCCTTTTTCCCCTCAGGCCCTTGGCTGAGTTTTCTCTTCAACCCCCTCCATTCTTAACGAAGCAAGGTTGACCCATCCCATTTCCTGCTTTGGGTTGGATTTGCCAGCCCTGGCGGACCCTTCTCTTCCCTAGATGGCCACCCGCCTCCCGAAGCTCTGCCCCCCAGCAGCACTGGACCTTCATCATTCTCCCTCCACCCAGCCCGGCGCCCTCAGCAGCAGCCCACTCAGGACCCTTCCTGTTTGCCTGTGCCTGCCCTTGCTTTTCTGCCAGGCTGTCCCCCAGTCCCCCCTTCCCATGGCATCTCTTCCTGCATTTTCTTCCTTTTCCTGGGCTCAGACTTTTCATCCAGAAAGGCTCCTCCCCCTTTCAAGACCCTGAAGTTTGGTGCATCACCACGTGTGTGTCACCCAGTCCCCGTCACCTTAAGTAGATAAACAAGCACTGCTGCTTTTTAGGGCTATCACATGGCTTGAGAAGGTCCAAATTCCTTTATTTAAATTATTGAAGATCTCACATTTAAATGCGATGACCTGGTATTTGAGAGCATGCATTTTAGAGACAGACCAATTTGGATCCCTCCCTTTTTTAGCCACTTGCTAGCTATGTCGCTGAGGGCAAGCTCTTTGAATCTACTATTATTACATCTAAATGAAGACAGAATGCCTACTTCCTAAGGATATTCTGAGGAGCAGATGAAAATTAAGCGACATGAGAAAAACACTTTTAGAAAGTGCCTGCCATAGAGTAAGTGCTTAGTAAATGGGAATTACTGGAAACATTTCCATGTCATCTGTCCATACCCTGTTCTACAGGTATTAGAAATTGAAGTTAAGTGGTTTGTGTAAATTCCCCCCCCCCACCTGGTAATAAAGTAAGGACTAGAACCCAGGGCTTCAAATCTTCTGCCTGATGAACTTTCCATGTGATCCCTCTAACTCCGCCAAAGGCTTATTCTAGTTTCCTTTCTTTGGTGGAATGTTAATTTACTCATGCGTTTGTTCATTCAGCAAACAATTGCATGACTGTGATGTTGTCAGGCTCTGGGTGGAGAGAGACCAGAATGATGAACTCCATTGGTTGAAAGCTTGGTCCAGTGGGTAGGAAATAGTCACTGTGAAGAACAGTCACAGTCCAAAAAACATACTGACAAAGGGCCTTTTGGGGCCTTGGGGCATAAGCTCAATCAGAAGAAAACCAGAGTAGGCTTGCAGAGGATAGATTGTTGTGTTTTGCTAGGTGAGAATGGCTGAGAAGCGGGCAAGAGCACTCCTGAAGTGCAGTGTCATGGGACAAGTAGGGGATGGTTGAGGATGAGGAGGCAAAGTTCAAGTGCTCGATACGCCATTCTAAGGGGATTTTATCCCAGTATCTGCCCTGTTAATTAACGTCAACCAAAAAAGTCAGGGGAAGGTGTACGTGGGTGTGTGATTTAACATTGCTGGGTCTTTGTACCTAATGTTTTCACTCTCTTTCTCTTTCCCATTCATTTGTATCTGGGAAATTCTTTTTGTCATTCTGGATCCAGCTCAGTGCTAACCCTTAGTCTGCACTTTCTCCGATCATCTCACATGGAGGCGGCCTACTTGCCTGTGGCAGTCACACTGTGTCATAATTCATTTTCATGTCTTCCCTCTACCACCTCCTTTGAAGTGAAGACTTAAACATCTTTATGTTCCTGTCCCTCACTGTGGCGTCTGACACGGAGTAGCCACCAACTTAATGTATATTGAATGAACGTAAATGCCTCTAGGTTCATAATCACAGCCCAGACTTCCACCTGGGCAGCTCTTTAGCCAGTGCCTGTGTTTAGTGGCACGAAAATGTAGATGGATCAGGTCAAGACTTTTCTCCTTTACCCAGAACCATAACTCAACATGCTTGCCATTGTTAGGGTCTGAGCTTTGGCTTCCTCCAGTAAGGAACCCTAACACTAAGTAGGTCAAAAGCCTGCTGCAGCCCAGAAACCGTTTTTGTGTTGGCAGCACACTATGCTCAACATACCTGAAAGGATTGGAAGACTGAAGACAGTCCTCAGCCCCGTAAATGCCACCCAGTGAAATCAGTATTAAAGTAGAGCAGTGTCTCACAGCATCCACTAAACTGTCTACAGTTATACTCCTCACTTGGCCATTTTTCAGGACTGTGCGGCTGTTGGAGTAGTACTATTTATTTACAGCCCTGACTAGACTACTACATGCACAAGGCAAAGCTTCTTCATATTCAAATAAACATACAATCTGTATTTGGGACCAGCTTGATGTCACATTCTCTCACATGTTGCACATATACACTGCTCTGCACTGTGCTGCAAGATCTGAACAGCTCGGCACTCTTCTGACAGACATAGCTGTAACATGCCTGGATGGCTTAGTTGGCTGAGCATCGGACTCTTGATTTCGGCTCAGGTCATGATCTCGGGGTCATGAGATTGAGCCCAGTGTGTTGGGCTCCACGAGGGGGATGGAGTCTGCCTAAGATTCTCTCCCTCTGCCCCTCCCCCCCAAATAAATAAAACAAAATGTATAGTTAAATATCTTTTACATACTGATCAAACTTCACACTTTATGAAGTTTTCTCAGTACAGAAGAGGTGAGAATCTCTCTCTTAAGGCTTTAGTGAAGAGATGCATTGTAATTCAATAGCAGGCCATCATGGTAATCTACCCTGACATGTGCCATGTTAGGAAAACAGGCCACTCTGATAGGATAGTGCTTTAAAGCTAAGTTTTCTTTTCCTTTTAAAATGTGTTATCTAAGTAACTGCATAACAAATTATCTCCAAGTTTAGCAGCCTAAAACAACAAACATTTATTATCTCAGTTTCTGTGGGTCAGGAATTAAGGAGCAGCTTAACTGGGTGGTTCTGGCTCTGGCTCTTTCATGAGGTGGCAGTTAAGATGGCAGCCGAGAGGGCTGCAGTCATCTGAAGGCTTGCCTGGGGCTGGAGGATCTACTTCCATGATGGCTCACTCTCACATGGATGATGAGATCATGCTGGCTGTTGGCAGGAGGCCTTTGTTTCTCACCACATGGACTTCTCCACAGGGCTGCCTGCATGTCCTCATGACATGGCAGCTGGCTTCCCTCAGAATGAATGACTCAAGAGAAAGACAGAAGCCACAATGTCCTTTATGACCCAGCCTCAGAAGTTATATACCATCATTTAAAAAAAATTTTTAAATTGTGGTAGAATACAGATAACATAAAATTTACCATTTTAACCCTTTTTAAGTGTACAGCTTAGTAGCATTAAGTACATCACATTGTTGTGCAACCATCACCACCATCCACTTCCAGAACTCTTTCATCTAGCAAAACTGAAACTCTGTACTCATTAAACAGTAACTTCCATGCCCTCTCCCCTAGCTTGTGGCAGTCACCGTTCCACTTCCTGTCTCAGTGAATCAGACTATTCTAGGTACCTCATATTAGTGGAATCATACAATATCTGTCCTTTTGTGACTGGCTTATTTCATGTAGAAGAATATCCTCTAGGTTTGTCCATGTTGTAACATCTGTTTGAATTTCCTTTTTTTTTTTTTAAAGATTTTGTTTATTCATTTGAGACACAGAAATACAGAGAGAGAGAGAGAGAGAGCGTGAGCAGGGAGAGAGGCAGAGGGAGAGGGAGAAGCAGGCTCCCTGCTGAGCCAGGAGCCCGATATGGGGCTTGATCCCAGGACCCTGGGATCATGACCTGAGCCGAAGGCAGACGCTTAACCATCTGAGCCACCCAGGTGCCCCGAATTTCCTTCTTTTTTAAGGCTGAATCCTATGCCATCGTATGTATATACCACATTTTGTTTATCCATTTATCTGTTGATGAACACTTGGAGTGCTTCCACCTTTTGGCAGTTGTGAATAATGCTGCTATTAACATGAGTGTGCAAATACTTACTCGTGTTCCTGCTTTCAGTTCTTTTGAGTATATATCCAGTGTGGAATTGCTGGGTCATATGATAATTCTATTTTTTCCAAACTTAATTAATTCACTTGATTTTTCTTGTATAAATATCTTACATGGTGTCCACAGATGGAGTCTGACTCCTCTACACGGAGACTCTGGTGTAGCTCCTTACTAGATGGTCGATGGTGAGTTCCTTGGAGGGTTACCTGATTAACACAGTCTCTTCCCAGAGGTTGGGTGACATAGCTATAGGTCTTGGAGATGGCATCCAAGATGGCCTTGGTAAAGTTCCCCAGAGTGGCAGTGCATCCCCTGGGCAAGGTGTAGCAGTCACTAATACCAGCCATCAGCAGCAGCTTTTTGGGCAGAGTAGCTGAGATGCCAGTGCCTCTCAGGCTGAGGAATGAGGCATACTGGCATAGAGCTTCAACAGCTGGTCACCTTGCAGGGGTTGGTGTGGGACCTGTCAGTCTTGGTGCCGGAGTACTCTCACTGCATGGTGGCAGTGGAGAGATTGGCCAGGGTGATGGCCCTGTGAATGGCAGTAGCTACCTCCTTAGAGCATTTACCCAGATTGACATGGCTCTTGTGGTTCCCCAATGGCGAAAAATGCTTTGAACCTGGTTCCCTGGCCAGCCGGGATCTGCTTTTGCACAGGCATAATCTTCCAGCTCACCATTAATGGTCATCTCTGGGGAAAAGTCCATGACCCCTTAGACTCCTTGATGGGCAAAGGAGAAGAGATAGATTTCCTCCAGGGACTTGATGATCATGTCCTTGACCAGGTGGCCCAGCTTGGTGACAGGCAGCCACTTGTCCTCAGCCTTGACTTAGTGAGCTCTGTGGCTCAGCACACCCGCAACTGTGGTCCCAGAAGCTGTTGCCCAAACTTCTGTGGAAGCTGTTGCTTCCAGGTTTCCCACAGCACACTCATCATCTGCCGTTTGGTGTTTACTTGGAGAAGGGCAATTCTTTTTTTTTTTTTTTTAAGATTTTATTTATTTATTTGACAGAGAGAGACACAGTGAGAGAGGCAACACAAGCAGGGCGAGTGGGAGAGGGAGAAGTAGGCTTCCCATGGAGCAGGGAGCCCGATGTGGGGCTCAATCCCAGGACCCTGGGATCATGACCTGAGCCAAAGGCAGACGCTTAACGATTGAGCCACCTAGGCACCCCGGGCAATTCTGATTTTAATGTTTTGAAGAACCATCATGCTGTTTTCCATAACAGCTGCACCATTTTACATTCCTGCCAGCAGTGTACAAAGGTTATAATTTCTCCACATCATCACCCATACTTGTCATTTTCTACTTTTTTGGATAGTAGCCGTCCTTATGGGTGGGAGGTAATATCTCATTGGGGTTTTGATTTGTACTTCCCTAGTGATTAGTGATGCTGAGCATCTTTTCATGTGCTTGTTAGCCATTTGTGTATCTTCCTTAGAAAAATGCCTAGTCAAGATTTTAATGGAGTTTGTGTTTTCGTTTTTCTGAATTTTGTATGTATTTTGGGGTATTAATCCCTTGTCAGATATATGATTTGGAAATATTTTTTCCCATTTCCTAGGTTGCCTTTTTACTCTGTTGTTAGTGTCCTTTGAAATGCAAAAAAAATTAATCTTGATGAATACAATATTTCCATGTTTTTTTTCGTTGCTTGTGCCTTTGGTGTCATATCCAAGAAATCTTTGCCAAATCCAATGTCATGAAGTTTGTGCCCTTTGTTTTCTTCTAAGAGTCTTACCATTTTATCTCTTGATGTTTAGGTCTTTCAAATACACTGTCGTTTTTGCAGCATCTTATTGTTGACACAGGCCACCTCTATTCAGGATGGGAGGAGACGACTCGAGGGTGGGGGAATTAGCAGGAGGTGGGGATTGTTGGGGGATATCTTGAAGGCTGATTCCCACAATAATTCAGGTACATATTTTTAAAAGTTAAGTAATTCTGTAAGATTTATAGTGAAAATGGGAATCCTTTGCTCCTTTTTTTTTTTTTTTGGTGGTGCTGGAGATGAGTTTTATTGGCTTTCACTTTTCTCGGGGAGCACCAGCTCCCCGCCGGTCCCCGCAGTCTGGCCGTGTGAACTCACACAGGGATTCCTTTGCTCTTTCTTTCCCCACTGCTCTAATGTTAATTTCCACACCTCAGCAATAACTCCTTTTAATTCTTTTAAGTGGCTATTTCCCTTCATATTTCTAAATCATATGTTTATTCTGCCATTTTGGACTTTGCATTTTATATATTACTTATTAACTTCCTATCGAGAGATGGAAGTTTAGCATTCTTATACTGTCTCCTCCCGGCATAACCCCTGCCACACACACACACACACACACACACACACACACACACACACATTCACACACACACTTTCCCTCCTCCCATCCTTGCACTACACATATAGTATGAATTTTTGCTTAATCAGTGTTCACTGTTTTCATCATCATGACTATGCCCTTAGAAACTTTTAGGCCTCTTAGAGTCATCTTTTCTCTCCTATTTATCCACTTGTCTTGTCTGAATTTCTGGGGGATTCTCTTAATAATTTCTTATACTATCTGTTTACCTATGTCCAACTTGATACATGTTGTGAAATGAAGAAATGTTCTGAGCTTCAAATTTCTTCCAGTTCAAGACAATTTACACATTGCTGCAAACCCATGGGGGGGTGGGGGGAATATATGTGCGTATACACACACACACACACACACACACACGTTGTAATTAATATGATATATAATATACCTAACTATATATTTTCCAGTTTTCAATAGACCTGAAGTATTTCCATATTTTAAAAAATTAGTTGTACAAATAATACACACATGTAGCCATATCATAAAATAATCTAATAAATATATACAGATTGTGAGGAGGTAAAGGCCTCTCCTCAGAGACGACCATCATTAAAAGCTTGATTTGTTTATTTTTGCATATATTTTTCTGTGACTTTTTTTCCTTCCTAATGTCTCCATGTTGTTTTTGGTCTGTTTATATAAATTAAGTATTTTTAGCTACTATGTAGTTTCCCAAAGTATGAATGAACCATAATTTATTATACCATAAAGAGCAGTATGTTGTATCCAATTTAGGCATCTGCAGTGAGCACCTTATACATATATCTGTGTGTGCATGTGCAAGTATTTCTATAGGTTATGTTCCAAGAAGTGGAATTTGTTGCATCAAATGCTGTGTATACTTTGAATTTTTTATAGTTATTGTCAAATTGGCATCTACAAAGGCTATACTGATATCCCCTCTGGTCTGGAGTATAGAAGCATGCCCTTTCCCCACACCCTTGCCAACATTACACCATTGGTCTTCTTGTCTCTTCTGCTGGACTGTCACATCTCTTTCATAAACTCCCTCCCATTTTTACTGATGATGAAATTAGATCAGAATCTATTTTCAGATATATCAGGGATGGTTTTTTGGGGGAGGAGTACAACTGAGATCGGGCCCAGCAGTGGGAAGATAAAGGGTTGTCGGTGGTCTCTTTCTTCTCTTAATGTCAGCTAAGACTAGAAAGAATCTCTGTGAGTCAGCTTCTTTCCACCACACTGCTTATTAGGTGTTTTTCTCTCCTGGTTTTGTTTTTGACTGATTTCATCCATGGAGCCTGACCCTTCCCCCTCCTTAAATAATGAATAACCAGAAAAGTCACAGAGCCCAGCAAACTGAGTGAAGGAAGCTTAAGGAAAATATTAAAAAGGAAGAAAAGTGTTTGATGTACTTTTAATATAAAATGTGGAAAAGTAGGGGAAGGCTGGGGGTTGGGGAAGGGAGGGGAGAGAGAGATTATTCACGGTAATGGGAACCAAATGTTGACTGGGAAAGCTGCAGTTCTCACACTCTTCCTGTAAACCCAGCGGCTTTTCAAAGTGATAATAATGAAGAGCCAACAGCACAGGACACGCCTTAACCCTTCCTTACCTGGACAGCTTCTTCCAGTCAGCTTTTCAGAGGCTGGTCCACTTTGACGAAGTCCTGGTATGTGGAGAATTTGTTTCCCTCTTGACACCCTGACAAAAGGAAGGAAGGTAGAGGCAAGTAGTAGAAGAATGAGTGAACACCTGCTTGCTAACCCCCCTCACACTGTGCCCAAGTTTCTCTTTCTGTGTTGGGCTTTAATATTGGACCGCGAAGCAGCCTGCTTGACCAATAGCTTACCAGTTTTGAAGTGCTATATCTTCTCCCTCTGCTGTCCAGAAGGGGACCTAGAAGGAGATGAGGACTGCCATGTAGCAGACAGGCGCTCTCTGTCCTTCAGGAATAATCCCACTACATGAAGGCCCTCTGTGGAGTCTGAAGTCCTCTTGGGTGCCGAGCGTGTGCACTCATCTGAAGGCCTGGGTCTCTGTTTCTCTTTGGAAGTCCTGTCATGCCTCCGTGGAATTGAGATGTAAAGACTTTGTGGAGCTGAAGGGCACTCCCTGACATGACTTCCAGGTGGTCAGGGACAGGCCTTTTAGCCCCGCCCTTTAACCACGGAGGGAGAATGAAAAGGGGGGAAGGGACGAAGATCCTGGTTCAGGTGGCTCTTCACTTCCATCTGGATTTAAACTTCGTTTAGGCACTTTTGAAAAGTCCATTTTGGGTAAGAAAGAAAGAAGTCTTATTTTTCAATGTCAAATATTTACGATTTTTGGGAGACAGCCCCCACGCGGAGGGCAGGTGGCACTGCAGGGCAGACAGGCGCTCAGACCCCCGCGGTTAGCTGAGCCGGTTGCTGGGCCTCTCCAGGCCTCAGTTGCCTCATCTGTGACTCGAGGCCTGGCTCGTCTCTGCCCGCCCCCAACGTGAAGGGTTTCAGCGAGGTAAAGCACGGAAAATGTTGAGCACGCTGCCGGGCATCTGCCTTTCTCCATCCTCTTCGTTACCCTCATATTGCCTGTGGCTAAAATTGAACTATCTCTTTGGTTTCAAATGGTTTTAAAAGACCTCTTTCGGACGATTTTATCTTTTTCATGTTTTACATTTAGGTCTATGATCTATTTTGAATCAGTTTTTGTATGAAGTATGAGGTTTATGTTGTGGTTCATTTTTTTGCCTATCAATATGCCATTGCTCCAGCACCATTTGTTAGTAAACAAATGGCTAATTTAAAAAGGGTATCCTTCCTCCATTGCGTTGGTTTTTCTAGCTTGTCAAAAATCAGTCAATATTTGTTTGGGTCGTGGATGATTTTGTTTTATTTTAAATATTTTATTTTTGGTACTGAGTCTTTGACTTTTTTTTTTTTTTCCCCTAAGTAGGCTCTACACCCATTGTGGGGCTTGAACTCATGACCCCAAGATCAAGAGTTGCATGCTGTATCAGCTGAGCCAGCCAGGTGCCCCGGGTCTTTGATGATTTTAGTATTCCTAAAACAAAGGCCTATAGCAATAATTGTTAACTCGAAAATCCTTAGCAAAGACTCTTAGGTTCTCATTTTCTATTCTTCTATGTTAACTGTGGAATCATACAGATTTAGGTTCAAAAGCAGCTCTTTCACTTACTCTGTATGTGAAGGTAAACCTGTTATTCAGCATAAGCCTCGGTGTCTTCACCTCTAATACAGAACAGTAACACCTGTCTCCGTGGGTTGCTGTGAAGGCTAAGCATGGTAAGGCATGTAAAGGGCTTCGCTTGAAGTCAGGCATTTAGAGAGTCCTCACGCTAATGGAGTAGTGGTGGTGAGAGCTGCATGTCTCCCTTCTTGGCCATCCTAAGCCGTCACTTACTCACGCCCTTTGCCTTCCCCAAAGCTGAGCTTTTTTTAGCCTTTCCGTGGTAGCTTCATCATGAGTGCATGAGTGATTCCAATTAAAGCTACTGTGCTATGCTTTACTTAGAGGACAGTTCTGACCAGTAACATTTCTATTTCAGAATACAGCAGATGAGAGGTCACTGTCTTACCAGCTGTAATTACAGCATCTCTGTACCCTCCCCCACCCCCACCATTTAGCCACATTGGCTTTCCTATTCTTCCTTGCTCTTTTATATGCTGTTCCTTCTACCTGGAATGTCCTTTCCAGTTGTCATATTGCTGGTCATCTTTTGAGATCATTTCTACTTTGAAGAAATCAAGCCTTTCTTGATTTCCTCCTTAGGAAGTTGCTTCCTTCCTTTTGTTTTCTAAAGCTAATGTCCTGTTTTCAGCACGGCGGCATACAGAGTTTGGGGAGTACCAGGAGTTTTTTTTTTTCTCTGTTTGGAAAAATACACACATATCTTTTACAATGCATAAATAAATAAAATATATTCACATGTATTCACATTAATATGAAATGATAAAAGCAGGATAATATAATCACAATATACTGGAACAAGATGAATGACACATACCAGGGTACCATGATTGCAGAATAGGATTAAGCGTGACATTTTTTTCTCCTTCTTTACACTTTTCAGTAGTTGGACATTTTCATAGTCAGCATGTATTAATTTTTAAATTGATTGTTCAGTATACCTTACCATTTACTATTAATTCAGAAATATGCTTCCCTTATTTGAAACAATAAGATTCCATTCTGCCATTGGTTAAAGAAGGGAACAAAAGAAAGGGAAGAAAAAAGCTAACATTTATTGAGTGCCCAGTTCATGCCAGGTCCTGTGCTTTTATGATTTATCCTATTTATTCCTGAAAACACGCTGTAACATGAATATTGTTATCTGCAAGTATAGATGGTGAAATAGCTTTAGAGATATTGCCTTTTTTTTTTTTAAGATTTTTTTATTTGTCAGAGAGAGAGCACAAGCAGGGGAAGTGGGAGAGGGTTAAGCAGGCTTTCCACTGAGCAAGGAGCACAATGCGGGATTTGATCCCAGGACCCTGGGATCATGACCTTAACCAACTGAGCCACCTGGGCATCCCGAAATATTGCCATTTGAGTCTAGCTCTTTCTTTTGTCTTTGTCTTTTTCTTTTTTTTATTATTAAAATATAATCCCTCTTTAAGAAAATGTAATACCTCTTCATTCCCCCCACCTATTTTGCCCATCCTCCCACCCCGTCCCCTCTGACAACCACCAGTTTGTTCTGTGTATTTATGAATCCACTTCTGGGTTTTGTTTGTTTGTTTTGTTTTTAGATTCTACTTATGAGTGAAATCGTACAATATCTAGCTTTGTGTGACTTACTTCACTTAGTGTAATACCCTCTAGGTGTATCCGTGTTGTCACAAATGGCAAGATCTCATTCTTTTTTATGGCTAAGTAATATTCGTGTGTGTGTGTGTGTGTGTGTGTGTGTGTGTGTGTGTACACACTACATCTTCATCCATTCATCTGTTGATGGACACTTGGGCTGCTTCCATATCTTGGCTATTATAAATGAGGCTGCAGTAAACATCGGGGTGCATATATCTTTTCAAATGAGTGTTTTTGTTTTCTCTGGGTAAATACCCAGTAGTGGAATGACTGGATCATATGGTAGTTCTATTTTTAACTTTTTGAGGAGCCTCCTTACTGTTTTCCACAGTGGCTGCTCCAATTTACATTCCCACCAGTCCTACACGGGACTTTTTCCTCCACATCCTCACCAACACTTGTTGTTTCTCGTCTGTTTGATATCAGCCATTCTGACTGGTATGAGGTGGTATCTCATTGTGGTTTTGATTTGCATCTCCCTGATAAGTGATGATGAATATCTTTTTATACATCGTCTTTGGGAAAATGTCTATTCAGGTCCTCTGCCCATTTTTAAATCAGATTATTGGTGGGTTTTTTGGTGTCAAGTTGTATAAATTCTTTATATATTTTGGATATTAACCTCTTATTGGGCATATCTGCAGATACCTTCTTCCATTTAGTAGGTTACCTTATCATTTTGTTGGTAGTTTCCTTTGCCATGCAGAAGCTTTTTAGTTTGGTGTAGTCTCAATACTTTATTTTTTTCTTTTGTTTCCCTTGCCTGGGAGGCAAATCTAGAAAAATGTTGCCAAGGCCAGTACCCAAGAGATTACTGCCATGTTTTCTTTTAGGAGTTTTTTGGTTTCAGATTCACATTTAGGTCTTTAATCCATTTTGAGTTTATTTTTGCATAGGGTGTGAGAAAGCGGTCCAGTTTCATTCTTTTGCACGTAGCTGTCGTCCAGTTTTTCCAGCAGCATTTATTGAAGAAACCATCTTTTCCCCATTGCACATTCTTGCCTCCTTTTTTTTGAAGATTAATTGACCATATAAGCATGGGTTTATTTCTGGGCTCCCTATCCTGTTCCATTGATCTCTGTGTCTGTTTTTCTGCCAGTACCATATTTTTTTTATTACTATAGCTTTGCAGTATATTTTGAAATCTGGGATTGTGTTACCTCCAGCCTTGTTCTTTCTCAGTTGCTTTAGTTATTTGGGATCTTGTGTGGTTCCATTCGAATTTTAGGACTGTTTGTTCTAGTTCTGTGAAAAATGCTATATTTGGCAAGGATTGCATTGAATCTGTAGATTGCTTTGAGTGGGATGGACATTTCAACAGTATTAGTGTCCAGCCCTGTCTGACATGAGAGCTCATGCTCTTTTTACTAGTTTAATTTTCCTACTCTTCGGAAGAGGAAAATCAGTACTAGACTTTTCACAATGGCATCCCAGACTAGTCTAAGACCTATTTATTAATGATGATAATTTGCAAAAGAGAAGTGGAAAGATTTCTGAAAATAAACTATCATTTGTGGAATATAAGAAACAACCTGTGAACAAAAGTGGAGAAAAGTTTAGTCAGAAGCTGAAGCAAATAGTTCGGCATTATAAATACCTTTACCACAGTCTGTGACTCTGGACAGTTTTTCACTTTCACCACACTCATGCTTTGTGTGTGGGCAGGAAACATCACTAGCCTGAAGAGCTAACTATAAGTATATATGGTTTGTATTTAGAATTCGGATTAAATTTCTATTTGCTTTGTATGCTGACTTTTCTGACTATAACTTTTTTTATTTCTTTCACGGATTTGACCCAGCAGTTCAGGTAGATTAGGATGACTACTTTAGTGTTTTGGTTTCTTACAGTGGCCTGATCATACTGGTGCTGGTCAACATGTCTTAGAAATATGACTTATCATTTTAGCTATGGTTTAACAAATGCATTATTCAGTAACTATGGTATATTAGAAGAGAACCATTGCTTCTCAGCTGTTTGGCTAAGATTGAGTAGTTGGAGAGAACCGTGTTATCATGAAAAGGATATAAAGAAAAAGAAATAATGAAAGATGTCCCTTTTAGGCTCCAGGCCATTTATGGACTTAGTGTGTGGGGAACCAGGTCACAGACAGACATGGAGAGAAATCATACAATGTCTGAATTTAGAGCTCTGGAAGTAAAGAATTTTTGTTTGATTCAATCCCTATTATATTCCTATTTTTATAATATTCATAGGAAAGCTCTTTGCTTCTCTATATGAGGAGGACCCCTTTTACTGTATAAGAATATGGATTGCCTGTTGATCTCTGAGAAATCAGGTTATGTACTATTGAACCTCAAAAATAAAATCATATATAAAAGTAATACTAGCTAATAGTAACAGGTAGTGCTTATGGTATGCTGTGCCCTAAATGTTTTATATATATCTTAACTCATTTAAAAGCTTTTACTATGTGCTAGCAACTGTTCTCAAAACTCTACGTGTATTAACTGATTTAGTGCTCACAGCTACTTTGTAAGATAAGTACTGTTATCATTCCCATTTTACAGATGAAGAGACTAACTACAGAGAAAAGAAATGATTTGCCCAAGATACACATTGGTGAATGGCAGTCAGGATTCAAACCCAAGCAAGTAGTCACAGAATCCATGCTCTTAACCACTCTCCTAGTAATTCTCAATGGTGTGTGTCCCGAATCACCTGAAGGGCTTGTGAAAACAGATTGCTAAACCCAGATCCAGAGTTTCTGGTTCCAGTAGGTCTGGGGTAAGGCTCGATTATTTTCATTTTTAACAAGTTTCCAGGTGATGCTACGCTGTTGGTTCAGGGGACCACACTGAGAATCACTCTCCTGGGGCTGGTTACAAATCAGTAGTATTCAGTGCAAGCAGCTGAGGACCAGAATCATGAGTTTCAGTGGTATCCTATCGAAGGCAGGTGCCTGCATTTTGCACTAACTGTGACGTTGGACTTAGCCCCTCTAGTAAATCTTGGGGACAGCACATTCCTTTTTTTTTTTTTTTTTTTTCCAGGTAGGCTCCATGCCCAGTGTGGGCCCAACATGGGGCTTGAACTCAGGACCCTGAGATCAAGACCTGGGCTGCCATCAAGAGTCCCAACACTTAAACGAGCCACCCAGGCACCCCAGGGGACAGCACATTTCAGTAGACTTGTCTTGACATAACAGAAGCATGTGCCATGCCACTTCCTAGTATGATGAAGTATTATTTCCATAGATTGTTCATTGACGGTAGCTTGGGAATGGGCTCCTAAAGCTACACACACACACATACACACACACACACACACAACTTCAGTAAGATAAAAAGACCTGAGCATTAGTACACATTTTATTTCCTTCTTTTTGGTCCTATAACTTTGAAGGAAAGAAAAAAACAAAAACCTCCTTTCTTGCGATTTCCCCAGTATTTTCTCTATTTTATAAAAACAACTTTATTTATAAAGAGAAAAGGACTGGTGGAGAAGATAAAAAGTTTAAAAAGAGAAAGAAAAGAAAGGTGGAGTTTTTTTAGTTGTTCCCCCATCTCCCTTGGCCAGTTGGAGAAAGGGGGCAGAGACAGGTGACTGAAGCCAAAGCTGGAGCCTCGGCTCTTCCAAGTTGCCTGCTGTTTTGCTTCCTGGGGAAAAGAGGAGAAACGAAAGGGGCCTAACTGATGTGATGAGGCAGGAATTCTAAATTTGTGACACTTTGCAAGCTGTTTGCGTGCACTGGGTTTGAACCCAGCTACAGTTCAGTGTAGAAGTTCTTGGAAGCTGGCATGTCAGCTGTCCTAGGCAATCTGCACATTAACTTTCACTTTGAAAACTTTTCCTGGCTTGTCTTTGCAGGGTGTGAACACTGGCCGATGGTGGGCCACTTTACCAGGGCCAGCTGTGCTCGTGTGTACCTGCCTTGTTGTCCCCAAGGCATCGGACGTTTCCCTTCATATGATGAAAACCCTGCTGAGCTGGACTCGGTCTCCATTGCTGAATGAACTGGTGTCAGGGAGTTCTCTTTTGGCTTTTTTAAAGGTCACTCTTTGCTCACTTCTTCTTAGTTCACAGCTACATTTTTCAGGCTTCATGTGGTATGCTGCTTATGCCAAAGTAAAGAGCTGGATCAAAGACATTTCTTGTTAATAAGGCGAAGGATCTATCTGTCTTTTCAGATCCAGACTGCTAATAGATAAAGGACGAGCGAGTCTCCGTCTATATAACTTGCTGACTGCCAGAATCCTAAGCTGCCTTCTAGAACAGTGCTATGAACTTAACCTTTGAATGGTTAGGTTTTATATCCAGCTTTGTGTTCCATAAAGCTTGCCCCCAGATTCTCTGCCAGAAATCCCAACTTTGTCCTTATTTCCTCCTCCTGGAGATCATTCCATCAATCATGGAGTGGTACAAGTGTGGAGACGGCAGAAGTCTGGTTCACATGCGGTATCCATTGTCAAGTCCAGCTGGCTGGGCTCTCACTGTATTCTTAAAGGACAGGCATATCAATGCTTGGCTTTTTGACATGATACCTCTGTGTGTCCTTCCCAAATTTATATCATTGTCACACAGTGTTTAATAAACTCAAAGTAAAAAAGTAGCCAAAATGCGCCCCCCCGACATCTCCCAGCTCTCACTGCTGCTTCCTTTTCCTTTTTGAGATCTCTGCTTATTGAATGAATAAATCAGAAACCTCCCCTCTCAATTGTTTGCAATTCTGTATTTCAAGTTATGTGTCTTATTTGGACCCTGCTCACATTTTAATCTCTTTTGAAGCATGCCTTTTTTTTTGCCTCGATTGGTTTTGAGCCACCTTATTGTGGCATGTTGTCCTACTTCCACGTTTGGCTTTTCTATTAAAAGAAGGGTAGGAAACAATAGGTGATAGATTTATTTTGGGGATGCCAATTGATATACAGTCTCTAACTTATTTAGGTTCTTCATTTTCAGGGCACATCTTTGCCCCATCCAAATGCTGTTCTCTTCAAGGAAAATGAAACTCACAAGATTCATGGTATTCAATCAATCTTATTTTTCTCTACTTAATAATTGAATTACTATCTCCAAAGAGGAGCATTTCTTATGATTACTAATTCATGATTTATGGTTTTAGTCCTTGTGATTCAGTGCGTGATTTAATGTGCAAGGAAGCTCATATACTGGGAAAGGAAGGGAAGGGACAGAAATAAATTAGATGCTGAATATGTAAACTAGTAACTGAGATGTCAGTTTCAGGCCCAAATTGAAGAGGTTAGCAAACCAATGATTTGGCAGCCCTTAGAGAAGGAAAAGGGAATTACTTAAGCTTAGCATTGATTCATGAAAAAAAGAAAAAAAGCCATGCTAGACTAACCTCATTTCCCTTCATGGTAGAATTACTTTAGTGAGAGAAGATCAGGGGACTAAGAAAGAATTATTGTAACTGGGTTTCAGCCCAGCCAAATGAAATCTTGTGAGCACAGAAGAGAAATGTGAACAAGATAATACTGTCATTAGGAATATCTGGTGACTAAACAGGCAACTCTTTTTTTTTTTTTTAATTTAAGATCAATTAATTAACATATAGTATATTATTAGTTTCAGAGGTAGAGTTTAGTGATTCATCAGTTACATACAACAGCCAGTGCTCATTACATCAAGTGGCCTCCTTAATGCCCATCACCCAGTTACTCCATCCCCCTACCCACCTAACTGTACCCAAACAATGCATCAGTGTAAGTTTGAGAATTAGGTCTCTGGGGATTTTTCATTGGCCCCTTAGTTCACTATATTTATCAATGAATTCATTCATCCATTCTTATTTATTTAGGCCCCTACTACTATATGCTCAGCACTTACATAGCTAGAAGACATACTGATCCCATTTTCAGACAACATCAACATGGGATACTGAATACCTCGAATGACAATCAGTATTAACGATGATTTGATCTGGCCAGAATGATGAGTCTGGTTCGTGGGATTTAGTAAGGAAAAACATAAAGCTCTTCACACGGTTTCCGAAATTCAAGTGTGAGGAAGGCTTGAGGGTTCAGGTTGACTTTAAGTCTAATAGAAGTTAACAGTGGAATAAGAACTGCCAAAACCCAATAATATCATGTGGGGAAATTTTCACAACATATTGCCCGGTGAAAAAACCAGACTACAAAGCAGATAGTGCGGAATCACTCTCTGTGTGAGGGAAAGACACACAAAGGAAGAATATACATCAAAATGTTTACAGTAGCCATCTTTGTTGGATCACAGATAGATGACTTGGTTTTTTGCCTGTTTTTTTCTATATTTGTCAGGTTTATGGTATTGGGAACATAATGCTTTTGTTCCTTAAAAAGAATTACTTTTGTTTCATTTTGAAAAGATATAAGGAGGTGTAGGCCCTGCTGGTAGCTTAGGCTTTTACTAACAGGATTGGGGGTGGGAGGAGGACCGTGATTCTCTCCCTCATTCATGCTCACCTTCACTGCCTGAACAGCTTCCCCTCCCTGGTAATCAGCATTGTTAGCAAACCCACGTTTCCACATAGGGGCCAGCGTCAGAGTTGGAACATTATCCGTCTGGGTTGGCTTGGAGCAGCAGGCCTCCATCACGAGCCATCTCTGGTGGGGAAGACTGGCAAGCGGACTGAGCTGCCCTGCTCACACACACTGAGTGACTCTCAAGTCCCTTTTCAGATCCATTAGGTTGGTGCCCCCATTATCACCCAGTTAGCCCACACGGGCACAGTCCTTGGAAGGAGATTATAAGTACTGCTTTGCTTCTGTTCTTTCTGACGTGCTCACATCAGTTCCTTAGTGCCCTTATTGTTTGTTTTCCCAGAGGTTTGGATTCACTTTCCGTGGGAAGAATGGTAATAATAGTTCCCATTTATTATGTGTGCCAAACACTGTGCTAAATGCTTTACATGGATTATCCCATTTAATTCTTGGACCAACCCGGTGAGAGAGGGGATTGATTTTTATTCCCATTTCTCAGCTGAGGAAACCAAGGCATGGAGAGGCTGAGTGAGTGGGAGAGCCAGGATTTGAACCTAGCTGTCTTGTTGTAGAGCACAGCCCTGGCCACTAAGCTGTGCTGCCGCCTGTTCTCGGGGTCATCCGGTTCAGAAGCTGGGGTGTGGATCCAGGGGCGCGGGGCCTCTGCTCTTCCTCCAGAATTCTCTCACTAACCCAGCTCTTGGATTGGTTTTGATTCCTTTCCAGAATCTAAAACCTTTCATTTCTTTTTGCCTTCTTTCTTGGATTATTTCTTTAATCCTTTCCCAAGAGCCTTTCATCCTCTCAAATAAACAAAATATTTAAAGGTTTTTAAGCCCTTTCACCCTGTTCTGAAGCAGGAAGATCAGCTTGCATTTATAATTTCATATAGTTCCATGCTTTTGACCTAGCCTATAGGTCATCAAACGTTTACTGGTTTTCCAGGTAATTTCTGAGCTTTTCTGTCTTTCTAATACTACTCGATTGTACTTCAGCTTTTCCTGCAGAAGTACTATTTCAGTATAACTCCACAGATTCAAAATGAAAAGGTCAAAGTGTTCTATATAGTCTTATCTCAAGGAGCAAACTCAAAAGGAAAAAATAAATTTTAGTCTTCAGCACCTGCACTTTCAGAGATCATTTAAAAATAATATTCCAACACAAAAACTCTCTCAAATTGAGGCACCTGTCACTGTGAGCGTAAAATCTCTTGGCAGGTCTAACTCATTCCACTTAAATAGTTTTAGGCACAAATCTCATTTGGCTAGCTATCACTGTTCCCAGTCAGCAGTTACCAACAGCAAGCCTGAAGACTTGTTAGTAGACAGCTCCAGTGTTATTTCTTAAATTTGCATCTAAATGCAATTCGACTTTTATTTTTTCACCAATGAAAGAAGTTCTCAGTCGTTCACCGGATACCTTTAGTAAGCAGACTTTTTTCTTGGAGCCCACACCGTGCAATTTTAATGCTAAATTTAACTGTCACTGACCCCTTGACTCCCTTCTAAGTACATATTACTTCTAATCTCATAATATATCTTCAGGCTTAGTTTTTCCGAGCCAGGATTTCTTTCTGCCTTTCATCCAGACTGCTCATTTACCATCATTAATGCCGCTCTGCTTACATTGCCCTCACTTCCCCAGACCTTCTGCCAGCTTACTGGGTCCTGCAGGGGCTGACGTGATTTTCCTCACTCACATTACCATGTAGGCTGGCTCCCCTTGACTCTGCCCAGCACTGCGCCTCCTCTGCTTTGAATGCCTCTGGAAATGCCACCTATTCCAGAGTCCTGCCGTTCCTGCCTTTCTCCCACCTCCTCTTCCTCGTGGACTCACCTTCACAACAAGTGCATTTCCTCTGGATCTGGAGCTCTTTGGGAGCAGGTCTTTTTCTTCTCGCTAGTCCCTAGGAATAGGGCCCAGTAGATGGGCTGGGTTTGTTTTGTAGGTTATTTACTCATCAGATGAATGCTGCTGAAATGGGAGAACTATTTAGGCATGTACCTTTGCATGGGATCCCAGTATTGCAACATGCATGAAGAGAAAAAGTAATTTTACCACAAAAATCAGGGAAGACAAGAATAGAGATGTAACATATACACAGAATGGGAATTATAATACTCAGGTATTTCATGAAAGATAAAAGAAATGTCTTTTTTTAGCTGAGGTAAAATTTACATAAAGTACATGGATCTTAAGTGTTCAATGAGTTTTGACAACTTTATACATCCACATAACCCCCACTCAACACAAGATGTGGCGCATCTCCATCACACTCAAAATTCTGTGTGTCTTGATGGACTCTGAAAAACAAACTGAGGGTTCTAGAGGGGAGGGGGGTGGGGGGATGGGTTAGCCTGGTGATGGGTATTAAAGAGGGCACGTTCTGCGTGGAGCACTGGGTGTTATGCACAAACAATGAATCATGGAACACTATATCAAAAACTAATGATGTAATGTATGGTGATTAACATAACAATAAAAAATTAAAAAAAATAAAGACAAAAAAAAATTCCATGTCTCTTCCCAGTCAGTACTCCTCCTCCCTCAGTAATCACTCTTTTGACTTCTCTTGTGATAGATTAATTTTGCCTAATATTTTTTTAAACTTTTTTTTTTTATCGTGGTGAAATGCAGATAACATAGAATTTACAAACCATTTTTAAGTGTACAGTAGAGTGGCATTAAATCCATTCACATTCTTGTACAACCGTCACTACCATCCATCGCCATGACTCTTTTCATCTTTTCATCTCGTAGAACTGAAAATTGTACCCATTAAACAGTAAATCCCCTTCCTCACCAACCCCCCCCCCCCCCAGTCCCTGCAACCACTGTTATCCTTTCTGTCTCTATGATTTTGACTAAGTACCTTAAACGGAGTGGAATCATGCAGTATTTGCCTTTTTGTGATTGGTATCTTCCACTCGGCATAATGCTCTCACAGTCCATCCATGTTGTAGCATGTTGCAGAGTTCCCTTCCTTTTTAAGGCTGGATAATGTTTCATTGAATTATATACCACATTTTGTTTATCCATTCATCCTTGGTGGACACTTGGGTAGCTCTCACATTTTAGCTATTGTGTTATGAACATGGGTGTGTAAATATAGTTTTGCCTATTCTTGGACCGCAGATAAGTGGAATCATCCAATATTCTTTTGTATCTGGCTTCTTTCCTTCAACACAGTGTTTTAGAGATTCATCTATATTGTTGCTTATATTAGTAGTTCAATCTTTTGTGTTGTTGAGTAGTATTCTATATGGATATTCCCACAACTGATTTATCCATTTTCTTACTGAGGGACATTAGGATTTTTTTACTATTGTGAATACAAACTCAATGAGAATTCTTAAACAACTTTGTTTTCATAACTGTGTATCTTCACTTCTTCTGGGTGTATACTTAGGAGAATTGTTAAGCCATATAAATATGTTTTCTGAAACTATTATATCACTTTACACTCCCATCAACGATGTGTGAGAATTCTAGTCACTCACATGTTTACCAACATTTGGTGGTGGTATCTGTTTGACTTTAGTCATTTTAATAGATGTAAACTGCTGTTTTCATTTTCCTGATGACTACTGATACTGAGAACTTTTTATGTGCTTTTTCGTGTTTTATTGGCCAGTCATATGTATATTTTTGTAAAGTATCTATTCAGATATTTTATACATTTTTAAACTAGGTTGTCATTTTATTGTTGAAGCCAACAGTTAATGATAGGACTTCATTATATATTATCAATTAGGAATCCTTTCTCACATATATGTATTGTAAATATTTTTCTTTAGGACATGGCTTGCCTGTTCATTTTCTTAGTGATATGTTTTGATGAGCAGAAATGCTTAATTTTAATAAAGTTTATCAATTTTTTTTCATTTACAATTAGAGCTCTTTGTGTCCTAAGAAATCCTTCCCTATGACAAGCTTACAAAGACATTCTCATATTTTCTTTTAGATGCTTTTTGGTTTGGGGGTCTGTGATCCAATTCAAATTTATTTTTGTGTATGGAACAAAGTAGAGGTTGAGGTGTTTTTTTTTTTAATCCAGTTGTTTTAGCACCATTTGCTTAAAAAAGTTTCTTTTCCCTGTTGAATTCACTTGGCACCTTGGTCAAAAATCAATTGACTGTATATTTATGGGTCTATTTCTGAACTCTTTATTCTATTTCATTGATCTGCTTGTTTACTATTATGCTTATGCTGTACTATCTTGATTGTGGTAGTTTTATAGTGGCCTTGAAATCAGGTAATGTAAATCTCCCTTTCAAAATTATTTTGACTATTCTAGAGTCTTTGACTTTTCCGCATAAATTTTAAAATCAACTGGTCAGTTTCTTCAATAACAGCAAAACCTCCTGGGATTTTTATTGTGATTGCATTGGATCTGTAGATTAGTTGGGGGTGGTTTCCAGTTCTGGTAGTGGCCGATTAAGTTTTTATCTGATCAGCCCACTGGATAAAATACAAAATACAACTACCTGAAGGCAGTAGAAGGTAAACAAAAGCTGGTACACACTAGAGAAGCCAGTATTTGGAAGAAGGAAATGAACATTTGGAGGAAGGGAACTGCAATAGGTGAGCTTTGTCTTTTTGTCTTTTATTTCTTGCCTTTAAACCGAGGGCAGGTCACAGTTTGCTATTAGAACCTAATGTAGAAATCCAAAGTAATTGGCTTGACAAACCGGAGGATACGGTTCAGGACAAACATGCCTGTTGGTGAGTAAGAGGAGAACCTTGGCAATGAGGCAACCAGAAAGGGGGAGGTATACTCCAAACTATACAGTTAAAGCTAAAAGAACCGAACATAGATCTGAGCCACAGCCCACTAAGGGAAAAACAGAATTGCAGTTGGAGTTCAGCCAAGTTAACTGCCTGCTTAAAACACATAACTTGGTCTTTGGAGCAATATAATACAATCCAGTATCTATAACATTTCACAATGTCCAAGATATAATATGAAATTATTCAACATCTGAAAAAACAGGAAAATATGACCCATTCGTAGAATAAAAGGTGGGGCCAGTCTTAAGAAGGCTCAGATGTTGGAATTAATAGAAAATGATTTTAAAGTGGCTATTATAACAATGAACAAGAATGTAATGGAAAATATGCTTCAGTGAGTCAAAGAGGAAATCTCAAGACAGATTCCAGATGGAAACTGTGGAACTAAGAAAAACAGTATCTGAAATATAGAATAAATATCTTAACAATATTGAGCCTTCCAGTGGGTCAGCATGCTATATCTATATATTTATTTAGATTTTGTTTAATATTTCTCATTAATGTTCTATAAATTTAGTGTAGAGATCTTACACATTTTTAAGTATATTTATTTCTAGATATTTGGTGTGTTCTTATGAGATTATATTATTATATTATTGCATTCTAAAATTTCATTTTCCTATTGTGTATTATTGGCATTTAAAAATACAATTGCAGCCTTATTACCAGTGTTTTTATAAAATCCATAGGGTTTTCTATGTAAACAATCATGTCTATGAATAATGGCAGGTTTTTTTTTTCTTGTCTTATGACACTGGCTATGTATTCCATTACTAATTTTGAATAGAAGTGGTAAGAGAAAACAGCCTTCCTTTATTCCTATTCTTAGAGGAAAAGAGTTCAGTGTTTCACCAATAAGTATGATGTTAACCATAGATTTTTTTATAGATATACTTTATTATATATTATCATATATACTTTATTAGATTGAGGAACTTTCTTCTGTTCCTAGTTTACTAAGAGTTTCTCTTGTGAATGGGTGTTGCATTTTGTCCAGTGCATTATACCATCTAATAATGTTCTATTATAATTTACTTCTTTATTCTTTTAAAGTGGTGAATTACATGATTGATTTTTGAATCTTAAACTATTCCTGTGGTAAATATCACTTGGTCATGATATATGATCTTATTTTTTTTATAAGAGGTAGATTTTTTAAAAAGAAGATAGAGGTAGATTGATTAGTTTTATTTGCTAGTATTTTGTTAAAGCCTTTTATGTTTATGTTCATTGGGCATATTGATCTGTAATTTTCTTGGAATGTCTTTGTCACATTTTATGTTAATATCATAAAATGAGTTGGGAAATTTTCCCTTCTCTCCTTTATTTCTGAAAGATTTTGTGAAAGAGTAGAATTATTTCTTCTTTAAATGTTTGATAGAATTCATTGAAACCATCTGGGCTTAAAGTTTTCTTTGTAAGAAGGTTTTTGATTACAAGTTAAATTTCTTTATATACATATTTATATAGAGAGAGCTATTTAGACTTTCTCTCATTGTGTCACTTTTAATTTGTATTTCCAAGGATTTCTTCATTTTATCTAAGTTGTTGAATATTTGGCATAGAGTTATTCATAAAAATGTACTTTTGATATCTATAGACTCTATGATGTTCTTCTTCATTCCTGATATTAATAATTTATGTCCTTTTTTCTTTGTGATCAGCTCGCTTGGAACTTACCAACTTTTAAAATCTTTTCAAATAGCCACCTTTGATTTTGTTGATAGTCTCTGTTTGCCTATTTTCTGTTCCATTGCGTTAAAAAAATAAACTGAAGTACATTAAGATTTGGAAGAGTTCATTGGAGCAAACATTGATTTTAATTGGGCAGGGACAAACTGAAAATGGCTAGGAGCAATTTACCAGCAGGAACTATGGGCAAGGCTTTTTTTGTTGTTGTTTTTTAAGTAAAGCAAGGAAGTTACTTGATTGACTACAGCTTAAGCAGTTGCCTTATTTGGGAAAGCCTCGTAAGCTGTTTGTGATTGATTGTTCTTAAATATCATTTTCTCAGATTTAAGTGCCTTGACACTGGCTTAGGTTTTGGTTTGTTTATATAGGCTGCCAAGGCTTAGAGCCACCTCAGTCTGATGGCATCCTTGTTTAGTTACTGTATTGATTTCTGCTTTTATTATTATTCTCTTTTTTATTCTGTTTGTTTAACTTGCTTTTTTCTAGCCTCTTAAGGTAGAAGCTTGATTGTTAATTTTATACATTTCTTTTCTAATAGAGACATTTAAGACTATAAATTTCTGTTTAAGTACTCTTTGATTTTGTTTGTGTTTTCATTACCATTCAGTTGGATGCACTTTTATATTTGTCTTGTGATTTCTTCCTTGATTCATAGATTATTTAGAAGTGTGTTAATTTCCAAATATTTTGAAATTTTCTAAATATATTATTACTGATTTTTAATTTAATGATATTCTAGTCAGATTATACTCTGGATTTTGATCCTTTAATTTTTATTGGGACTTATTTTCTGGCCCAGCATTTGGACTATCTTGGTGAATGCTCCATGTGCACTTGAGAAGAATGAGTATTCTAAAGTTACTGGGTATAGTTTTACATAATTGTCAAATAGACAGTGGGTGGAGTGTGTTGTTTAAATGTTTAAGTCTGTATTGGCTGTTTTTTTGTTGGTTTTCTTCGCCCTCCCCCCACACACACCCCTCCAGCACTTTAAAATATCTCTCCATTGTTTTCTGGTCTTTGTTTTCTGATGATAAGTCAACAGTGCAACCATTTGGATTGTTGTTCCCTTGTAGGTGATGTTTCTACCACTGCCAACCAGCACCCCACCACCCTAGCTGCTTTTATGATTTTTTTCTTTATTTTGAGTTGTCAGCAATTTGACTATGATGTGCCTAGGTGTAGATTTCTTTGTACTTACCCTGCTTGGGATTTGCTGAGCTACTTAGGTTTGTAAGTTAATGTCTTCCATCAGCTTTGGAAACTCTCAGCCTTTATCTCTTTAAAGATTTCTTCTGCCCCATTCTCTGTCTTCTCCTTCTGGGATTCTTATTTTATATATGTACCACACTCTCCTCTATCATGTTCAGTCTATTAAGCATTTTGAATGAATTCTTTTTTTAAAAAAAATTTTTTTTTTTTTAATTATTTGACAGAGAGAGATACAGTGAGAGAGGGAACACAAGCAGGGGGCGTGGGAAAGCGAGAAGCAGGCTTCCTGCTGAGCAGGGAGCCCAACGCGGGGCTTGATCCCAGGACCCTGGGATCATGACCTGAGCCGAAGGCAGACGCTTAATGACTGAGCCACCCAGGCGCCCCTGGAATGAATTCTTCATTTTTGATTTTATATTTTTTCATTTCTAGAATTCTTGTTTGGTTCTTTTTTTAAATAAATTTCATCTCTCTATTGAAATCCCCCATCTGTTTATACATGTTGCCCATCTTTTACACTAGACCCTTTTACGTATTTATCATGGTTATTTTGAAGTCCATGTCTTTTTTAAGTGCAACGTTTGTGCCATCTCTCAGTGCCCTTCTATTGACTGTTTTCTCTCATGAGTCACATTTTCGTGCTTCTGCATGACTTTTATAATTATTGATTGTATGCTAGACATTTTATGTAAAATCAAAGTCTTAAGTAAGTGTTATTTGCCCTCCCACCCCCCAGAAAAGACATGCTTATCCTTTTCTCAGGCTGCTAATATAGGGGTTGAGCGATCTAATTGATAATTAAGCTGGGTCTGGACTTCGTTGCAACCTTAGTGAGATTCTAGTTCACCTCTGACTTCAGATGTTTTGAGGGCAGGATGGGAGCACCAGAAAGATTCTAAAGACCCTTGTATGCTTTACAATCATGTGCTCAGTTTTCTGAACCATGCGAGATGTCCGCTTTTCATCCTGGATGTCAGCTTTTTGGGTAGCTGAGGAGTTCTTTTCCAATCGTACACTTTTTTTTTTTTTTAGATTTTATTTATTTGACAGAGAGAGAGAGAGACAGGGAACACAAGCAGGGGCAGTGGGAGAGGGAGAAGCAGGCTTCCCGCACAGCAGGAAGCTGTGATTGAGCGGGTCTCAATCCCAGGACCCTGGGATCATGACCTGAGCCAAAGGCGGACGCTTAACGACTGAGCCACCCAGGTGTCCCTCTGATCGTACTCTCTTCTCCCCTGTTCCCAGACTCTATTGCAACAGGTTTGTGGTTCACAAAGTGCTGTTCTGGGGGCTGGGGGCCCGGGGAGGGTTGGTCCTCAAGACTCTTTGAGGAAGCCAGTAGGGTCAAAATGTTTTCCATAGTAGTGCTAAGATATTTTTTGCCTTTTTCAAATGTCACTATGTTGACATTTGCACATGGTGCAAAAACAATGGTATTTTTATAAAACTCTTCATGCCTTAGTACAAATTAAGGCCGTGGCCCCAAACTATAGTAGTAATCATTGTAATCTCTACCACCAGAGCATTTGTAGTTACAAGAGAAATGCCATTGCTACTTAAGAAAATCCTTGTTATGCAATAATAATTATGAAATCTCAACTCTGGATTACATATCTTTTTAATGTTCTGTCTGACAAAATAGGGTGTACACATAGAGCATTTCTGCATACTGTGTGATTGTTGTCTCAAGGAAAAGCACTTGTGTGACTGAGTTACAGTCCAGACTAGCCGCTTTTTTCATCAAACATTTTTTTAATGAAATACATTTTTTTTAAGATTCCATTTATTTATGAGAGAGAGAAAGAGAGAGAGAGAGAGAGAGAGAGAGAGAGCACATGAGAGGGGGGAGGGTCAGAGGGAGAAGCAGACTCCCTGCCGAGCAGGGAGCCCGACGCGGGACTCGATCCAGGGACTCTAGGATCATGACCTGAGCCGAAGGCAGTCACTTAACCAACTGAGCCACCCAGGCGCCCTTCATCAAACATTTTTACTTGAAAGAACAACTGATAGATGAACTCTGGTTATTCACATTTAGATGTTTGGCAGATATTTTCTCAAAAATAAACAGTGAGCCTAACACTTTAAGGAAAACAGCTGATGGAATTTGTTGTCAATGATAAAATTCTCGCTTTCATGAAAAAATTAGAATTATGGAAAACTTCTATCCACCATTATGAATTTGATAGCTTTCTAACACTTGAAGACTTTTCTGAAGTGATTGAGTAATATTAACACGTGATTTTTTTATATTGTATAATGAAATGTGTCAACATTTGGAAGGTCTACATAACTCAGTGAACCAGTATTCCTAAAGGTTAATGCATGATATTACAAAAGCTTGTATAAATAAAAAGATCCATTCAAAGTACAAGATGAACCAACAGAGTATGAAAAGTTCATTGATTTGGTTTCAGATTCTATATTACAACTAACTTTTAGACTACAACTTGTTGAGTTTTGGTGAAAGTTAAAGAATAATATACACAATTTCTCTGAAAGTGAGTTGGGTCGATCTCCTGCCCTGTCCCCAGCCTTAGGTCTCCCCATGCACTTGGTGAAGGAATTGATGAGTGGCCACAGGCTCACCCTGTGGCTGGGCTTCAAGGAGTCTAATATATCATACCATCCCCCATGCAGGTATTGAGTTTGTCAAAAGTTAGGTGGTTGTGCCTTAACCCCTATGTGTGGCAGATACCACCTCCTCTCAGGGGTCCATCCCAGCTAAAAGCTTAAGGCTTGTCATTTCCTGGAATTTTATGCATTAAGGCTTCTGCATGTCCTCAGCATTTTGTTGGGTTTGAAAATAAGTATGATTTAGCAGCTTATTCCGCTTGTGTTAAGGTAGGAATGACAGTCTCTTAAAACCTTCTACGGCTTGCTCAGAAGCAGAAGTCCAACAGTGCTTTTAAATGTTTTTTGGGCTTTGCCTCTGATTTAACTACAGGAGAGGTAGCGTCCAGGATGGAGAATGAGGGAGCAACATTAAAACCAAGAGGGTTCTAGTTCATTATTTCTGAGAGTGGAGAATAGGACTCCACTTTGGGCTCAGGAGTTTGGGAGGAGAGTCCCAGGGGTCCGTACAGCTCACTCTGACTCTCCGTGGAGCCCCCTCCAGAACAGAAAAAAGGAAGCCCCCACATATATATGGGTGGAGGCCAGGCTGAAAGACCTTGGGGAGGATGTTCGGACAGGAAAGAGCATAAGCAGTCCTTTCTCTGAGACCATGAGTAATGACTAGAAGGCAGGAACGATCAGCTCTGATGGAGGAGCAGGAAGTAGATTTGAGCAGAAAACTGAATGCATAAAAAGATGGATGTACCTCTGCCCCCTCCACTGTTTAGTGGTTTGAAGAGGAGGCAAATTCATCCCTTTCCAGGTAACCTGTTCTAGGCCTCAGCATACAGCAGGTGCAACACAGTTGCACAATAACTCTTTGGAGGATACTGTTCAGCAGAGCTTTTCTTTTTAGTAAGCTGGAGCCTTGTTGACTTCACAACTAATACCATGCTGATGGCTGGACTGTGGTAACTTGGCAACGCAGAATCCTCTGATGGTGAATGACTGAGTTTATGTTTTCTGTATACTACCTCAAAGGACTGCAGGGTATCAGTGAAATGGAATCGTTTGGTGGGGGAAGAATAGTAATAATAGTAGTATTCGTGGTGGTGATAGATTGTTGGAGCCTTTCCTGCGTGCCAGTACTTTCACTTCTGTTAGCTCTTGAACCCCCACAGCTCTTGAAATAGGTACTTATTAGCATATCCCCATTTCACAGATGAGAACAGATGAAGCACAGACAAATTAGTGTAATGAAGGCCCCAGTGGAGAGGACCCTTCCCTGCTTTATTCTCTTCTTCCCTGTATGGTCTTTGTGAATATGGCCCAATTCCAGCTGCCCTGGGAGGCATTGGGAATGGGACATACAACATTCCACGCAGAATCACTCTACTTTTGTCCTTGGAAGCATCCCCTAAAGCCAAGAGAAGTCCCCACCCCCTTGCCTGATGCCTCTCTGATCTCAGACCTTCCTAATTCTGGCCCACACTTGCTTTGTTCTGCTCGGGGGAGCCTTTCTCTCATCTGTGAGATGTTCAGCATTTATAGCTTCTTTGCAGCACTTACTGGGTGGTATGACTACTTTGGGACTGAGAATTTATAGGCAAAGAAAATGTAGCCTCTGTTGTCCTTAATATCTACACCCATACACTTCCCAACACTCCCTATATATGGTAGCTCAAGTCTAGCTGGGGTTGGGTGGATGGAGGTGGCTGGGGACATGGACTGCGGATCACAGTCTCTGTATGCCTGTCACATTCCTGTGCCTCATTCTTACCCTACACTCTTGTGACATCACAACAGTCTCAGAAAATCTGAAAGCCTATCTTCACAGAGAGTTCAACTGCCTGGTGAGATTTGCTTTGCTAAAAACCAGCGCATCGTATAAAAACCAGTGCCTCCGATTTCCTTACAACCAACATCCATTTGATGGAACAAATATTAAAGCAAAGGAGAAAGTATGTATTGGCTGGAGTTTGGGGGCTATGCTGGAGGAAGGGCAGTTACGGAGAAACGTTTAGCCCTGCCTTGCCACAATGTGATATAGAAAGGGAGGTGAAGTTCTAAATGAACAGGTGATGTTCAGAAAAATTTGCCATATTGTTGCCTATTAGCTACAAATGTAGTAAAGGTGAAATACAGCATAGTTCACGTTGAATCTTTGAATTTGAGTCAAATGTTAGACATTCTGAGCATTTCCACAGCTGATTTTCTTGGCTCTCTCTTCTCTGTTCTAGAAGTAATATAAAACTCTTAGAAGTTATTTGCAAGGAATATGTACAATATAATATTTTAGTATTGAGCAAAAAATAACATAAAAACTAGAGAGACTAATTAAAGCTCAAATTTTTGATGGCAGTAGAAAATGTATTACTAAAACTAGAGAGACTAATTAAAGCTCAAATTTTGATGGCAGTAGAAAATGTATTACTAGTAGACTACAGTGAATCGAGGTTGAGGATGGATTTTGGCTGGAAATGGAAACTATTAGATGCCATAGAAGGGAATATGGAGATATGTAATCTCAGGTAAGGCCCAAATGAGAGTGCACCTGACTTCCTCCAAGTCAGTCATTGTAGAACTTGCAATATTACAAACCCCAGAGGCTTGTGCTTTAATTGTGAGATACCATGGCCTGAGTACCACCACCATTGCTCAAAGCAAGCAAGTTTCTCATGGCACTCACCACATTGCCTTACACAGCTGAGCACTCTTGCCCCCACCCAGAGGTGCACCGTAAAAATTCCTGCCTCTGATAAAAGTTTCTACTTGCTTGAGAAACTTTCTTTTGTGATTTGGAGACTGGGCTTGGGTTACTGATGAGATTAAAAACAGCTTTTACTATGAAAGTTTGTGAGATTGCAGTCCATTCACTATGTGTGCAACTGGATGAACAGACCTCTTCTCCGTAGTCTCTTATATGACTTTCTCTTACCTACTCACAGACCCCTGCTTTGTGGACACACACCTGAGAATCTGTCCCTGGTCGTCTCCATATAAGAGGGCCTCGTTACTCTGATTTCTGATGTACAACAAGAAGGCATTGAAGTAAATGCCTCCTAGGAATATCTGTTAAGAAGCCACTTTTAGAAAATAAAAACAATCTAGCCCGCCAGTGAGATGAATTCTGATGTAATAGTTATAACGTAGTTACAAAAACCCTTTAATATCTAATTCCTAAGTCTAGATTGCTACTTGTGGCTAGAAACTCTACAACCAGCAAGCCAGAAATGGAAGTAGAATCACAAGTGATTAATTTTCTGACTTTGGGTGCAGTTACAGATAATAGTTTCATTCTAAATTCGAATGCCTGCCGTAATCAATATGGAAATCTCAAGGTTATTCAGTGAGGCCGTTCCTGCTGTACCATCTGTCTCTTCCCTTGCGTTCACTTGTTCATTGGATTCGCCCACTCCTGCCTCCACCCTTCTCTTCATTTATACCTGGATGCCTTTCCCCACCACCCCTCCTTGCACTCAGAGCCCACGCAGTTCCTGAGCTGCTCAGTTGTTTCTTGCACATTCTCTTCATTAAGCTTTTCTCTTCCCTCACTAATGAGAAAAGAGATAACAGCTTCCTCTGGCCCCTCCTTTCCTCACCCTATAACTTCTGTTCGACTCCCACTCAACACTTCGCTTTGTGGAATGAGAACATTTTATTTGCGTATTTAGGTACTTATTTCTATTCAGTCATTGGTCGCCACATTTCTCTATATCTCTGGAAGTCCTTTGGGAAAGAGCGTGTCTTTTTAACTGTATAACAGCATGCACACTGAGGGATCCCTGAAGATCAGATGTCAAACTCAGAAAAATTCATAAGTAAGCTCTCAGCTTTTTGGTACTGTTCTCCGAGAAGATTAGCTGAAAGTGTGTAATTATACAACTGAACTGTGGGAGCCAAACTGTGGGAGGAGATGAGCGAGGATGTGACCTGTCAGAGGTGAGATTATGTGAGTAGAAAACCCTTCATCCATGGACTTCAGAGTATATTACACAGACTTTCCCTTAACTAGGTATTTGGAAATCTCTCTGAGAGAGGCAGAGAAACCAAAGCAGACCCCTGAAATGATGAAGCTGTGTGGGAGAACACAGACGAGAAGAGGAGCCTGGGCTCCTGGACTCAGCGGACATTCCACTTTGCTCCTTCCCCCAGGGCTCTGTTGGGGTCATTAGAAATCAGGCTATAAATAACTAGGCGGCCTGAGGTCAGGCCTCAGGAAGGTCTTATAACCTTATCCCAGTGTTGCTGCATCTCTGCCATTGAAATGACCCTTAATGTCAAAGGAAATCTGCAGAGGAAATAACAGCAGGATGATTTAAGTCACTATGAATATTTCTCTTCAGTTAGACACTGTTTCCTTTCTTTAAGCCCCGATAGCCAGGTTTGGGGTAAGATTGTTCACTATGAGATTCTTCTTGTTTCTTCTGTGTACAATTTCCTGGTCACTGTATTTCACAAAGGAAAAAAAACAAAACAAAACACCACAGGGTATTTGAAGAAGGTCCAGAGGAGAACCAAAAATGAGAGAAAAGGGCTGCCAGATAAGACTGTTCTAAAAATTAGTGGGGACCTTTTTTAAAAACAGTGGGGAAATACATACATAAAACCTAAATTTGTCATTTCTACGTGTATAATTCAGTGGCATATAGTACATTCAGAGCTTGTGCAACCGTCACCACCGTCCATTCCAGAACTTTCTTGGTCCTTTTGTGACAGACTTATTTCACGTAGTATGATGTCCCCAGTGTTCATCCATGTTGTAACATGTCAGAATTTCTTTCCTTTTTAAGGCTAACATTTCATTGTGTGTATAGACTACATTTTGTTTATCCGTTCACCTGTTGATGTTTTCACCTTTTGGCTCTTGGGAATAATGCTGCTGTGAACATTGGTATAGAAGCATCTGAGGCCCCTCTTTGGGGTATATACCTGGAGGGGGTGGGAATTGTTGGATCACATGGTAATTCTGTGTTTAGCTTTCTGAGGAACTGCCAGAATGTTTTCCACAGGAGGTACACCGTGTCACATTCCCACCAGCAATGCATGAGAGTTCCAGTGTTTCCCCATGCTGGCCAGCATTTGTTTTTTTCCACTTGTTTTGTTTTGTTTTTAATAGTTGTCATCCTAATGGGTATGAAGTGGTATAAATGGGGACTTTTCTACTTGGAAGAAGTGGACTGAGAGGGCAAGTGTAGGCCTGTAGTTATGAAGACTTCAGCTAGGATGTACACAGACATGGTCACCAGAATCTAAAATTTTGGAATCTGGGTAACGAAGAAAGTCAGAGTATGTAACAAACAGCCTAGCATGAGTACTGAACAGTCCCCAAGGCCACCAGCCCTTCACCTTCCTCAGATGTACAGGCTAAACATCAGCTTGGCTGGGACTCCATTGAGGTAACTTTAGAATAATGAAAAAAAGTATCTTCTCAGACCAGTTGTTTTATCTCATGATGGACACATGAGCTCACTAATGGGTAGTTAAGAAAAACCATGAATTCTGTGAAATTCACCCCTATACTTTTGAAGTTGATGTTAGAGAAGATGATTGCTTCTCTGTTCCTATCTGAAATTTAACTTGCCATCCCACATCTGAAGCTCCCTGGCTCCTCTCAGAAGCCCTTGTGGCCTTCACAGGGGACTGAGGTGACTATTTTCATTATTTAACCTTCAACAGATACTTACGTACGCTGACCATGTGCCAGCCTTCGGGATAAGGGCTACGAATAGAATGGAGAGCAGAGCCGACCCTGACTTGGTCTTCATGGAGCTACAGTTCAGTAGGCGAATCAGATTATTTATCACACACATAGATTTGTAATTCCACACTGTATTTTGCTCTATACAGGAAAAATGCCTGTGATATTTCCCTCTTTTTCCATTAGGTTGTTCGTACAACCTCTCTAAGAAATAATGCTTTCTTTTCTCTTTAGGAGCCTTCAAACAGGAGGCTTTGCCTGGGAGGGAGAGGTAGAAAACAACGCGTATAGCAAGGCTACAGGGGTGGTCCCTCAGCACAAGTATCACCCCACAGCGGGCAGTTACCAACTCCATTTTGCCCTGCAGCAACTTGAACAACAAAAACTTCAGTCCCGGCAGCTTCTGGACCAGAGTCGAGCCCGGCACCAGGTAATTCAGATAAGGCTTTTCCATATACTAGTATCTTCCTTCCAAGGGGGGGTGGGTGTGGAGGGATGGGGAATCAGGTCAATGGGAAAGGTAGGAGACATTTCCCAAGTGTTTACCAACACCGCTATGGCTTGGGCGATTCATGGAGAATCTGCTCTAAGGGAAGAAATGTGCTGAAGCCATGATGTTGGCTTTGCTGGGAGGTAATGCTGATCCAGGTTTGACATTTTCTCTCACTGGACTGTTTCTCTACACAAATCTCTTGTAGCATTTCCCCTTTCTGTTGCATGATGGTAGTTCAGTAAGCTCCCCGAGGGTCTACTTTCCATCTCCCTAAAAGCTAGCATTTGAAGCAACTCTTTTTTCTAAATGTACCACTTCCTTGTCTTTACACACTTGGTGCACATAAGCACACATCAATCCTTCATGACCTATCAAGATTTTCAAGGTATAAATAATGTTTCAAGTTCTTCTCACAGGAAATGGTCATAAGTTTGGCTTTTGGTCTTCCGGTTTCACAGTACACAAAACAATACACAAAAGTGTAAGAGTATACAAGAAAATCCTTGCTGTCCTGGCATTTACGCTCTAGTCAAACACTGGTTTCCTGTTCAATGTCTCTACAATTACAGAAACTCCTGAGTATATGTATGAGGGAGCTGTGTAAGTGAATTGTACTCGTGTGTCAGTGTGGCCCAAATTACAGAGAAGGGATGACTTCACAAAAAAATCAGGCCTTATGGAATTAACTTTCTCTTGATGATTTCAGGGTTATCATTAGAATCCATTACTATGTTCTACATGTTCTTTTGGGCTGAATTAATACTGATTCTATGAGCTTCCCTTTTATCTGGTTACGTGAAGAAATATATCAGTTTGATCTCTTGTTATTTGCTCCTATAAAAATGTAGTACATAGTGTACATTAGTTTGTGCAAAATTAATATTCACTCAAAGGCTAAAGCAACATTTCCCAAAGTTTTTTTCTTTCCCTCTAAATAAAGCAATTATCATATGCTCTCTGTCTCTACTTAATCTTTTTAACTATTGTCCAGGTCCAGACATTTTATTATTTCGATTTCATTCATTACGTGCTCATCTTTTTCTCTGCCGGTGTACTCTCTATATTATATTAACTCGATGTAATTTACGAGAAATCGAAAGTATAGGTAGTTGTGAAGTAGGTCGGTAGGTCATTTTTACGGGAGGAAAATCCAGACTTCTTACCTGGGAAGCATGGAATGTAGCGTCTCATTTTGATCACCACACTGCCCTCTATCACACAGTAATTTCCTCATTTAGAAAGTCTTTGGGCTAGGCAATTTGCATTTTCACAATTATAGATATAAATGTGTATCTTGTTTTTTTTTAGTCTGTGTAAATTTCTTAAAACTTGGGAACTTCTGAACTCCCTGTCATGCAGAGTACTTGAGAATGCAAACTTAATCAGATCCTGGACAGGAGAGGTCTCAAGAATAGCCTTATTTCCCTTATGTGAGTGTAATCAATGATCTAATGAATCTAGACAATTGGGCCCTTTTAATGCTTCCATACCTTGAAATAGTGATGATTTTTAAAGTGATTGTAGGACATCGAAGTTTGGGGGAGAGACCGTTTTACTGATTTTTACTTTTAGAAACTGCTTCATTTAAAAGCCCGTCTCATTCTTTTGATTAGCTTCCAGCGACTCACATTCCTTTGAAAATTCAGAGTACTGCTATTCTTGTGTGGATTTTTTTCTTTTTTCCAGTGAGGATTACAGTGGTTTAGTTTCACTGAACTATGAAGTATATGGAAAACATGTTTTTTAGAATCTGTCAGAATATCTGTCTTAGGGAGGAGTTAGAACTCCCAAGAAGGGAGTTATCCCGTGTCTCCTGGAGAGGGAACAGAAAATCATTCATCATAATTTTATATATGTTTATAACATCATTTGTTTCTTCCGCCTGTTCTTCTAATCCATAGCTGATTTAGGTAAAAATGAGTCAGGGTGAAGTTCTGGGACTGTGGGGAGAGCTAAAGAAACTAAATTCGTAGCTTGAAGAGTTTATAACTAAGAAAATAGCAAATAAGATATTAAATGTCTCTTCTTCTTGCCTACCTTATGGCTGTGCTAGGCTTGACCATTATAATTATCACCACGTCGTTGATGGAAGCCTGCTTTGTGTTCTCTGTGTTTCTGCCCTTGGGTTAATAGATAGAGGTGGTTTCTCTGATGAACTCCTTATGTTTGGGATTCATTTTTCTGAAGTATACATAGCCAATGATATAAGTAACAATTTGATTAATTGCCTGTTTGAGGGTAGAATTGAAATCTAATTTACTTAACATTCATCCCTAAGAGACACCTATGGAACAGGCCATTAAAGGGGGCTTTATACTGTATTGCACTGTAGTGTATTGAATTATATTGATTATGTGCATGGACTGTGCCTTTCATAATGATTCCCTAAAAATATTTTTGGGAAACATCATGCAACCTTTCTTGCACTACACGCAGAGGAAATTCTCCATCCCTTTCTGCACTTAGGTAGCCAGCTTATTAAAGGTATTGATTTCAAGAAGGCAAACTCTTGATTGAGGATATGTTTGGAAATGGACATTTCTAACCGTTCATGCAGAGTAAGGCTTGATCTTCATCTCTGTTTAGTGTTGCACTCATAAACTGAGAAAGTGTCATGTACTGAACCCATCTCAATAAGAGACTGGAACCGTAACATGGGCATCGGAGAGGAATTCACCCAGAGCCATTGGCAGGATTTCCAGGGACTGAGGTACAAAGAAATAGGTGTGATCCAGTCCATTTGATAGAAAGTAGGATAAACAGAGTGTACACACTGATGAGTAAAACCAGCAGTTTTAAAGAAGATATCATTCTAAGTCAGACAGGATCAGTAAACTTTTTTTGTAAATGGCCAGATAGTAAATACTTAAGGCTTCAGAGGCCATAGAGTCTCTGTGGCCACTACTCAGCTTTGCCATGGTAGAATGGAAACAGCCGTAAACAATATGGAAATGAATGAGTGTGGCTGTCTTCCAGTGGAACTTTATTTATTAAAAATGGGTGGCAGGCTGGATTTGTCTTATAAGCCCTAGTTTGCAGACCCCTAATTATGAGCAACAGAACCATTTGGAGGGCCTGTTAAAACACCGATTGCTAACCCCACCCCATTTCTGATTCAGTAAGTTTGGGAATGGGGCTCAATTATTTCCATTTCTAACCACTTCCCCAGGTGATGCCAGTGCTGCCCTTTGGGGGACCACACTTTGAGAACCATCGAGCTAAAGGGAAAGAGATTAGGAACGTCTCCTCTTCAGTTATTTGTTTTCTGTCCTTTGGCAGGGAGACTGAACATGTTAAAACTTAGTGTTGCCCTTATAAAATTTCAGGCAATCATTGTTTTATAGGAACTTTTTTCCATCGTGTTCACTCCATCTACCACAGTCTCCTTATAAATAAGTTTTCCAAACCTGAAAACCTTTGTGTGCATTTTTCTTATCAGGGTACATTCTGCTCCGCAATCATGCTCCCAGGATTCAAGTTTTATGGTGGACAGGAGATAAGTAACGGGACAGATTCCTCCTTCTTTGTTTTTAATAATAATAGCCAACACTCAGCACTGTGGCCCAAGCACTGTTCCAGGTGCTTTACATATATTCATTTATTTACCATGAGTTTCAGGGTGGTTGGAGACATGACAGAATCCTGGTCAGCTCGGGGTGGTAAAATGAATCTGTTATGTGTTGATCTATGCCAACGTGTGTCTTCTCTCTGGTTTACACTCATTGCTTCCCACTTCCTTCTCATTCTGGCTTCCTGCCCCTGAAGGAGAAGGATAAAAAACTTTCCTTTCAGCTGAGTCGGGGGACTTTCTTGGGCAGCAGTGACTGCTGGTGACATCAGCATGAGTAGCCCTCCGTGCTAGGGGGCTGTGAGGAGGGCCGCACCGGCTGTGAGGCCCAACTGACCTGATTCTAATTGCCGACATTGAGCTGATGTTATTCTTGGCCCGGGACAGAGCGATTACTCAGTAGTTTCTGTTAAAGTGATCCTTTGTTAAACTTCTGCTCCCAGCCCCCCTCTCCTTCCCTCCCACTCTCTTCTCTGCCTCATCCAGACTGAAAAAAGCCCAAAAAGCAGAAAAATTCAGGACATGTTGATGGCCAAGGCAGAATTGCTGAAGTTTCTTTTAACAACAGAGGGGAGAGAGGGGGGATTTTAAATACATCTTAATTTTTCACTGGTTCCGTCCTCTATCCAGAGCCCTTCAATTGTTAGTAGACTTAATTTTGGACATAGTGAGGTAACTCAAGGTAAGAGAAAACTGTGCACCCTGAACCCCTTTCATCCTTCACTCCATCTGTCCTTTACTTCCACCTGCCCACCATGCCCTCTTCTGTCGGACTGAGCTAGATCAGTAAGGGGCAACAGAAAGTAACGGTCCTGTAACAAGTGTGGGGGCTGGGCAGCTCTGGGTTCACACCAAAGGGTCTTTCAGTATGCTAGTACATGTTGAGTGCCATATGTAATGAGCTTTTTGCTGATGGTATGTGTGTCCATGCACACAGCCTCACAGGTATGGGAAGGATTTCCATATAAGCCCAGCCAAGTCTTGTTATACTGCTCCTAAAAGTCCATTGCATGTGTCTAGAAAAATTCTGCCCCCCTACAGGAATGAATACTGTTTCTCCAAGGCTTCAGCTGCTGTGTGTTTGTTTTGTGGGGGAGGGGAAAGAAAGAGAAATTCAGCAGGCACCCGGACTTTTCCAGGCAGCCAGCAATAACATGCTAGCTCCTCAGCATGGCACAAAGAGAGCAAGCAAACAGGCTGGCTGTGCGGGGGGAGGCTTTCTACATCCTTCTAACAGAGTGTCCAGGAGGAAGATTGGACCGGGGATATTCAAGAGGAAGAACTTACTCGTGTGTGCTTAAGTTCCTGGAGCATGTTGGCCTGTCATAACCTACTGCTGATTTGTTTTGTTTCGTTGGGCGTTTTGTTCCACTTTGGTTTTCTTTCTGACTTTTATCAGGAACTCCTACAACACTTAGTTTCTAGATGATGATGATGATGATTGATTGATTGATTTTCCTAGAACCATTTGATTTAGTGGATTTTGCCAAGCCGAACTCTTTTCTTCTTACCTAATAAAAATATGTAGAAAATATGTGAAATGATACATGTAAAACTACATTTAGCTGTTTGGGAAATAGGCCCTCTGGACGGGCTTTGGAGTCAGATAATCTTCCATTTAAATCTTGCTTCTGTCCAGCCCATGCCTGGGACAGGCTATTCAAACTTCTCTGCAACTCAGTTTGCTTATGTCTGCTAAGGAGATGATAATATATATCTGTGCGTATCATGAGGATCGCATTTCTCAGGATGTTACCACGTGTCAGGCACTGAGCCAGGACTTTTATTTGTATTATCACATTGAATCCTCCCACTTGTCCTCTTATTAGCCCCACTTTACAGACAAAAAACCAGATAATCACTTCAGGTGACTTTCTCAGGGTCACATAAGTAATAAAAGGAAGAGTGGTTTTTTAACCCAGGAATGCAACAGGCATAGCATCCAGCCTCCACACTATCATGCTGTATGCAACCATCCTGATGCTATATTAAGGCATTCATGTATATTTTATACACACACACACACACACACACACACACACATTAATCTATGTGTATTATTACATAAGTTTTTAAGTTGCAGTTCATGCATCCACAAGTGTACTTACTGACACCTATAAAACTATATTTGAAAAGTCCTCTTCAGGTATCCTAACTAGTCTGCTATCATTCATCCTATACACTGTCATAAGAGAGAAGGTCTACTGAACATATATAAACTCAGGTCTAGACATTCTCCCACGTATCTCAAATTCTTAAATAAATGTCTTAAGAAAGTGTTCCTTTAGAACTCTTGGAAACACCCATAGTTTACCCTCCTTTGGGTTTTTATTTTTTAGTAATAGGATTAGGGACTACCGAGTTGTGCAATATCCTGAAACGTGTTCTAGAAGTTTGAAGATTCAGAACACTTGTGTGAGTTGTTATTAATAACATAGGAGTTATCTTTTCAGTTATCACATTGTCCTTTCAACCCTGTTATTGTTGCTGGTCATGGTATTTTAATTTTATTTCTGTGATGGTGTTTCTGAGAAGACTACTGGGAAACATGACCGGTGTCTACAAATGTGACTATCATAGGTGATAATTTTTCATGATTACTATTATGCTTGCTTTTTCAATTCCATATAAATCTGATTTTTAATGCATTGTTATAATAGAGATATCAGTTTGTTAGGCTGATTCATCACTACTAGTAATAGAAGTCCCCTGATTACCTCCAGCCTGCTTTCTAAGCTGCTGCTGGAAAGTGCCCCTCTGGAATCTTGGAGGGAGGAAGGTGAGGGGCAGGGAAATGGACACAGAGTGAGTGCCTCCTGTGTGCTGGATGTAACACTATCTCCATCCCACTGATGAGGGAACTCAAAGAGGTTAAGAAACTTCCACGAGGTTGCATAGCTCGCTAATTACAGAGATAATATTCAGACCCAGTCAGAGAGCTCCCAAAGCCCTTTTCCACTCTGCCACTCTCCCTCTGGAGAGAAGTGACTCTATAATTTGCTTTTTGTGTTACACATTTATCATCAGTCAGATAAGGCATTCCAGATTTATTGATGCTGCTGCTACTATAGACTCATACACACAAATATAAAAGAAAGGGTCAACGTAATGAATCAAAGTATAGAACTCTGCTTGGCTGTGGGTATATTAAAAGGCAACTGTTCACCTACCAGCTGCTTGGGATCAACCTTGTTTGTTGTACAGCCTTAACATGTGGTTTTGCTCCTGCTGCCTGGCGACCAGTTTCGTTCTCTGCCCTCACTCGGTGACCCGTGGTTTGTTTTTCTTTGTCTGTGGGCATATGAGGGACTCACAACTGTAACTCTGTGAGATAATGAAAGACCTCATCCTTAAATACAAAGAACCGTGTCCATCTGAAGTGGACACAGCCCCAGGAAGAAGCTTAACAAATGGATGACAGCAAGTTCTATGCAAGATGCACAGTAGGTCAACCATGTGAGATTCTGAGCCAAATAAGACAAACCATATATCTGAAGGCAGAGACAATTTAGATATTTATAAATTCTGAATTTAAAGTTGTGAGGGAACTTAGAGGTTGCCTTGTCTGATTATTTCATTTTACTCATCAGGAGATGTAAGACACAGACACATTATCAGAAGAACAAGGACCCTGATAGAGAAATAATTCCCTACAACTACTAGCTAATAAAAGATAAGAGACAATTGAAAACAATGCTATGAATTATATTTTTTTAAACAATTGAACTCTCAATCCGGGGTCATTGCTGATCTTTTGAGGTTATCTTTATTTATATATGTACATATATACTTTAACTTTTAAAATAAGTAATAAAAATCTGCTTATAGACAAATTTTTTTCAAGCTTTCGTTCTTGGACTAAAGCTAGTGAAATCTGGGTCTTTTAAATGCATCTGATGAAAATTGGACACATTGCTAGGTTTGCTTTAGATTTGCTTTGGAAGGGAAATATGATTTCAGTGGATTTGCATTTGAAGGGAATCAGCATAACATAAATAAGGCTGTGTTGTGTAATGGGGCTTTGAAATCAGACTCTTTGTGGGCATGGATCCTAGCTTGCTACTTAGTAGATGTGCCATCATGGCAAATTATGGAACCTTTTTGTGCCTTGGTTGCTTGCTCTGTATATAGAGATAGATGATAATGGGACCCACCTCAGTGGTTGGGTGGATTAAATGAGATAATAGCATGTAAAGTGTTTAGCGGAATGTTGACCCAGGGTGAAAGTTCAATAAAAATTCATAGCTCTTGGGGCACCTGGGTGGCTCAGTCATTGTCTGCCTTCGGCTCAGGTCATGATCCCAGAGTCCTGGGATCAAGCCCTGCATCAAGCCCTACATCGGGCTCCCTGCTCAGCGGGGGGATTCTGCTTCTCCCTCTGCCCCTCCCTCTGCTCATGTTCTCTCTCTCTCTGTCAAATAAATAAAATCTTTTTTGAAAAATTCATGACTCTTACCATGATGTATTACTTTTTTTTCATCGTGGTAAAAACACATAGCACAAATTTACCCTCTTAATAATTAAGTGTATGATACAGTATTGTTGACTATGAACATTGTTGTGTAACAGATCAATAAAATGTTTTCATCTTGCATGACTGAAAGTCTATATTCACTGAACAACTCCCTGTTTTCCCCTCCACCTGGCCCCTGGCAATGACCATTCTATTTTGTGTTTCTATGAGTCTGATTACTTTAGATACCTCATATAAGTGGAATCATACAGTATTTGTCTTTTTCATGACTGGCTTGTTTCACTTAGCATAATGTCCTGAAGGTTCATCCATGTTGTAGCATATTACAGGATTTCTTTCTTTTTTTTAAGGCTGAATGATATTCCATCGTATGTGTATACATTTTCTTTATCCATTCATCTATTGATAGGCATTTAGATTGCATCCACATCTTAGCTGTTGTGAATAATGCTTCAATGAATATGGTTGTGCAGATATCCCTTCTATTATGTATTACTTTTTTTTTTTTTTGAGAGTGCATGAGCAGGGGGTGGAGAGACAAAGGGAAAGGAGAGAGAGAAAATCTTAAGTAGACTCCACACTTAGTGCAGAGCCCGATGGAGGGCTTGATTTCACGACCCTGAGATCATGACCTGAGCTGAAACCAAGAGTGGGCCGCTTAACTGACTGGGGCACCCAGGCACCCCTATTATGTATTACTTTTAACCTTAAATATACATAGCATTATAATTTCAATTTCGGGGTTTTAGTTACCCACCCCTTCCCTGTGCCAGAAGCAGAAGTTGGTTAAGATGATATTAAAGAAAGTGTTTAGGAGAAGTTCAAGCCTCATAAAGTATTAATTGGCTACTTTTTTTAACTTATATTTACATATTTGAACAATTGAAAATAAATGCAAATGAATTCATTCACAATTGCTAGTGAGATATGAGAAGAAAAAGTAGAAAGGATGATTAATACCATGATGGGCTGCTAGTGAGGGAAGGTCATCTACATGACATCTTAGGGCTACTTAATTTCACCAGGTCTTCTGGTCATTGACTGCAACTCTGGCCTTAGCCAGCTGCCTCATGGTTGGACTTCTTTGGTCATAACACACACCTGGCCCAAAATCAGTTCAGTTGTCTTGATGCTGTTGAAAAACCAACTCAGAGACTACTGCTGGAATCTTTGGTTTTATTGGATGACAGAGTCTGAGGCTCAGGAGCATACCTAAGTATCTATTAATGACCAGCATTGTTTCTCAAATATACAAGTAGAGTTGACTTAGAAAATGCCTAAAACACAGTGGTTTTTGTTGGTGACTAGATTTTCATTACAGGTAAGCAGCTGTATTCACATCCTGGAGAGTAGATCATTTGAATTAATAAGAGCCTTCAGTCTTAGTTGCTAAAGAAGACAGAGCCTCTTAATTGATTTTAGAAATAAAAGGATATGCCAGAGAACTTCTGGTATCTTTGACCACTCAAAGCCCTATCCCAGGTATTCACGTCGTCAGTCTCTCTCTGTATGAACAGTAGCATCTTCTGGGTTTCTGCCCCATCCCTATCAGGGTTATAGCACTGCTCCCCGCCTTGTCCACAGTACCAGAAGTTGTACTCTGTTTCTGTTGCTCAGCCTCCAGTCTTGTCCCAGCTGACAAACATTGTGAATGGAAGACAGCCAAGAACTCCATACAATGTGAGACAAAGGCCTTTTGGAAGCTTGCTTTTGCTAAAATAGAAACAGCTACCCTCACCCTCACCTTGGCCCCAAGCTTTTTACAGCATCATACGATTGCACAAAAGGCACAATGTGTTCTTTGCATTGAACAGCTCTTGGCTGGTTGTAGTAAGGTGAGTGATTAGCATCTGACATGCTCAGGAAGATATACCATCCCAGTACTTGAGCTGCCAGAGAGCAACATTCTAGAAGCAGTTTTGTGTACTATGTAATGGGAACTTTATCCAAGTTAGGATAAAATCTCAGTGGGGAGAATAATGCATAAAAATGTTTTCTTTTCTGGAACCAAAGTAAAAGGGGTACAAAAAGACTTAACCCATTGAAGTAGAGTTTAACATTTCCCTACTTTATCTCCCTTAATTAAAAAAAAATGAATTTAAAGTTATTTCACAACAAAGAGTTTTCCAGCTCTACTTCATCACCAAGAAGTGTTTTTCTGGAAGGAATTAAAAAAAAAAAGAAAGAAAAAAAACCTCCCAGAATTTAATCTCTGAACAGTATTATCTTTCTAGTTAGAGAGCCCAGATCTTGCTTCCCCATAACCTTCCAAGTTGCAGTCTGTGTTCTGTCTATCAGAAATTCCTCCTTCCCACCCACGAGTACCCTTCTGTTGTGGGAGAAGGAGGGCCTTTCCAGTCTTTGGCCTGGGGCCAAGCCAACCCTCAAACTGTGGTTTTCTCTGAGTCTCCTTACTGAAGCATGGCTGTTTCCCACACCCAATAAAGAAGCAAAAGTCTTGTATATGTTGACCAGGTCTTGAGTGGAGGCCAGTGCTTACACAGCTCTCACATTCCCAGGACATTGACTGATGACGGTGTAGGCCCCTTCCCGGTTGTTAACCCACAAGTGCAGTGCGCTGGTATTGTGCATCCAAACCTCACCTTTCTTAGGATTTATACAGAGAGAACTTTATCTAATTCTTCTGTCCATTTTGAATGAATATCAGGACAAAACAATTCACATAATCTGTCGTTGATGGAACTGTAGGATTGGGGCCAGTATGCTATGAGAGGCCTGGGGAGGCTGATTTCTTCCAACGGTGGAAATAAATTCATTTATATATCTGCTTTTTAACATTGCCTAAGTACTTTCCTGGGTTTCTTCTTATCAAATGTGATTGCTTTAATTTCATTACACTTAGCCTTGGTTTTGGTGAAATACCTGGGAACTTGTCTACATTACTGACTCTTTAGAATTTTGGATGGTACAGAATTGTGTGCATTTCATTATCCATTCAGTATATTAGAGTATGGTTACTGAACAGCAACTGAGAACCTAGAGGCTTTTTTGCTGTATTTGGAAAGAGTATCTGCTTTTTTGCGATGCAGTACATTTATGTTATATTAAGGCTTAAACAAGCGTGACTCTTTGGTAGATTGAGGATTATATCTCAGCTCAGTTAGGATTTCATTTTGCTGCATCTAGCAGACCCCTCTCCCCGCTATGACTTACCAAGTTAGAGGGTTTTTTTCCCCCATATAATCAAAAATCTAGAGTTAGGCTCTCCTGAACTCTGTGGTACTGTCAGGAGCCCATGCTTTTCCTGTCTTTATGCTTTGCAATCCTTAGGAAGTAACTTTTACCTGATGCTCGCTGGATATCCGTATTCTGGGTGGGAGGAAGAACAGTAAGGGGCAAAAGTTGTGTACTAACCCAGTTTGCCCCCCTCTTTAAAGAGCTTTCCTGGAAACTGCACCTGGAAATTTCTGTTTATATCTCAGAACTATGTCACATGGCTATTTCTAAGTACAGGAGAGATTGGGAAATACAGTTTTTTTAGCTGGGCACACATCATTACCCAAACAAAATAAGGGCAGTATTATTAGGAAAAAGGAAACAAGTGTTAGCATTCAGGCAAGTGACAGTCTCCTAAGCAATAAATTCTCCTAATTCCTTTTGTTATTTGAGGTAAAGACTGATCTTATCACCACAGAACATCAATATCTAAAGGCCTGCTATAAAATTTGCATCTAGGAAGATGAATTTATTTTTTATTTTTTATTTTTTAGATTATTTATTTATTTATTTATTTATTTATTTGACACAGAGAGAGAGACAGCTAGAGAGGGAACACAAGCAGGGGCGAGTGGGAGAGGAAGAAGCAGGCTCCTGGCCAAGCAGGGAGCCCGATGCGGGGCTCAATCCCAGGACCCTGGGATCATGACCTGAGCCAAAGGCAGATAGATGCTTAACGACTGAGCCACCCAGGCGCCCCAAGATGAATTTATTTTTGTTTGGGATCTACTGAAGGGCTTACTTAGATTTTGTGGCTGAGTGTAAGTCGAACACAGATAATACATTAGGCCCTATTCAAAGCCCAGAGAATGGTCCTAGTACAAGATTACATCTCTGTGTAAACACAAACTTGCCTGTTTTCTTGTTATAGGAATTTGGTTGTTGCAAAAGCAAACAAACAAAAAAAGTGAGTAGTGGTTATAATACGAGTTTTGTTATTTGCATCCATGGGGTAAATGTTTATTAAGCACCTTTTATGTACAAGGCCGTCTAGGCACTGTGAGTGAAACAAAAAGTAATCAGATGTCAATCCAGCCATCTCCAGTGTGCATGTCCAGGAGGAGAGAAAAGGACATACATCAGTGTCCATAGCACAAGGTAGAATGTACTAAATGTGATAAGACACATACAAATTAATTGTTACAAGCATTCAGAAGAGGAAAAGATTATTCCTGCCAGAGAGAAGTGAGTAAATATGATCTGGGGAACCTAAACACGTGTTTTCATTTTAAGAGCGTGCTTTCACAGCTAGTGAGCATCATCGTAAGTCTAGAAAAATATGTTGATAAACGCATAACCAACTGCCAGTCACGGATCACTACAGATAGGCAGACTTGCATGTCATCCCATTCTTTGGTTCCTCAGTGAACCGAGGTGGCGGTTTGGGGAGGAATGGAGCATTTGTTGAGTGTCTACTATAAGCCTGATATTTGGTCTATTACAAGAATCCTTCATTGAATGCCTGGGCTAGATTTACATATGTGATCTTCATTTAATCCCCAATAATCCATCAAAGTAATTCTGATTGCCTCTGAGGAAGCTAAAGGCCAGAGGAGTTCAATAACTTGAAAAGGTCACCCCGTTTATAAGTGACAGAGCCCACATTTGCACCCAGGCACGTTTGACTGCAAAGCCATGCTATTTTCCACTTACCTGAGTCTCTGCCTTTCACCGATGACCAAATCTGGTTTTGTAGGCATATGGTAAGTGTTGAACAGTGAACTGCTTCTTCAGCCCACCCTAATAGTGAGTGCTGTACCCACCTGGTTGAAACTGGGGTGCCATTTGGATGCTTTGACTTGTATTGAGTTAATTTTGTTACCTGCTTAAATCTTAACAGAATTGGACTTTCTTTTGACCTTTGAATAATTTATTTTTGTAATAAGTAACTACATATGGATGGTACAAAATTCAAAAGGATATAAATGATACATAGTAAACAATTAGTTTCCCTCTCTCCTGGACCCCCAGCTAACCAGTTCTCTTCCATGGAGGTTACTAGTTTTTGTTTTTGTTTTTTTATATCCTTTCAGAATTGTTCTGTGCAGATACCAACCTTATGTGTATGTTTTTCTGTGTGTTTGTGTATCTGTGTGTGTTGGTGTGTGTATATGTGTGTGTGTGTGTGGTTATGCATATTCTTTTTTCATTTTACAAAAATAGGTGCTTCCTATGCTCATACTGTTCTGATCTTGCTGTTTTTATTAATTTTTTTATTTGTATTTAGATGTCCCAGCAGGATTTTTTAGCAAAATAAAAACTCAGTGATCTTGAAAATATGGTTCAGTTGTCACCTTGGCAACATGTATTGAATGGATGTTCTTTACTGACGGCAGTTCCTTTACAGCATGAAAAATTGCACTCCATAAGGAATATTTTCATTTCTAAGAGCCCGTGGCTAACAATGGCTTTTCTTCTCTGCTACTCATTCAGTGAATTTGTCTATGGATGGCTGCTGTAGAGCTCTTCAGCCCTCATTCTGATTTCTAATGTCTTCCCTAGCCTGAAGGAGGCACCTTTTTTCCCTTTCTTCCTTTCTTCCTTTCTTTATTATGAACAAAAATATTAATAGAGGCCTGAATGAGGCATCTTTCAAGCACTCTTCAATCTAGGGTCATGTGTTGGGATGTAGTGGTGAAAACAGAAACCTACGGTAGCCCTTTCCTGCCTCCCTCCCTCCAGTCGAATGTCTCCCAGAGATGTGGGGAGACCATACCCTCGGATATGGAAAAGGTGCCTGAGAGGAGTGGATTTGTTTTCGAGGCTGCCTTGCTGCGCCCTTTGGTTACTTGTCCTCAGAAGGCTTGCTGGAGCAGAATCAGGCTTCCTGGGCCCTCTCCGACCATCTTAGACCTTCCCACGTGTACACACTCCCCGCCACCCAGTGCCAACCTCCTGGCTTTGCCCATGGGTTTGGATCTTCCTTTGTTCCCCTTCTTTGGGTCAGAGACGGAGGTAAGCGAAGAGCTCTTCAGTTTCTCCTTTGGATGGTTTGCAGAGATGAAGAACATCTCAGTCAGACTGGTCCATTTGAAAATGCTCTGACCCTCTTCCTCTGAAATCACTTTGCCCTTTGTCAGGCCTGTGCATCAAACACATTTACTCCACACAAGACTCTTTGATCCCCCTCAGACCTGCCTAGCCCAGGACCTTTGGGCACATTTCCCTGAAATGGGACATTCTGAGGCATGAGTATAGAAGGATTGGTTAACATTTTACTAAAGCTACCCAATTTATCTTTTATGTCTTAAAAAATAAAAGTCATAAAAGACAATACTAATAAAGTCTATGTAGAAGGTGAATGTTTCCTAAGAGTGTCTGATCTTATTCCTTTAGGCCTTGCCATAAGGAAATGGCATTTCTCCCATGTCTCTTTAAATGTGGTGTCTACAGATGGAAATCAATTGCCAGAAGTCCTTTTAATAAAAAATACCTTATGTGTTTTGTCAATTTTATTCTTTTTCTCTTAGTATTATTTCACATTTAAAGCTTTTATAATGCGTGCATATTGAAAGCAGTATTAATAGTATTGAATGATCAGTAACAAAATTTGTGACCCCAAAATAATCCAATTTCTAATGAGGTAAATAAGTTCTAAAGAATTTTTTAAGCGTGTGCTTGAGAAAGCATACATTTACATCCTAACAGACATATGTTGGTGTTTGTGATATTTAGATGGTGCCCCTAAGCCTACAAATCATTTGTAGGCTTACCTTCTGAGCAAATATACCTTTGTGTTGATCTTAGATTCATGTAGCAACTAGTATTCGATAGTAATTTTACTTTGAAAGTGTTTTATTTCATTTTTTCAAAGATTTTATTTTTAAGTAATCTCTATACCCAACATGGGAGACTTGAACCTACAGCCCTGAGATCAGCTCTACCCACTGAACCAGCCAGGTGCCCGTGAAGGTGTTTTAAAATGTAAAGTCTTTTTTTTTTTTTTTTAAGATTTTATTTATTTACTTGAGAGAGAGCTAGCAAGAGAGAGAGCACAAGTGAGAAGGAGAGGGAGAGTCAGGCTCCCCGCAGAGCAGGGAGCCCAGTGTAGAGCTCCATCGCAGGACCCCGGGATCATGACCTGAGCCGAAGGCAGCCGCTTGACCAACTGAGCCACCCAGGCGCCCCCAAAATGTAAAGTCTTATGTCACTCTTTAGGTCAACAAGGCGTTACTATGTCAGAAAAGTTACTAACAGAACTTTTCTGTTCCGGCTTCCTCTCTCCACTGCTCACTGTACCATTACCACACCGGCTTCTTTCCACTCGTCTTCTAGAGGAGTTCACAGTTCTCCGAGTGTGCTGGAGTTGAGTCAGGCTTCAAGCCACTTTTGTTTTGTGCGTTATTTCTCATGCTTGACACCCAGTAGGAGACATTCATTAAATATTTGTTGACTGAAGGAAACAAAGGCCGAGAGAGACCAAATGCTTTTCTGATTGCCACAGGTGGAGAATACACAGTACCCAGATACCCTGATTCCTAGCCCAGTGTACTTCCAATAAGACCATCTCAACTCTATGCTTCCAGAGATTTCCCTTCTCTGAATGTGGCCCTGCACTGGCATTATTAGAGAAATTTGTCCTAAAAAATTATAGCAAATGGGTTGTAAAGGGCATCTCCATTGCCCATCTTTTTTCTTTCTCTTGTAGGCCATCTTTGGCAGCCAGACACTCTCTAACTCTAATTTGTGGACAATAAATAATGGTGCAGCTTGCAGAATTTCAAGTGCCACAGCTAGTGGCCAGAAGCCAACCACTCTGCCACAAAAAGTGGTGCCACCTCCAAGTTCTTCCTCCTCACTGGTCCCCAAGCCCCCAGCCAATCACAAACAAGTCCTCAGAAAGACGACATCCCAGAGGGCCTCCAAGTAAGTTTTCCTTAATCTTCTGTTCAGTTTCTTCTGAGTTGTATCAATTCTGTGCTAAGAGTACTCTTTATTTACGAGGCCTTCAAAATCCTTTGTTACTGAAATGTTGAAGACAGGAACCCCTGCTGGGGACTAAAAGTTAACTATGGTTCTCAGCCTGGGCTGTAAGTCAGAATCACCTGGGGAGCCAGTGAATCCTGCTGAGGTCGGGTTTATAATTTCATATAAAATTCAGTACTTCTCCCCTACCCCAACCCTTGTTTGTTGTTTACTCCTAGGCGTTTGAATGTGAAGACATTGGAATGGGATTTCATGGGGGGCGGGGGCAGTTAACTTCATTGACATTAGTCAGCACGCTCTGTAGGGCAACTTATTTCTAATACCTTTTGTAGTATGCCCATTTTACCTCAAAAAGACATTTACATGCCTGAATCAAATTTTTTCACATTCCTTCCTTCACTCTATTTCCAGCCATATTTTAGCTAACGAACCAGAAACAGACTAATAAAGGGTATTAGTTCTGACAGCCCTTCTCCATTTAAAATTGGGGAACTTTTCAAAGATGCCTGTAAGAAGCAGGCATTCCCTGATGGATAAACACCTAGAGGGGGTTTGTGTATTTCTCTTGCTCTCATTAACGCTCTCCGTTCATTTGTCCTTCGCAAAATCAATTTTAGTTGTAAGAACGAGTCCTAGGACATGGAAAAAGCAGTTCCTCTTTTTTCCCCCTTGGACAGTGAATCAAATTCTGGATTTGGATGGAAACCAATCCCTCGTGGTTGTTTTAATTATACTGCTGCCATTATTCATTTATCCAACAAATATTTACTCAGTGCCTACTAGGTGCCAAGTGCCGTGTAGGAATACATGGCATTGTAATGACTTTGCAGAACTCTCTGGAGCAGGAGGGAAGGGCAGTCGGAAGGGGGCAGGTTGTGGTCGAAGGCCAAGAGCACAGGAAGAAGGAAAGCTGTATGGCTTCTCACCCTGGCAAGAGTAGAGGTGAGTCCTTAAGGGTGCAGCCTCTGGAGCCATACTGCCTGTGTTAACACCCTCACTCCACAGTTTACTAACTGAAGACCTTTGGCAAGTTGCAAGGTCCTGAATCTGTTAGCCTCACTTTCCACAGTTCTGAAGCGGAGATAATAAAGAGTATCTTCTTCATAGGACATTGCTAACTATTAGAGTTAATACACGTAAAGTACACAGAACAAGACCTAGCCCACAGAAGAACTCAGTGAGCCTTGGTTGCCATCATAAGCATTCCAAAACCACGCTCCCTTTCACAGGTTCGAAAAGCCCACAGTTAGGTAGGAAAATCCATGAGTCAGATATGAATGTTGAATTTGCCTGAGATGGCCCACGGTGGCCTGTGTGGCTGGCTTGTATGCCCGGGGCGGGTGGGGGGGGTGGGCTCTGTCGGCAGGCAGCAGCACTGGACATTGAAGATGCCGTCCACTGCCCTGAACTCATGGCTGGCAAGAGAACTCTTCAGCCTTTAGAGATGGAATTGCAGCTCTATGGACAAACTTTCCTGCATTTTTGTGGTTTCTTCTCTCTGACAGGCAGGAGTGTGGGAAAACCGGAAACAGCTCAGCACCAAAAATGCACAGAAGGGGGGAAAAAAGCAAGATTTCTTCAGAATTTAAGAAATATAATCCAAGTATCAAAAGGCATGCTGTAAGGCGTTGTTCCAGGAAATAGTTTCCAATTTGCCTTTAAAATTCTAGCACAAGTCTCTGAAGCTAAATAAGTTAGTACTAATGGAGACCTTAACATTTCTCTCACTTATGTGTAAAATGCACAGTGTTGTGAGGGCCCCACTGTTTTTAATATTCTTCGGTCTTTCAGGAAAAGGAATAACATTGTTCTTATCTGACTCGACTCAATGACAAGTTCCCTCTAAAAAGTATTCAGATAAAGGTTTTTAAAAATCACCTTTTTATTTTATAGTAATTTCAGATTTACAGAAAGGTTGTAAAGACAGTACACATGAAAATAAGAACACCCAGTTCTCCCCGTTGTTAACATCCTGTATCACCATGGTACATTTGAAGAAAGTGCCGTACTGAAAAACTGTCATTGGTACATTATTATGAACTATAAACTCCATACTTTATTTGGATTGGTTAAGTTATTTTTAATCTAGAGAAAACTTTCATGTCCCCTGAAATTAGGATCCTTGAGTATCAGTCGATAATATTCTTATTGTTCTAAAGTAATTCATGTTCCTAGCCAGCCTAGCAAGTTACTTAACATTGATGTGACTTCATTTCCTATTTAAAATAGGGATAATAATAGTACCTGCCTCATGGGGTTATTAAGAGAAATAGATGAATTAACGTCAAGCACAAATACGGTGCCTGGTACATAACATATGCTGAACAGGTGTTCGGCATTATACTATATCATACTTAGGTTAACACTAGGATGGCATTTCAAGAAATTTTCATGCAACTTTTTACGTTCTTCCTGCAAGATACGTTGCTTCATTTGCTGGGAGCTCATTTCGGCCTTTATTCTGGCTCAGTTCAGATTAATCAGGAACCCTCAGTTATGAGTGGTGATACTGAGTCACACTCAGGAATGCCATAGTTGCCCCAAGAGACACAACTAATGAGAAGTTGTAATGAGCTATTGACCGTGCCAGGCCCTGTGTTTTTGGGTTGAACTTCAAACTTCTCCTAGCACAGAAGTTGGCATTGGACAAATATAGAAGCAATTTCCAAGAGCATCAAAGTTTCCACATCCTAGAGGGTTGAGTTTAGAGAACAATAGAACATAAAAGATGGAATGTCGTTTGGATGTTGATGCAAAGGGAGTTGAGAATCAGAGCAGTGGGGTCCTATTTCTTTATGATAATATTCAAGTGACTTTCCCTCTAAAGGTTTCAGTTTCCCATCTGTAAAACAAAACCACTGTCCCCACTGAATAATTAACCAAAATAACTTGTTTTCTGTCTGTTCCGTTGAAAACTTTTTATGAGCACATTCGTTTTTTAATCCTGTTGCTTTACGGCCATTTCTTCATCCCCGCTTGGCCCAGAAGTTCTTTGTTGTAGTTCTCAAATTCATATACTTTTATTTCCTTTAGCTAAATCTCCTTGGTCAATTCTGTGAAGAAAACGATTTAAACTTTTTTTCCCCTTTCCATAGTGCCAAGAGCCTTGCTTGATTTTCCTCTCTAGTGTTTGCAGCATGTCATAATTTAGTACCCACTTCAGATCCTCCTTTTACAACTATTTGTGGTATTTCTCCCAAACAGCTGAACCAAGAGGAATGACAGGCTAGGAGCAACTACATGCCTATGAACTGTGTCTTCCTTGTAAATGACCTTTTTCTCAGAGCCAGAATCATACTCTCCAGGAAATAAAGAGAAAGAAACCTGAGGAGATTAAAGTTTGCCAGGGACATGGGCAAAACTCATGGACTAGCCATGACTGGGAAGGGCAGAGTCAAAGCTGTGGTACCTGGGGCTTCTCTGAAGAAAGAAAACTGCGAAAGAAACCCCAGACTTAACTAAAGTGCTTTTCTTTAAATAGCTAGGATTACCTTTCCTTGCCCAAGTTGTACGATATTCTGCATCAGAGTGACCTTGGTGGAAATTGAAGGTAACTTCTGTGTCAGCACCCAGGACAGTGGTGTTTGTTAATGGCTGCTGGGCATCAGGAAGGGAGGAGGGTGGCCAGGAGCCCAGTAGCATGGGGAGACTAGTACCAGTTCATGGGACCTGAATATGTGTTGATATGAGCAATATGATGAAAGATGCTCAGAGATTAAGGTCAGACAGATATAAAAGTGAGGATCAGGTTTAAAAAGTATGCTCTATCTTTTTAACATATGAGTCATTAACGTGAGGCAAAGTGATCAGGAGTTCTAACGTTCCAAAAGTAGGTTCTTGATGTGAGGATCCAAGGAGTCATATTGTAGCCAACCATCTTCTGGCAGTCTTTCAGCCTTTTTTATTATGTGTAGTTTCAAGAAATACGATAAAATCTGTGGCATATCCATCCTTAAATACAGGATTCTCTAAATTACGTATTTCCAAAATATATAATGATAGACTTTTAGTGCTGAAAGATAAAAGACTGCAGGCATAGTGAAAGGCTGTGAGTGGAGCAAGGTCCACGGGTGGTCAGTGGCAGAGCCAAAGCCGAATCTGGGTCACCTGTGCTAACCCCAGACTCTTCCCAATAGACCACTGATTTCAAAGGCCCCCCACCAACCTGTTCAGATCCATTATGTACAGCAAATGACAGGTTAATCATCCTAAAATACTGCCTCAGGGAAAATGCAATGTAAGCACTTAAGAGCACGCTCCCTTCTCTTTCCACACCAGTTTTACTACTTAAGTGGCCACTGAAATACTCAAAAGGGGGAAGAATTATTGTCACTCTCCAACTGAAGTGTTGGGAGAACTTCCGTTAGATGTAGCACAAGAAGGATTGAATTGAACAATACTGAAGGCTTTTATATACTTCCTTCCTGTGAGAATGAAGTCTAGGAAATGACTGGGAGACCTGGAATATACCAGACAACACCCTGTCACTCTAAGGGGAAGGGTCTGGAAGTACAAAGAAGGGGTGGGGGGGGGCTAGTCAAGAGGTCTGCCACTTAAACTCTTTCCTCTATCAGCCCTCAGCATTTGGACCTCAGTGGTGGCGTTAGGAGATCTTAGGGTTTTGCTTTTGGCATGGTTGATGACATTGGTCAGAGAACTGGGTGCTAGTAACCACACCGAACCAGAAGTTGCTGCTGGCATGTGTATGGTCCAGTGAGGAGAAGAAGTACATGAGAGTCATGGAATGATGGGTCTTCCTTTGGTGATTCATACTTGGGTAATTTAAATTAAAATCTTACTTCTCATCCCTGCCACTGGGATGTAAAAACAGTTGTTAAAATGATAATATAACTGGGGCACTTGGTAATATAATGGGTGGCTCAGTCAGTTAAGTGTCTGCCTTCGGCTCAGGTCCTGATCCCAGGGTCCTGGGATTGAGCCCCGTGTTGAGCTCTCTGCTCAGCGGGGAGCCTGCTTCTCCCTCTCTTCCCCGCTCTTGCTCTCTGTTGCTATCTCTTTCACTGTCTCTGTCTCTCTCTCAAATAAATAAATGAAATCTTGTTTTAAAAAATGGTAATATAACTGTTGGATATTTCCCATCTCTCATTTTTCTTTCTTATCTGAGTAGGAAAATCTTTTTAAAATATTTGGGCAGGATCTTACGGATTTTATAGAATCCAAATCAGTTCCTCCATGATCATAAGTCTTTAATGGCAAACTTAGACTTTCCTCTCTGAGGATGAGCAAATATTTAAAAATCTTGGGGTCTAGGAATAGATGGTATAGCTTAAAAGAAAGCTCAATGAAGAAGACTCAGGGGAGCTGCCAACCTCTGAAATAAGTTCAAGCAAGCAAGAAGACAACATTTTAGAAAATACTTAATGTGTATTCTTGACAAAATTTGAGCATAGAGCACATTGATGTGTAGTGCTTAAAAAAGCTATCTCATGTAGAGAGTAGGTAGTCTGTGGTCAGGGAGAAAATGAGAAATACCTAAGTGAAAAACTGGGTTAAACACGATTATTGGGCGCTGCAGAAAATTGAATTAGTGAAATAGAGGACAGATTTAAAAAATTCTTTCAAAATTCTGAGGACAAAGTATATATAGATAAAAATGTTGACAAAAGGTGGATTCACCCTAAGATAATGCATTCCAGAAAGGGAATAGAAGTAATAGTCATTATTACCAGCAAAACAGACCTAACATAAGGACATGAAGGGTTTTGAACAATATAATTAATGAGATTAAATTAATAGATACACAGTTTTGTGCCCTGCAGAGCTCCCATGGAATATTTTTCAAAACTAGAACATTTCCATTAAAGCCTCAAAAAGTAGCAATTATGATACAGAATTATATCATTCTTTGACCATTTTACAATAAAATGAAATATTAAAAGTCTGGACAGAATGCCTGAGTAATTTGGGAATTTTTAAACATTCTTTTAAGTAACTTGGATCAGAATGATATTGCAAACTATATTGAAAGTAAGAATTATACACATCAGAACAAGACAAGATGCCTACTTTTGCCACTTTAATTCAACATAGTATTGGAAATCTCAAACAGAGCAGTTAGGCAAGAAAATGAAATAAAAAGCATACAAATTGGAAAGGAAGAAGTAAAACTATCACGATATGCAGATGATTTGATATTATATATAGAAAATACATAATGTTTTCTAAAGACTCCACCGAAAACTGTTAGAACTAGTATATGAATTCAGTAAAGTTTCAAGATACAAGATCAATATACAAAATCAGTTGCATTTCAATACACTAACAACAGACCATCAGAAAGAGAAATTAAGAAAACAGTCCTGTTTATAATTGCATCAAAAAGAATAAAATACCTAGAAATAAATTTAACCAAGGAGGTGAAAGATCTATACACTGAACTCTGTAAGACATTTGTGAAAGAAATTGAAGAAGACACAAAAATAAATAGATATTCTATGTTCATGGATTGGAAGAATTAATATTGTCAAGATGTAAATACTACACAAGGCAATCTACAGATACAGTGTAATCCATATCAGAATGAAAAGGTAACCTGTCAGATGGGATAAAATAATTGCAAATCATATATCTGACAAGTGGTTAATATCCAAAATATCTGAAGAACTCATACAACTCAGTAGCAAGAACAAACAATCCAATTAAAAATGGCAGGAAAACCAAATAGACATTTTTCCAAAGACATACAAACGGCTAACAGGTACATGGAAAGGTGCTCAACATTACTAATCATCGGGGAAAGGCAGATCAAAACCGCAAGGAGATATCACCTCACACCTGTCATCAGAAAGATAAGAGATAAGTGTTGGCAAGGATGTGTGCTGTTGGTAGGAATGTATATTGGTGCAGCCACTATAAAAAACAGTATGAAGGTTCCTCAAAAGATCAAAAATAGAGCTATCATATGATTCAGAATCCCACTTCTGGATATACATCTGAAGGAAATGAAAACAGGATATTGAAAAGATATCTGCACTCCCATGTTCATTGCAGCATTATTCACAATAGCCAAGGTAGGGAAACAACCTCTGTGTCCATCAGTGGATGAATGGATAAAGAAGATGTGTACACACACACACACACACACACACACACACTAGAATATTACTGAGCCATGAGAAAGAAGGAAATCCTGCCATTTGTGACAACATGAATGGACTTTGAGGGCATTAAGCTAAGTGAAGTAAGTGAGGCAGAAAAAGACAAATACTGCATTGGTATCACTTAAATGTGGAGTTGGAAAAAAAAAAAAAGTCAAACTCATATAAACCAAGTAGGAAAGTGGTTGCCAGGAGCTGGGGGGTGGGGAAAACAGGGAGAGTTTGGTGAAGGGTACAAACTTTCAGCTATAGATGATCTGAGGATCTAATGTAAAATGTGGTGACTATGGTTTATGACACTGTATTGTATAATTAAAATTTGCTAAGAGAGTAGAACTTAAATCTTTTCACCAAATAAGTTGTGATGGATGCGTTACATAACTAGAAGGAGGGGGATCCTTTCACAATGTATATGTATGTCAAATCACTACAATATATACTCTAAATATCTTACAATTTTATGTCAGTTATACCTCAATTAAGCTGAAATATTTTTTAAAAATAATAAAAACTATCAAAACTTATATTTGAAATATAGTCAAAGATATACTCAAAAGTAAGTTCATAATCTTAGTTATTTTCATTGTTATAGTGTAGGAAGATTGAAAAGAAATTAACCAAGATATAAATGGCAGATTGGCTTCAACTGATATATTGGCTTCAGCTGATTATCTAGAGTGTCTTGTTGACATGAATTAATAGCACTTCTCTGAGCCCGGCAAGAAAGAGTGCTTTGATAGATTAGTAATGTCTGCTGCAGACAGGGAATATGAGTAGTGAATATGCACACCACATATTTGTCATACCTGAACTAAGGTTTCCTTTCTTGAAGTTAGAAAAGGGTCAGTAAAACAAAACAAAGAAAAACAGATCAAAGGAAATGAAGAAAAGGAATATAAAGTGAAAAGCAATAAAAAGTTAAATTCAAAACCTTATTTAGTTTGGGGTAGGGGGACAGGGAAGGAGAAAATAAATATAGCTCTGCCAGAAAAAGAATATAATTAAAAATAAAAAGGTTTTAAAAGTAGATGCAGGGTTGGGGTGCCTGGGTGGCACAGTCAGTTAAGCGTCTGACCCTTGGTTTGGGCTCAGGTCGTGATCTCAGGGTTGTAAGATCAAGCCCCGTGTTGGGCTCCACACACAGCACAAAGTCAGCTGAAGATTCTCTCTCCCTCTCTTTCCATCCCTCTCTTGATCAAATAAATACATCTTTAAAAAAGAATAGAAGTAGATATAGGGGAGACTAAAAAATTTTGAGAACACTGCATAATTGGATGCTACTAAATTTTTAAAACTGGATGAAAGTGTTTTCAAATATTTTCAAAATTTCAAGAATATTAACTATCAAAATTGGTTCTTGAATAAAAGGAACACCCAAGTAGAACAAGGTAGAAATCTTGGTAGAAACTATCCAATTTTTTTTTATTATTTTATTTATTTATTTGAGAGAGAGAGAGAGAGAGAGCACATGATAGGGGGAGGGTCAGAGGGAGAAGCAGACTCCCTGCTGAGCAGGGAGCCTGATGCGGGACTCGATCCGGGGACTCCAGGATCATGACCTGAGCTGAAGGCAGTCGCTTAACCAACTGAGCCACCCAGGTGCCCTATCCAATTTTGTTCTTAAAGAAATTTGTTCTTAAAGAAATCGGGTACGGGCACCTGGGTGGCTCAGTTGGTTAAGCGACTGCCTTCGGCTCAGGTCATGATCCTGGAGTCCCTGGATCGAGTTCCACATTCGGGCTCCCTGCTTCGCCCTCTGACCATCCCCCCTCTCATGTGCTCTCTCTCTCTCATTCTCTCTCTCTCAAATAAATAAATAAAAAATCTTTAAAAAAAAAAGAAAGAAAGAAAGAAAGAAATTGGGTACATGAGTAGGCCTAGGAAGCAATTTGAAATAATCATCTCTAAAATAGTTCTTTGAATCTTTTTTCCAGAATCTTTGGAGGCTTCCAGGTGCCTACAAGATAAAGTTGAGAGTCCTTACTCTGACATTAAAGCCTTCTGCAATATGTCCTCTATGCTGTCTGTAGCCTTCCCTACACCGTCTTACAGTCTGCTCCACATACATGCTTCCATTTGTTGTTCCTCAATGCTCATGTTATCCCCTCTTCCTTGTGTCCTTTGCCCTCTTGAATCTAAGTCCTGTGTTTTATTCACCTTGTGCCCTTTGCCCTCTTGAATCTAAGTCCTATGTTTTATTCAAGATCAGGTTTTAATTTATCACCTTCATGCAGCTTTGCCAAGTGCCTCAGCCAACTCTACCTTCTACCTCCTTGTCTGAGTTTTACTTTTTATATGTGTTCTTCCCATAAGTCTCTAGGGACAGATATCTTGTCTTTACCCTTTTATCACACATATATTGAATGCCCATTGTGCTGGGCATTGCTCTATTGGTGATTAGACCAGTGGACAGGACAGATACAAGGCCAGTTTCCATGAATTTTATTTTTAGGAGAGGAGAGAGAAATGTATTCCTCAGCTCCTGAGCTAGCTTCTATTCATGATGAGTTCTCAGGCAGTGGTGGGAGAGGAGGCAGTGGTGAAGATGGAGATGTGCTAGAGGTGGTGGTTGAAGTGGTGGTGGTGATGCAGGATTGTGTATCAGGCTGTATGTGTCAGGGATCACCAAATAGCAATGATCTCATCAGTAATTATACCATGTAGAGTAGTAGTGTACGGGAGGCAGGAGAGCACAATACTTCTAGTTAAATTTGAATCCTGGCTCCTTCATTCAGTTGACTGTTATTTGGGGCTACCTCTAAGCCTCTGTTTCATTATCTGTAAAATATTACCTACATCATGGAGTGGTTCTTAGGGTTAAATGAGATAAATAAAGAAATAAATGTCCTCAGCTAAAAAAATTCATCCCATGTACCAAAATGAATGCACATCTTTCTATTTTTTTAATTTTATTTTATTATGTTAATCACCATACATTACATCATTAGTTTTTGATGTAGTGTTCCATGATTCATTGTTTGCATATAACACCCAGTGCTCCATTCAATACATGCCCTCTTTAATACCCATCACCAGGCTAACCTGTCCCTCCACCCCCTCCCCTCTAGAACCCTCAGTTTGTTTCTCAGAGTCCATAGTCTCTCATGGTTCGTCTCCCCATCCGATTCTCCCCCTTCATTTTTCCCTTCCTGCTGTCTTCTTCTTTTTTTAACATATAATGTATTATTTGTTTCAGAGGTACAGGTCTGTGATTCAACAGTCTTATACAATTCACGGTGCTCACCATAGCGCATACCCTCCCCAATGTCTATCACCCAGCCACTCCCATCCCTCCCACCCCCCACCACTCCAGCAACCCTCAGTTTCTTTCCTGAGATTAAGAATTCCTCATATGAGTGAGATCATATGATACATGTCTTTCTCTGATTGACTTATTTTGCTTAGCATAATACCTCTAGTTCCATCCACGTCGTTGCAAATGGCAAGATTTCGTGTTTTTTTGATGGCTGCATAATATTCCATTGTGTGTGTGTGTGTGTGTGTGTGTGTGTGTGTGTGTGTGTGTGTGTATACACCCCCCACATCTTCTTTATCCATTCATTTGTTGATGGACATCTTGGCTCTTTCCATAGTTTGGCTATCTAGACACATCAGAGTGAAACTGCAGAACGCTGAGCGTAAAGGGAAGACTTACATACTACTTGAAAGAAAATTCACAAAGGAACCCAGAATACTGGCATTCTTTTCTTCAGCAATAATAGGTAGCAGAAGACAAGAGCCAATAGCTTCAGAGTGTTGGGGTAAATAACTTTCAGTCTAGAATTTTATACCCAGCTAAACTGTCATTCAAGAGACAAGCCAAAATACAAATAATTTGAGATATTCAAAGTCTAAGAGTGTGCCACCCGTGACCTTCACTGAAAGAATGAATTAAGGCTGGATAGGATAAAAGTGAGCACAGAAGTGGTGGATAACATGAAGGCAGTGACATGCAAACCTTTTATTAAATGATAATAAGTGTTAATGACTAAAAACATAATTGTTGGTATTTCAAAAAACTAAAATGTGTTTAAGACAAGGACAAGATTGAGGGACAAGGGGATTCAGTGGATAGTGAAAATAATAGTTCTAAGGGCAAGACAGAAATATTGAAGGAAAAAAGTAGAAAAAAAAGCTAAATTTTACACTTAGAAAAAAACAGCTAAATGATTGATATACAGCGTGTAGCTTTTAAACCAACAGAGGGAGACAGAAGAGAATGTAGAGTGGAAGGCAGGAAAAGAAAACAAAAAAGCAAAGAAAAAGGATGGTAAGTAGAAAACAAAAGCTAAGATAGTAGAAATAAATCCAATTATATGAGTAGTCACAGTAAGTATTAACAGGATTATACTCTTCTATTGAAAGGTAGATTATAAAATTGCATTTTTAAGCATGTTCAGTTACAGCCTGCTTCAAAGAGAGATACCTAAAGTAAAATCTCACAGTGCAAAGGATGAGAAGAAGGTAAACCATATAATACTAATTAGAAGGCACATGAGTATAGCAGTAGATAAAATAGAATTAAGCAAAAAGCACTATAGGAATAAAGAAAAGCACTGGTATGCAGTTAACATCATAAATTTTAAAATATATAAATTAAATGCTGGCAACAATATAAGGAAAAATTGAAAAATTATCAATTGTAGTGGGTGATTTATTTAAATCTTCTATCAGTAACTGATAGGTCCTTCAAACAAATTTCTGAGGATTTGTAATACTTGAGATGCAGAGTAACAGTTTGATAAGTGGCTTTTCATCTTTTTCTGACCACCGCTTATAATAAAAAAATAAATTGTATATGCAACATAGTAAAAATATATTATGTATGTGAAACAGAAGTTTCACAAAATACTATTTCCTATTCTTTTTTTTTTAAAAACCCAATGTATTTATTTAATATATTTGTCACAAGGGCTCAACCAGAGACTTAATTTAAAAAACAGAAACAAAACAAAAATGACACCACAGCTTAAGATACAGAGTCCTAGACAGAAATGAAGAGAAAGACTATCTAAGGAGAAAATAAAAAGACAACACAAAGAGAGAGGCTGGACAGTCAGGGATCTTGGCTGGAGACCTGCTTCGAGTAGGTTTCTTGCAGATACTTCTTAAAGGCTGTGGGGTTTTTCCAGAGCTCAGCAGCATGCGTGTTCAAAGGACTATCAATGTTTGGTTCTCCTAGCAGGCTCTGGATGGACAGCAGGATGGTCCTGACATCATACAGGGCAGACCACTTGTCCTTCAGGATGTCCAGGCAGATATTTCCCTGGGTGTCCACGTTGGGGTGGTAGCAGGGTGTGAGGAACTTCACCGTGGGCGCGTTGTAAGGGTAGCCACTGGGGAACTCCAGCGAGAGCTCGGCTCCTTTGCGGGCGGCGGCGACGCTGGCGGCAGCTGGGTCGCGGTTCTGGGAGGCCATCCCGGGCGGTGCGGGTATTTCCTATTCTTTTAAAAATGCTGATGGGGTCCCCTAAATTGATTTTACAACCCCCTTATGAGTCACAACTCATAATCTGAAAAACAATAGCTATGCATAGACTCCTGCATCCAAAAGGGAGAATATATTTTCTCTTCAACTATGTGTTTACAAAAATTCAACACATACTATCACAAATGAAGGCTCCATACATTTCAAAAAAGCCCGTATCAAACTGTTCACACTTTTTAACAATAAATACTCTTTAATTAGGGAAAATCAGAAGGTAATTTTTTTAAAAACGCTCATGTGTTTGAAAATTTTTAAAAATACAGTACATAATACCCATATGTTAGAGAGGTAATCATAATAAAAATCATAAAACACTTAGAACTGGATGCCTATGGAAAGTGCTGTAACTTTATTAAAAAGACAAGAAGGACGGGGTGCCTGGGTGGCTCAGTCGGTTAAGCATCTGCCTTCAGATCAGGTCATGATCCCAGCGTTCTGGGATCGAGCCCCACATCGGGCTCCCCGCTGAGCTTCTTCCTCTCCTTCTACCGCTTACCCCCACTCGTGCCCTTTCTCTCTCTCTCTCTCTCTCTCTCCTCTCTCTCAAAGGAATAAAATCTCTAAAAAAAAAAAAAAAGACAAGAAGGATTGAAAATAAGTGAGATAATCATTTAACTTGAAAAACCGTAAAAGGAACAACAGTAAATTAAAATCAAAATAGTAAAAATACAGAAAGCACCTACAACAACCAACATGTGGGAGAACAGGAGAGAACAGTGCCTCCAGCAGTGTCTGGCACATGGTAGATGCTCATTCAGTACTTGGTGAAGGAACGAATGAAACTGACAATAAACCACAGAGGGGATCACCTCTGGAGAGACTAATAACGGTAAATTAAAAAAAAGAAAAGACCCACAGAGATAATATTAGGAATAAAAAGGAATATAGCAGCAAATATAATGGGTAATGGCTTAGATAACGTGTAGTATATTTATAAGATGGAGTCTTGGGCGCCACTACTGCACAGAAGTTGACCTCACGAAATGTTTCTTGAATTGGTTCTGGAAGCAGACCCAAATTAATAATGTTCTACTTGTTACTTGCTAAGGATTAGCATATTAGCTTCTGTTTGTACAACACATATATAACCCCTGGCCTGACAGGTAAAAGGAAGCAGCACATATACACTGTGTGCATGTAGGTTGTGAAAAACGTAAGATGATTCATCTGTGAGCAAATGTTTGCTAAAAAAAGTCAGAGTACACGTTCCTTTTGGAATTAGTTCTTTAACCTAACTTTCACCTTGAGATTTCTTCTCTCCTTTGGGAATTGGAAGAGGTTGGTTGGCACCAGTGTTTTATAAAAATGATCAAGTTTGGGGTTTCTTTTCAGGACCTTCACAAATGCCCCCATGCCTGCGTGCCACAGCCCTAGCAAGGTCAGCATTTCTAGCTCTCCTCTGCCTGCGAAATCGTGAGCATTTTTCTTTCACGGGTCCTTCCTTCTATAGAAAGGTCATCCCTGATGTGGTGGCACAGATCCAGGATAAACTTTTACGAAACCATTGGAACAGAAAACGAGTACCTCTGTGTTAGAGATGTGGAAAGCCTTGAAAAGAACCCGAAGAGAAACAATATAGCACCAAACTACAGTCAGTCTTGTGAAGTAATGAACAAAACAGATCTTAAAGAAAGGATATCACTTTCAGAAAAGTTTCCACTGATCAAAAAAATGGGCAAAAAAAAAAAAAAAAAAAGAAAACCCAGAGGAAACCACAAATAAAAGAAATAAAGATCCACAAAAAAGCATGTCAGGAGCCTCACCAGCAAAATGGATAGTAGGGATTTTGCTTAGTAGGACCCTCCCTGATGGGTGATGATATGTCATATAGACCAGCTGGATAGTGGGCTTCCGATGCCAGTGGAATTCCTAGCCAGCTCTCTAATCAGCATATATTCTCAAAGTAGAGACTAGCACTAGAAGAAATCGTTCAATAATAAATGTAGACAATACTTCTGCTTGTAGAGGTGGTATTTATTTGTAATGCATTGCTGAACAGTTTCTTTGAAAGGCCCAGAGAGGCTGTTCTCCCTTACTCAAAGTCAGGCCTTTTCTTGGACTTCAGGAAAATGCAAGAGATCGAAGGAGTAGGCAGAGTGAAGGAAGTAAATTGATTTCTGGGTTAGAAAGTGAATACTTAATACTTAAAGAAACTTTTCAGGTACTACCCATGAATCTGTCCAAAGGAAAGATCCTGCCTTAGTTGAAAAGAGCATGTCATTATTAGTGGAATTCTTCTAATTAGACCTCTTCATTGCTGTAATACCTACTACTAAGGCCACGTGTCTTATGTCAGCACTGAAGCAGCTCAGTTCACCAGGAAGCCTGCCCTTTAGTGGCTTTTGATAATTACACAGTTCGTTCTGTGGAGACAGGTCTGAACTAAGCTGAGCACCACAGCTGAGACAGTAGGAAGCCTCAAACTCTCGACCTTGGGCTATATCTCAGGATCCTGCATCTCCCGGAACCTGCACCACTTCCAAGAAGAGCAGTTAAGGAACACCATGGGACTACGTAGTCACATCTAGCACTCTTCTTGGTTTAAACTCTAACTTTTGTATAGTATAAAATTAATGGCACTTTTCTTGTCCCATCTTTTCAGTATTCCTCTCTGCAGAATTCTTGATACTTTTAGAAGTCACTTTTCTGAGCTCATCTTATAGTCGCCTCTTCGTATTCCTTATGTACTATGGTGAGCAAGCAACAGGTAACGGGACTACACCAGACACACGTGTAGCTTTGCACATTCAGCTCTCCAGAGAGAAAGGGAATGTGCAATTTCAGTAGCAGCTGACTCCATTCAACGTTCCTCTTGGGATGGGATGGGAGATGCGTCGTTCCCCCCATCTGTCTCATTTCTCACGAGCCTCCCCCTGTGCTGTGTGTTCTCGCGCAGAGAGCCACGTTAGATGACAGGCCAGCCACTTTATTTGGTGCACAGCTAAAGAAATGGTGGTTCGTTCTGGTGCTGAAAAAAATGTGTATATTGGATTTATTGAGAGGTAGTTTGTCAATCTCAAATGAGACCTCTCTTCTTCAGGGAGTTGAAGAGTAATTTTGACCATGAGATTGCTGCCTGGTAGATTGCCACTTAACTACCTTTTGATTTTAATAGCAAATTGCTGTTAACTTCTACATTCTGAATATGTCGTGGTCCTTCTATAGTTTAGCACTCATACTCCACGTTGAATCAGAGTCATTGAGTCACCCGACTTAATAGGCTTATAGCGAATGCAAAGATGGTTAGTATTTCTAAGTAAAAATACCAAATACTAATAAAAGTTAATATTTATTTAGCCATTAATATAATCCCAGACACTGCACTAAGATTCACCATCTTATTTAATCCTCAACAACCCTATGAGGTGTCTTGACGTTAAAGCACAGTGATTGAGTTAGACAAGCAAGGGACCACATACATACCTTCCTGTGTAACTATTTCCTAAAACACAGGTGCTCCCAGGAAACCAGCAAAGAATTATTGCAGAAGCAGACCAGCAAGTGCAAATTAACATACAGGCCCTAAACAAGCTGTGGTTCAAAAGTTCTCATTCAGGAGTGGGTTGTCTAGAAGCTGGAATGTATTTTCCCAGGGAAATGATGTTATCACAACACAAGCATATTTACCCCTGGTGTGCCCGAAGTAGTAAAAAGACAGACCCAAACCATTTTGTGTACCAGTGTTTTCATGGAAAAATTCACTTTGAATTTCCTCCTGAACGGCTGCTGGACACATTTCTCCACCACCGGGGAAATGGGGAGCCTATGCTAGAAACAGAATCATTAGAAATGTTCAGTCGGAATCAGAGGTGGCTCCCAAGGCCTGTGATGGGAATGGATGGAGAGAGGAGGATGGAAGAGTGACTGGCACTGGGGACAAGGGACGGACATAGAGGGGCAGGTGATGTTGGGAGAGGAACAGGAGGAAGCTCATGAGGGTGAAGGGTGGGTTAAGAATTCCAGAGAGGAGAGGAGAAAGAGTTTGAGGATCCTGAACTCACTAGTTGTAAACACTAGGGACTCTGCTCATCCCTCAGGTAACTCCCTGTTCAGTGCTTTTGTTTCTTCTACAGACTCCAGTGTTTTGCCTGCCTGCTTCCCTTTTACTGTTTAACACGCAGAGCTTCCTCTGTGATCCTGAGACCAGCGCCATGGCTTTTCTAGACTCCACTGCCCCTAATGCGGGCAAGTGGCCCTAAGGTTTTTGTTTTTGTTTGTTATTTTGAGTGGGTTTTAACTTCTATAGAGGAAAGAGCCCATCCCAGGCTCCAGAACATTTCCTTTTTCACTTGGACCTGGAAGAGCCAATATTAGCTACAGATGCTTTGGGTAGGTCTTTGGGTCCATAAAGGGCTGAAATAAAATGCATAAACATTCAGATGTAGCTCTCCAAGGCTGAGGCTTATGGGAAAAGGGAGAAGCCCTCTGTTCCTTTCTCCTTTTTGTCTCTCCGGTTCCTTTGTCCTCCAAATGAGAGTGGAAAGCAGTGGGTAGGGCCCAGACTGCAGCTTGCTGGAGGGGAAGGGTACAAGATAGTGTAATCCTCGCATCACTGCTGAGGTGTGTTCTCAAGGGGCATGTCTCTGTTGGGGGTGTAAGGACCACCTGAGCACCTAAGCATCTGCCAGGGTCTCTAAGTGCTCCTCCACCTTTCCCTTACCCACGAGTCACTTTTTCCTCACTTCTCTGGTGATAGAGATCACTTAGACAGCCGGGGAGCTATAAAAAGCCTCAGTTCTCAGGCTTTATCCCAGACCCACTTAGTCAGAATCTCCAAGGGAAGGGCCTGGAAAGCTGTATGATTAATAAGTGATCCCAGGTGGTTCCTGTCAAGGATGTTTGGCAGACACTGCTTGCGTACCCCTCTACCTTGCTGGTCTTTAAAGGCTCCTAGGACATTCTAAACCCCTTTCTGTGTCAGATTCATTATATGTATATGCTGTTTCTTCTCCATGGAAAGCTCTTACCTGTTCCCTACTCTTGGCCAATCCCTACTTCTCATAACTTCGTGACTCAGGCTGAAATACAATTTTTTTTGGAAAGACCATCCTTGACCCCTCTCATCACCATCTCAGTCAGGTTCCCTTCTGTCACCTTGTGCTTTTTCTCCTGAGCGTTTATCACATAGTTTGTACCTCATGTATTTGCCTAGTCTCTACCTCCTCACTAGTACCAAGCACAGGTAGTACTTAAGAAGTATTTTTTGTGTGGATGAATAAATGGAAAAAATAGTGCTAGGAGAAGGGTTTCACAGGTTGGATTGGATGCTGCTCAACAAATAAAGAATTGAGCATATGAAAATTTTAATCTTCCAAGGTAAAATTTTCACACATCAACTAAAGTCAGGGTAGATGGGTCCACAAGTGATTTGTATTTATGGGACAATGGATCAGATTATTTTTAAAATAATAAATGCCTAATGTGCGTAAAATGTGATATTAGGAGCTATGGATACAACAGTGAATAAGGCTGATACAGTCTCTGTCTTTATGGAGCTTTTTAGCAAGGATAACATATTAAGCAACCAGTTGCACGGTCTCATAATTATAATTTTGGTAAATGCAATGAAAGAGTTACAAATCTGTAAGAGCCTGTCATAGGGAGACCCGGCATGGTCTGTAAGCTAATCATAGAATTTCTAAGACATGTGGCTGGGGAATCTGGGCCCAAAGCATACAGTATACTCTGTCCTGTCTCTTGTCCGAGTTGGCATGAGGGGAGGTGCCTCTCTATAATGGTTTCTCAACCTTAGCACTGTTGATGTCTTGGGCTAGAAAATTGTTTGGGGGAAACTTCCAGGGTACCATAGGAGATATTTAGCACCATTCCTGACTCATCCCACCAGATGCCAGTAGACCCCACAGTTGTGACTACCACAAATGTGTCAGTGTTGCCAAATGTCCCTTGTGGAAGGGTCGGGGCAAAATCTGTCCGTCCTTTGTACCTCAGTTGAGAATCACTGGTCCACATGAAACTTGGTTTTTTAAAAATGCCTTTACTCCTGATTTATCCAAGTCAATACTGGGAACATCATTTATTCATTTGATAAACAAATGTTTGTTGAGTGCTTTTGAGGTGCCAGGCACTGTTCTAGGCACTGGAGACAAAGCAGGGGTCACAGCCTGTGCTTGCTTTCTTTCTTTTTTTAAGATTTTATTTATTTGAGAGAGAGTGTGAGCGAGAGAGAGCACGAGAAGGGGGAGGGTCAGAGGGAGAAGCAGACTCCCTGCTGAGCAGGGAGCCTGATGCGGGACTCGATCCCCGGACTCCAGGATCATGACCTGAGCCAAAGGCAGTCGCTTAACCAACTGAGCCACCCAGGCGCCCCAAACACAGCGTGTGCTTTTTTGAAACTACATTCCAGTGTAGAGAGATAGGCAAGATATTTTCATATTTCAGAAGAAGGGATAGGTTGGTCATAGCAGTCCTTTCTGATAAGATGACATTTGCACCAAGAGCAAGAGGCAGAGCCGTTGGAGGCCATGTGTTTGATCTCAGCCTTCCGCCTGCTGATCTAACCAAGCTGCTTGTGTTTCAGAGGCTCCTCCACAGAAGGGCAGCTGAACGGACCCCAGAGCAGCTTTAACGCTGCAGCCTTTGCGCCCATCACCAGCTCCGCAGGTTAGTGGGCACACCAGCTCCTTCCACGGCCGGGATGACAGGGTGGGGTGCTGCGCTGGGCATATTCTCACTTCTGCCTCTGGAGAAACATGCAGTTCAAAGAACGAAGAAGCGTCTGGGCTTTTGAAGCATTGGCAGATGGGCACTTGAGGATGGAATGGTTTTCCAGAACTAGTTCAGGGTAGATGACGTTTCTCGGTCTGGGAGAGTGTAATCAGATTTGCAGCATTTAGTAAAAAGGCCCGTATCTGACTGGTGTTCCACTGTTGATATAGGATCCCCACATGTAGTACCTCCCACATGCTCCTCAGCATGATGGAGCTCTGGTCTTTGATCGGGGTCCTGTCATGCTAATGTAATGGCCTGTCGGTCTGTTGCCAGGTGCTTACTGAGGTCTTAAAGCCTCTTAGTGTAGGTACCCACGTATAAGTCAGACAGCATTGGTCCAGGGGCAGTTTTCTGTGAGGACCAATTCGTAAAAACATTCTAATAAGTAATCAGAAAATTAAAATCACGTGGATTCCATTCAACAGATATTTCTTATTGAGCATCTCCCATGGAGAAAGTGAGATGCTGGGCACCAAGGGGCATCGAGGGTGCACCAGGCAGACCCTGCGGTCAGGGAGCTCACAGCCTCAGGAAGAGAAGAGAGTCAGCAGGCAGTGGCTCCAGGCTGGGTAAATCTCAGGTACTGGGGATGCATAGAATAACCGTAGACAGCACTGGCTGAACATCTGGTGTGTCCAGCACAGTTTTTAATGCTTTACATGTGATAACTCATTTGTTCACGAAACAGGCATAGAACAGGAACTGTGTTCCCCATTTCACAGCTGAAGAAATAAAGGCATAGATTATGAAACATAACCAAAATCTCATAGCTAGTAAATGGCGGGGCCGTACTGGAAACCCAGCGACTTGGCCTGGGCTCTTTAGGGATTAGAGAGGGCTTCCTAGGGGAAGAAACATCTAAGCGGAGGGTTGCACGTTGACAGGTCCCTGAGGAGAGGGGAGGCATGGAGCCGAAGGAGCTCCGGGAAGAGGGAACAAGGTCCGCACAAACGGGGGCGGGCGGTAGTGGGGTGCAGATGTGCTGTGTTCTGGGAGCCCTCCTGTGTCGCCGTGGCTGGGGACTAGAGCGTGGACAGGGAGCAGCAGCAGAAGAGGTCATGGAGGTAACAGGGCCGGTTCGTGAGCCATGGAGGAACTTAGTCCTGAGTGCAAGATGCAGCCATCGAGGAGTCGAGGGCCAGGGTGTGGAGGGTGTGTGTGTGTGTGACACAATAGACCTTCAAATGATTATAAGACCACTGCGAAGGCTGGTTAGACTGTATCATGGGGGTAATTACATATATCGCATAGGCTTACTATGGAACTAAAGGATACAATATACAGAGAAAGGCTTTATAACGACACCCAGGGCAGGTAATGATATAAGAGTATAAAGATTTTACTTTCCGCTTAAGATCTTAGAACCTGAATTCAAGAAATATTTGATGGGTATCTACTTGCCCCTCCCCTCCCCCCCAAAAGAATTACTAGAATATGGTCGTGATTTTTAAGGAAGTAAAACTTCCCACTGGAACTGTTATGGCCTGGGAAATGGGTGGTTGGGAGAATTTTGCACTATAGACAGCTGAGTGTCTCTATCCAGCAAATTGCTGCAGCCAGAGAGGGTTGCAAAGCAAAGGAGATGCAGGAAACCTGCCTACTGCATTTGCATGTCTGACTGATGTGTTAAGTACAGAATTGAACTCTCTGCATGCACTCTGGCTGGGGAAGTTGGAAATTTGAGGGGCCAGGTGGCTCATACTCTCAGCATCTCGATCATGAATTAATATTTATTGACTGAAGTTATCTGTTAAGAGATTTTGTAACAGTTGTAATGCATTCAGTAGCAGCACAAAGCCACAAAGAGAAGTTGTGTAGCTCCCTGGATTCTAATATCTACCTTTTCCCTGCTTCTGCCTTAAGACAAGTGTGTTCTTCTCACCTTGTTTAGGCCGCCTGCTGCTTACTGCTTTTGTCTCCAGTGACTCTGGGCCTCTGATGTGCCTTGAGTTTGTTTCTATTCTGTGCCTTTCCTGGTGTTCCTGATCCTCAGTTAAAGAAACACTGATGAACATGGTATAGTGAGTCTCAGGCATTTTCCATACTTCCCAATAAACATTTTGCCTTAGCAGTACAATGCTAACTAACCCCATTAGAGTTATTTACACAGCTAGTAAGTAGGTACCTGGCACTGCAGTGTTTCAACTACAAAGCGTGTGTTTTTCTATATGACACGCAGATTTAAAGGTGTTATTCTAGGGGTTCAGAAGGGTATCCTACAAAAAGGAGGGTTAGGTTGCTATTAGAAACATTTTTCTTTAAACCCGCAAGAAGGGAGAACAACCCCCATAATAAGTCAAAGTTTACATGTCTCTCAGAGATGGGACGTTTGTACCTCAACAGGAATCGCTACACTGACTTTGAAAGGTATTTAGCCCCTGTCTGGTCCAGTTAACTCAGTTGGTTAAACATGGTATTATTGAGTAGCATGAATATAGCAAAAGTCTGTTTCCTGGCCCCTTGACCCTCTACAAGTCTAGCCAACCAGGCCTTGAAGCTGTGTCACTTTGTTCGTCGGGCGCCTGAATGAAATACTCGTTTATCCCAGCACACTGTTGAAAAACAACTCCGAATCCTTTCCCACTGATGGTGACCTAGCGACATTGTTCTTCTAATTATGAACATTAAATGAGGTAGTGAATGTGAAAGCTGCTAGCAGAAGGCCTGGAATGCCCCACAAATGTTACTTTTTCCTTGACTTCCCCACTAAACATTCTGACTTTGCTATGGAAGGGAAGGTGTAGAGTCAGCAAATTGGGAAACTTGAGAAGGAAGCTAGAGTGAGGGCCTTTGGCTCAAAGCCAAAGCCATTGGCCTTCGTTCTTTATAACCATGGCGTTCTTGAGTTCTGAAGTGGCGATGGTGAACTAAAATAGCAGAGAGCCACAGATTAGATAACTGGCATTTCTCTCATGCTGACTTGATAGTGTAAACCACCATTCTTATAGGGTCTGAGGCCATACCAGCTGCCTTCATCCCTGGCCTTAGCTTCTGCCTACGCCTTTTCTGTCCTGGAGCCCAACCTCTGCCTGCCCCCACCCCCGTTTGTTGTTGTTGTTGTTGTTGTTGTTGTTGTTGTTCAAAGCTCTTACGGTCTGTAGTTGGTGGAAGGATTCTTACTGCCTTTTGAACACCAGTGCTGGATTTCATTTACAAGAAGTGAGAAACAATGTCCTTGTTAAGTATTGGTTATTTTGGGCCTTGGTGCATTTTAGCATTTTAGCTTTATCCTCTTTCTTTGCATGGGGCGGGGGCAACAGCACATCAGTGTGACTCTGACTGCCCACTTCACTGTCTCTCTGTGTGACAAGAGAAGGGAACTTGTTTTAGTACAGAGTAAACCCAGTGGAGCGTAAACTCTAAGGATCTAGAAATCACTTTAACTTTCAAGCAAAATTATTTGCCTGGCAGTTCTCAGCAGAATGACCTATTTTTATTAGTAGATTCTTACTCCTTTCACCAAGCGTTATATAGTTGTCATGGATCCTGGATGGATCTGGAGTATAATAGATTAATAATGAAAATAACTAAAGCTCTTGAGATGCTTGCCCTAATGGATTAGATCCTTTATTGCTCCCAAAATATTCTTCTCTCCCCAGAGCCAGAGGGGTAAGAATTTGGGTTGATTACCCACTCTTACAATGTTAGAAAGCAAAGGGCACAGATTTGGTGTTTGGCAGGAAACTTGGTGTCAGCACGTGGGCAAACGATGATCCCCTAAAACCTAGGTTTGGGGTTTTTGGTTTTTTTTTTTTTGGTTTTTGGTTTTATTTTCTTGCAATACACATAGCTGTTTATTTTCTCCTTTCTTTATGTTCTATGTATTTCTCAACCTTCTCTTTCCTTCTTTGGTCCTTCTGTCGCCCGCCACCTAATGCTATATTCTGGGCAGTTTTCCAGGCCTGGTGTCCCTTGCTATTCTTCTCTCTGGTTGTTGTCCTATCCTAAGACCTACTTTTAGATTTGACCTCTTGTCCTTTCACCAATATCAAATAAAGGGTTAAGTAGGGATTTTTTTTTACATTTTTCAGGATCTTTGGAAGCTCCCCAAGTTATTTTCGCCAGATCCAAACCCTTGCCCACACAATCTGGAGCCCTTGCTACAGTTATAGGACAGAGAAAATCAAAGTCGGTGAAGTCAGGGCCAATTTAAGGTAACAGTAAGAATGAGAGCATATTTTTTAATGATAACTTGCTGACTTTATATCACAGCAAGAGGCTTAATAGCCATCAAGAGAAGTGATAGTTTCTCAGAATGACAAAGAATTTGGCATTTTATAAAACCAGAGCTCAGAAGGACTCCAAAGTGTGGGTCAAAGTTAAGCTACCGCTAGCTTGCTTCTGTACTGGCACCTACCAGTAGGTGGCGCTGTGGCAGTAAGAAATTTCCTTACTATCATGGAGGCTTTTGTTTAAAAATATGGGGACATTGAAGCCAATCAAAGAAAGAAACTAAAGCCATAATTGAGTTATCACAGGTAAAGAGTAACAGAATACATTGGAGAACATTATATTTGAAGGTCAAATTGCAATAGCCTCTAAAGAGAATGAATATTGTTAAAGATACTCATTATTAAAGAAGGCTTTTAGATTAGAGTTGTGTAGTTTGTGAACTGGACTTCCAAATAATGGGAGGCAGGAAGGAACAAAATTTTTTAAAAAAGGTCTTTTTTGGTGAGGTCGATTAATTAATTATGCTTTCTTCTGAGTTAAGATAAGCATATGCTGTAATTGGCAGCAAAACAAACTGTAAACCCCAATCTACCACCCACCCGTAAAAATCTCCAACATTGAAGGGTTGGCCTGACTTGATCTCGTGAGGCTGTACCCACACCACCAGCACTGCCCCACAGTGTTTTGTTCCCAGCCATGGCCTTCAAAACTTTCCAGAAAATTCTATGAAACCACAAGGTTTTGATGATTCCTTTCCTCTTTGCTCTACCATACACACTAAAGCATTAAAGGCACACCTGCTATGAGCTTAATACCCTCCTTACCTCTAGGGGAATACTTACAAACTTATTTGAGAAGCATTATTCATCAAAATACCCCAGGAGAGCAAAGGAGGGAGGAAAATTATTTACCCACCACAGGATTCATTTACATTGGATCAGAAAGCTTCAAATATCTTTCCCCAGCCCATCTAAACTCTTTCCAAAAAGGAATGAGAAGAGAGAAAGGAACACCAAATCCATGGCTTGGTCATCTACCAAAATGTACCAGAGAAACTGAAAACAACCAGGCTTCTATTGGTAATACTTCACCAATGGTCCTTTAATTCTGATACGAAGCAGCCTATCCAGTGATGAACAACTAATAAAATATAGAAAACTAAAGTGAGAAGGTCCATATTTCCTTGAGGAGACTGGCAGCCAGAAGAATGAATGTGACACCAAGCTCCAAACTAAACCAGTGGCCTGCCAAGAAGTACTAGTATCCATCAGTTTCCAGGACTGTGAGACTTGGACCTGCCACAGTTATAATATCACTTTCCTTGAACCTATTTCACTAGTATCCCTTACAGTCCACCCAGAACATTACATGGCAAAAGATGATCATCAGCATAGAAGCCTTGGGAAAGAGCCCATCTCTCAACACTTAAATCTGTGGCAAACACAGCCCTGCGGAGCCTGAGCTGCGCATAAGGTAAGGATAGGTGATGCTGTAATTTGTAATTAGCTGAGGTGGTGAGACCTCATGTCAAGTGTGTATGGACTCAGAAAACAGAGTGGGTCAGAGGGCCTCTGAAGGACCAGCCTCCCATGGTGCAGCCTAACTGCTGGAAGGCTCCAGAGGTAGCCCATGGCCATCTGCCACCTGCCACCTGCCAGGCTGAATAGGAGAAATAGGTAGTGTACGAAGTGAAGGGAGAGAACCCCAGAGTCCATAGCCCATCACCTGGATGCTTGCTTTCTCCTTGTTGCAAATGGGGTGTAGGCAGAATCACTGCTTGGGCAGAGGTCCCTTCAGCCGCAGTCAAAAGTGAATGTTATCACCAGCTGTAACAGTCCTAGAACCCCTTCATATATGGGTTTAGGGAGGCAGACAGGAGATGAGGAGATTGAAGTGTGTTTGTCCTCTCGTGCTCTCTCTCTGATTCTCTCTCTCTCAAATAAATAAATAAAAAAAAAGTGTGTTTGCATAGCATGTTATCTAAGACTGAGAAAACATCAGTTGTCCTTATCAAAGAACGAGGGAGCCGCACCAGAGGACACTGGAGACTAAGACTCTTGCCGCAGGCAAGGGTCATATTTAAATATATGCACGATTTTGTGTCTTCTTCGATTCTGTATCGTCTGTTCGGCATCTCTTCATCACAGAGCCAGTTAACTATGTTTTCTGTATTCTTGATGCTTTCCCATTTGGGGCCTTACGGAGCCAGGGAGAGACTGTAGCCCAGAGCCCACCAGAATTATTAAAACTAGCCAGTCTTAAGCTGTTTACTCTGCCCTGCCTTGCCTTTTCCAGGGAAATCCCAAATACGGCTCTGGCCTAAACTTTCTCCTCGCTCCTGTCTTCCGTCCCTTGACCACCCTGGTGTTTTCCCCTATGAGGCCTGTAGTGACCCTCTCTCTGGGACCCTGAGTATAATCAGCTTCTTTCTGCCAAGCCTTGTTCTCATCTCCTCCGTAGCCACACTGACTTGACCATACCATACCCAACACGTACGTTCTTAGAACACATGGCAATAGAGAGAGTATCTTTAATGTGCCTTGCAAGGAACCAGGAAAAAATCTGAATCAAATTAGGTTTATATCACCAAGTTCTAAGCAACTGGTCACAGCACTCACTTCATGATAGGCTGTATTCTACAAGTGCTGTTTTAACAGTATAACAGTATGTGTGGTGCTAGCCTCAGTCTGCCTGCAGCCGCACAAGAAGGATGTGGATCCCTCTCCATGGCCAAATCGCCTGGCTGTCAGCCATTGAAATTTCATGCTTTCCTGTCCTGAGGCCTCTTTTCAGTTAGTAACTTTCTACATTCAGAAACAAAACTCAAGCATAGCAGAACAACCTGGTTAGAAGTGGGGGAGGAAACAACCTGGCTTTCAGTTTGGAGGAAGTAGGGGGATACTTCTAAGATCCCACCCAAAGGGGGTTCGTTTGCCTTAAAGAAAACCAGGGAACTCTATTTCTGAAATGGATTAAGAAGTGGACCACTGAGATAACATCAGAAAATTGATATTGTCTCTTGCTGAGCTGGCAAACTCCCAGGAGAGGAGTGATGATTCTTCAATTGTTAACAATTACTACTTTGTTATGAAGAGCCATGGAAAGTGCAGTGGCCCCTTTCTCAAATTACATTTATGTTACAGAAGCACACACACCCACTGGAAAAAATGCTTGGCACCCTGGGTGGTTAGACTTGTGCCTACCACCCCAGCTTGAAGCAGATTCATATTGTCCTGTGTAATATCCATTCACTTTGGGTGGAAAAGGATCCTGTTTATTCTTGTATTCCTGAACTGGGCAGGTAACCAGCATAACATTGCCTTACTTTGTGAATTTTTATACTTATCATTACAAGTTATCAGTCTATACTCTGTGGATGTGTGGAATCCACACATCTTGCTGCTGGTTTCAAAGAAATGCTTGTTATAGGCACATACCTTTGCCTTACCATCCTTATATCCTCAGGTCATAATTGCTCCTAGAAGTTCTAAAGAAAGAAAATGGCATGCTAAGCCATGCCTGTCTTTGGAAAAAGCAAGCTTTGTACATGGAAATATTTACAAGTCTGCTTGCCTGATCTGTAGAATTTACTGGGCCCCAAAGTGTGTGGGTGGGTAACTGTAGGGCTTGGAGAACGGTGGCTCGAAGTGTATTGCTCCGTTGGCATATGGGCATTGACATTTAGTCCTTTAAATTATAATTATAAAGGAAAAGACTCTGCTTCTCTTGTCCTCTGAACGAAGAGCCCCACCAGTAAACGTAAAACAGTAGTCTCTTACACCTTCTTTGTGTTCTCCTCTTTCGAACACGCCGGCGTTTCCATTCGGGACTCCCGTACGTATCAGGAGCTCTCTTCTCTTGAAACCTAAAGCCAAGTTAAGTAGTTGTCTGCTTCCAGAGAGGAACCGCTTGAATGTGGGGCATATCACCTTAGCTGTATGGGCAAAACATAGCATGTATCCCCGGGACAGAAGGAGGACGTAACTCGGAAAACCAACCTGGTTGTGAGATGATGAGGTGAATCGAAAGGTCAGCTGGTTAGGAGTTGCTATTTTAGTGTTATTTATTTGTTTATGGTTATCAGGTAAAAAAAAAAAAATCACTCCTTTTTACATTCAGTTGGACTGAAAAGTGACTTTGAGGTGTCTTTCCCCCCTTTTATTCACTTCTCATCTGCTTCCCAGGGAAATTAAGACACGTTTTTCATGGGACAAACCCAAATGAAGATGTTTTAGAATTTGACAAGTGTTTTGTTTTTTGGTTTTTTGTTTTTGTTTTTGTTTTTTTTGATTTCTTATGGCTGAGCTCAAATGTATCAGGTAATGAATGGCTTGTAGTTAATCGGGTATCGGAACATGGCATCTTGAAAACCACAGCTCTTTTGTAGAAATACGGCCCCTTGCTGGCCTTCTGTCTTTAGCCATCCTTGCTGCTATTCTCCAAGATAAATAGCCGTTGTGTGTGCATACATGTTCTTACCCTCCTCTTTTACGCAGAGAAGTCAAGTTGTCTCAATAGCCTGTTGATTAATAGAAGAGAGACAGCCTCAGTTCACCTCTGTTAAGGACAGTTAGTGTACACAGCATAGGGAACAGTCTCGGGGGGCCAGACCTCATAAAAACCTACAACCTTATTTGGGACAATTAGCAGTGGCTAATCAGTGGCTCAGCAGTGCATCTCTTAGTCCATCCCTGTGCCCAGGTCAGCGGCTGGCTCCCACCATTCTCCCAGGTGGCAAGTCCACCTTCCTCAGGACCCCACCTCTCTCGGTGGGGTTGTTTCTGTCTCTGTTTGCAGCTTTCAAAGGACAGAATTCGAATCCTTGGCATTCATTCATCCAACAAAGTGCCGCTGGTGTAGAGACCTAAAGGCGGCAGGTGCTACCTGCAGACCAGTCCCAGCCTGCTACCAGGACAGCATGATGATGGGACCCAAAGCTGCCAGCTTAGGCGTTTCCGGCAGTTTGCTTTGGGTGGCAGGGACAACATACTTTCCATCACTAGCATAGAGTCTTATAAAACCACATACAGTAAAATAACAAAATATAAAGGCAAAATCAAGGCCAAAAGTCAAGACGTTTCACATTTTTCAAATATAAGACCAAAGAAAATTATGATAATCAAGGTTAGATTTGGTTCTGAGTCTTCTCTAAGTCAAGACAAAAAAGGAAACATGATACATCAGGGTATATAGTTCTCATTTTCAAAAAGGAAGCCATACTCCGGAGGAAAATTAAGCTTTTTCCTAGCTTCTTTTTTTAAAAATTTTATTTATTTGAGAGAGAGAGAATAAGCGAGGGGGTGGGGCAGAGAGGGAGAGAGAGAGAGAGAAACAGACTCCCCACTGAGCGGGAAACCAGATGTGGGGCTCCATCTCAGGACCCGGAGATCATGACCTGAGCCAAAGGCAGATGCTTAACCGACTGAGCCACCCAGGCACCCCTTCCTACCTCTTATTCTTTTTTTTTTTTAATTAACATATAATGTATTATTTGTTTCAGGGGTACAGGTCTGTGATTCATCAGTCTTACACAATTCACAGTGCTCACCAGAGCACATACCATCCCCAATGTCCATCACCCAGCCCCCCCATCCCTCCCACCCCCCTCTCCCCTCCATCAACCCTCAGTTTGTTTCCTGAGATTAAGAGTCTCTTATGGTTTGTCTCCCTCTTTGGTTTCATCTTGTTTCATTTTTCCTTCCCTTCCCCTATGATCTTCTATCTTATTTCTCAAATTCCTCATATCAGTGAGATCATATGGTAATTTTCTTTCTCTGATTGACTTATTTCGCTTAGCCTAAAACCCTCTAGTTCCATCCACGTCATTGCAAATGGCAAGATTTCAATTTTTTGATGGCTGCATAATATTCCATTGTGTGTGTGTGTGTGTGTGTGTGTGTGTGTGTGTGTGTGTCTGTGTGTCTGTGTGTATACACATCTTCTTTATCCATTCATCTATTGATGGACATCTGGGCTCTTTCCATAGTTTGGCCATTGTGGACATTGCTGCCTAGCTCTTATTCTAAAAGAAGTATTTCACATGCTTTAGAGAGAGGACATTGAACAAAGTAACGGTGCCCTCACAATACAGCGGTGTGTTTCATGGGGCTACTTCTCGTTGTGAGCTATAATAAGGCAAAACATGTCAGTTCAAGTCAGTGAAGACAGTTTTCTGAGGGACAAAACCATTATAGTCCAGGTCCCTTTGTGGTCCAATATAATCCAAGGGTAAGATAGTGAATATGTAGAGACTTGGATGGATTGCATGTGTCTTAAGACAAGGCTGCATATAACTTCTCTCGGGTGATTGCTCGGTGAGAGCTAGTTGTGCTCTCAGGCAAGGATGCAGAGGCCTAGTCTTCTACGTGGCTTGTTGAAGATGCATGAATGTGCTCTGGAAAGCAGGTGGCAGAGGAAACATCTTGTGAAAACTGCGGAGCTAAGCCCTGTTCTCACCCATCATGCGGCTGCTCGTTCTCTGTTCCTTTATTCATATTTAGGCCCCTCTGCCTAGGCATCTCATGCCTGCTTCCCCCCAATAGGGCTAATTCCTATTTGTCTTTCCTCCTTTCGAACCCTAGCCCATTCCCACCCCCAGTATGATTTAGATGCTTTTTGACTGTGTTTACTCCTATCTGCTCTGGCATTGACGACACTCTGGTATCTTTCTGTATTACTTGACCATTCCCAGGCTGTAATTCCCTGGAAGGCAAAGAGGAGATCTCACTTGATTCTGAAACCCTGGGGCCTAGCACAGTGCCCAGGCCATAGTAGGGACTTAAAAAACTGATTGAATGGATGAATGAGCGAATTTTCATATTCTCCCAACACCTGGAATCCCTGTCCACATAGACAAATCCTTCTTATCCTCTAAAGGTCCAGTTAGGTTTTGTCTTGTCTAATAATCTATATTCATATAATTAGATTTTATCTTGCCATTTTTTAAATCCCTAGAGCCCTTAAAATTTATGTCACGAAGTTTGGCACCTCATTGTATTTTTGTCATCTTTTATCCTACTTACTCCTTGTGTAAATTGTCTCCAATAAGACCGTAAATTCTGTGACGGCAGGATTACGTTACATTTGGGGAATCCATAACAACACCCAAAATGCTTCATTAGCTTGTAATATCAGCCCTAAAGAAAAGAATACATAAAACACATAAAATTTTTCTGAAAAATAATCTATTCACGCTGTCTTCCTGGCTTTTGCTTAATCTCAAGTTAAAATGCTTTAACCTTAACGATTTCATAAATAACGCATTTTATTATTAAACAATCATAAAACTCAGAATAACCTTCCTTATAAATTACCTAGTACAGTATTTCTAGCCTATCAACGTTATAAAACTACTTCCTTGAAAACAGAAATCTATCCTTCAGATTACAACTTCTTATGCATATTCGGAACCTTACTATAAACTTATTTGTTAAAAGCAGAATTCAGTATAAAGATGTTCTACTTTAGACAACATCCAAGGATCTGACTTTAAGGGAACAAAGTCAAAATGAGATTTAGTTTATTTGAAAAACATCCTCCTTCAGCTTTTGTCCCTCTATACCAACTGATCGGAGCTCTTTGACCTTATAACACAGATCAGGTTTTGTTTTTAAACTTTTTTTATTCTTTTTTGATTTCTTTGTGAATTTTTTAGACTTCTCCTAAATTATCTACTACCTGAAACTGGACACCATACTCCAGTCGTAGAGATCCACCTAGTATTATGTGTAGTGTAAGATGTATCCTCATGCTTCTGGAGTTGTATGTTATACTTCATTTATAGTATACTTTGCTCTCAAAAACAAAAGTTCTCTCAACCCCGACCTCCTACCTTCCCTACTTATTCTTGCTTCAAGTTTGGTGCCATAGTATGACGTTTTCTAACTTTAAAAATAGAATTACCGTACAATTACGTATAACCAAAAAGAACTGAAAGCAGGGTCTTGAGTAGATGTTTGTACACTCATGTCCATAACAGCTTTATTCATAGTAGCCTAAAGATGGAAGCAACCCACGTGTCCGTTAGTGGACGAATGGATAAACAAGATGTGGTATGTACATACAATGGAATAGTATTCAGCCTTTAAAAAGAAAGGAAATTCTTTTTTTTTCTTTTAAGATTTTATTTATTTATTTGAGAGAGAGAGAGAGAGAGAATGAGAGATAGCATGAGAGGGAAGAGGGTCAGAGGGAGAAGCAGACTCCCTGTTGAGCAGGGAGCCCGATGCGGGACTCGATCCCGGGATTCCAGGATCATGACCTGAGCCGAAGGCAGTCGTTTAACCAACTGAGCCACCCAGGCGCCCAAGAAAGGAAATTCTGACACGCATTACATCGTGGACGAGCCAGAGGATTTATGCTAACTGAAATGAGCCAATCACGGGAAGACAAATGGTGTATAATTCTACTTATTTGAGGTAGTTAGAGCAGTCAAATTCAGAGACAGAAAGCAGAATGGTTGTTACCAGGAGCTGGCCAGAGGGATAATGAGGGGTTATTTTTCAGTGGGTATAGAGTTTCAGTTTTGTTATTTTGTCTTTCAGTAGGCTCCTTGTGGGGCTTGAATTCATGACCCTGAGATCAAGACCTGAGCTGAGATCAAGAGTCAGATGCTTAACCAACTGAGCCACCCTGGTGCCCCCAGAGTTTCAGTTTTTTAAGATGAAAAAAGGTCTGCAGATAGATGGTGCTGATAATTGCACAGTGTGAATGTACTTAATGATCTGAACTGTCCCCTTAAAAGTGGTTAAGCTGGTAATTTTTCCCTTGCCCCCCAACTCTGGCAACTTCGAACCTGTTCTTTATATCTCTGAGCTTGTTTGGGGGGGTTTTTTTAGATTTCACATGTAAGTGCGATCATATGGTATATATCTTTTTCTGTCTGACTTATTTTACTTTAGTAAAATGCCCTCAAGGTCCATCCATATTGACACAAATGACAAGATTTCATTCTTTTTTATGGCTGAATAATACTCTATTATGTATATATACCACATTTTCTTTATTCATTCATCCATTAACGGACACTTAGATTGTTTATACATTTTGGCTGTTGTAAATAATGCAACGAACAGAGGGTGAACATGCAGTGAATTAGTGGTTTTGTTTTCTTTGGGTAAATACACAGAAGTGGAATTGCTGGATCAAATGAAAGTTATATTTTTAATATTTTGAGGAACCTCTGTAAGGTTTTACGTAGTGGCTATACCAGTTTACATCTCCGCCAGCAGTGCAACGCTTGTTATTTCTTGTCTTTTTGATACTAGCCATTCTGACAGGTGTGAGGTGATATCTCATTGTGGTGTTGATTTGCATTTCCCTGGTCATTAGGAATGTTGAGCACCTTTGCCTCTACCTGTTGGCCATTTGTAGGTCTTCTTTGGAGAAATGTCTGTTGGGTTCTTCTGCCATTTTTATTTTAAGTAGGCTCCATGTCCAGCATGGAGCCCAGTGCAGGGCTTGAACTCACGACCCTGAGATCAAGAACTGAGCTGAGATCAAGAGTCAGATGCTTGACTGAGCCACCAAGGTGCCCCTCTTCTGCCATTTTTAATTGGATTGTTTGTTTTTACTACTGAGTTATATGAGTTCTTTATATATTTTGGATATTAACCCTATATCAGATATATGATTTGCAAATATTTTCTCCCATTTGGCAGGTTGCCTTTTCGTTTTGTTATTTCCTCTACTGTACAGAAGCTTTTTGGTTTGATGTAGTCCCACTTGTTTATTGCCTTTCCTTTGATGTCAAATCCAAAAAATCGTCACCAAGACCCACGTTAAGGAGCTTACCACCTATGTTTTCTTCTAGGAGTTTTGTGGTTTTAGTCTTAATTTCAAGTCTTTAATCCATTTTTTGAGTTAATTTTTGTGTCTGGTTGAGATAGGGGGGTCCAATTTCGTTCTTTTATATGTGGCTGTCCAGTTTTTCCAACACCATTGATTGGAGACTGTGCTTTCCCCATTGTATATTCTTGGCTCCTTTGTCCTATATTACTTGACCATATATGCATGGGTTTATTTCTGAGTTCTCCCTTCTGTTCTGTTGATCAGTGTGTCTGTTTTTATGCCAATACCATATGTCATCCTGTTTTGATTGCTATAGCTTTATAACATAGTTTGATATCAGGAAGCATAATGCCTCCATCTCTGTTCTTCTTTGTCAAGATAGCTTTGGCTCTTTGGGGTCTTTTGTGGTTCCATACAAATTTTAGGATTGTTTTATTTCTGTGAAAAATGCCATTGGAATTTTGATACGGATTATACTAAATCTGTTGATTGCTTTGTATAGTATTGACATCTTAACAATATTAATTCTTCTGATCCATGAGCATGAAATATTTTTCATTTGTTTATGTCTTCTTCAATTTCTTTCATCAATGTCTTATAGTGTTCAGTGTATAACTCTTTCACCTTCTCAAATTTATTCCTAAATATTTTATTCTCTTTGATATAATTGTAAATGCAATTATTTTCTTAATTTCTCTTTCTGATAGTTTATTGTTACTGTATAGAAATGCAACAGATTTTTGGGTATTGATTTTGTATCCTGAAACTTTACTGAATTCGTTTATTAGTTTTAATAGTTTTCTGGTGGAGTCCTTGAGGTTCTCTGTATAGTATCATGTTATCTACTAATAGAGACAGTTTTACTTCTTCTCTGATTTGGATACCTTTTATTTCTTGTGTATGGGTCTCGCTAGGACTTCTGATACCTTGTTGAATAAAAGTGGGGAGGGTGGGCATCCTTGTCTTTTTCTTCATCTTAGAGGACAAGCAGTCCCCTCTTTACTATTGAGTATGATCTCAGCTATAGGCTTGTCGTATATGGCCTTTATTGTGTTAAGGTATGTTCCCTCTCTACCCACTTTGTTGAGAGTTTTTATCATAAATGTATGCTGAATTTTGTCAAATGCTTTCTATGCATCAATTGAGATGATCATATAATTTTTATCCTTCATTTTGTTAATATGGTGTGTCACATTGATCTGCAGATGTTGCTCTATTATTGCATGTGTGGAATAAATCCCACCTGATCATGGTATATGATCTTTCTATTGCATTGCTGAATTGAGTTTGCTGTTATTTTGTTGAGGATTTTTGCATCTACATTCATCAGAGATATTGGCCTGAAATTTTCTTGTGGTAGCCTTGTCTGGTTTTGGTATCAGGGTAATGTTGGCCTCGTAAAATGACTTTGAAAGTGTGTAGAAGAGGAGGGAACTCTTCTAGAACATTTTGGAAGAGTTTGGGAAAGATTGGTATTAATTCTTTAAATGTTTGGTGGACTTCACCAGTGAAGCCGCCTGGTCCTGGACTTCTGTATGTTGGAAGATTTTTGATCATCTCATTTATGTTACGTGTATTTTACCACACTTTAAAAAAGACTATAGATTATGTATGTAATACACCTAGTACAGTGTTTGGCACATGATAGGTACTCAGTAAATGGTAGTTCTTACTATTTGTCACAATTCAAAGCACATGGTATCATTAGTTCCCATTATGATCTTTGAGGTCATATTGTTGTTAAACAATGTCAGAAGTTAGGTCCCTTAGAAAGTAAACTCTAAGATGGAGATTGGTGTGCAAGAGGTTTATTAAGGGGTGCTCCTGGATCAATTCCTATAGAAGGGAAGGGAATGGAAGGAAATGGATTGGACAACGGGAGCAGTTGGGCTGTGGCACAGTGACAAAGAAGGTCTCAGTTGGTGCCACAGGGAGTATAAAGCCAGCCCGTCGGAGCTGTGAGTTGTGGTGAGGTAGCTGGGATACCGCTTTTGTACGTACTTTATGTTGACCCATCATTAGATATGCACTGCCTGCGAAGAGGACGTGCCCTTGAGAACTAAAACTCATGTTTCCGTGGCTCCTCGTCCGTTCAGACTTATCTCCAGTCCTCTGTACTGAATAAAATTTCCATGCTGTCAGTCATCTTGGTGAGGAAAGAATCAGGGAATTTTCGGCTGTGGCTACAGTAGTGCTTTTCAAACTGTCCATATTGGAGTGCTAGTTATTTTCCTTTCCAGGCCTACGTGGACTGGTACTTTTGTAAAATACACTAAAAATAAATGACTAAAGAAACTAAATAAGAAGAGAATACATATAACACACAAGCTCAAGTTCATTATTATTAGATTCACTAGGCATAAAACTGCTGGCCATTTTCTTTTTTTTTTTTTAAGATTTTATTTATTTATTTATTTATTTGAGAGAGCGAGAATGAGAGACAGAGAGAGAGCACATGAGAGGGGGGATGGTCAGAGGGAGAAGCAGACTCCCCACCGAGCAGGGAGCCCGATGCGGGACTCGATCCCGGGACTCCAGGACCATGACCTGAGCCAAAGGCAGTTGCCTAACCACCTGAGCCACCCAGGCGCCCTGCTGGCCATTTTCAATAACAGGCTGTAACTGCCTACCTTCAAATTCTAAATTTATCTCATTGTAGACTACTAACCAAGAGTTCTCAGGCTGGTACCAATCCGGGACTCCACTGTAAATAGTCCTGGGTTATAGGACTTTTGCAAAACATTGTTGGTGTCCTTCCTAGCTGACATTGGCCATATATACATTGGGTTAAGTGAATGTTGTGCTTCAACCTCGAGACCTGATCTTTGCTGTTATGGGGGCATCTGTGGTTCTCTTCAAGTCTGGCCTGAATCCAGAAATACCATGAACACCACAGGTTCCAGGTATAAATAGTTCTGAGGCCATTCCTTACTCATGTTTTCATCTGCTTCCTCCTAGAATCAATTACATAAATGAGGAAAAAGATGGAGTTTATAAGGATCTAATGGATGAGAGGGACAAAGACCGTTTTCTTGTTTTGTTGACCATTAGGCTGCTCCTGTTTCTGACAGTGGGCTAACTGACTCATCTCTCAGCATCATCCTCTCAGGATATTTGGTGTCGGGATAGGGAGATAAGAGAACAGGGAAAGGAGGTCTGCAAAGTAGAGTATAACCTTCAGGAAAGCGGTACTAGTAAAAACAAAGGGGTCTTGATATAGTCAAAGAGTTTATCAAGCTTTATCATCTAATTCAGGGAGTTCGACCTAAGCCCGTGGTTGTAGCTTTGGTTGATCTATGAATCCCCTGCATTTGTGCCTTTATTCAAGAGGATGCTCAGAGTGACCCCGAAACTAATAGTGACTTAACTCTCTAGTTTGAAACAGAGATTGGGTTTCCCTACTTGCAAGGAGTCAAGCTCGAGTCACCAAACATTCTCATTTGGACCCTACTGTACTAGCTTCTCGCCGCATCAACCCTCACCATCCCTGCTCTTTCTTTCCATTCTCCACATCACTGTGTACTGAGCTTTTCAAAATGCAAACTGTTTCTGACACACACACCACTTAAAGCCCTTCAGAAAAGCTGACCATTACTCTTAAGATAAAGATAAAACTAGGTAAGAGGTCTCACATGGCTTGCCTACCTTTCATCTTGACGTCACACCACCTTCCCTCCATGCTTTCTCCACACTAGCCATCCTGGCCATCTCTGAGCTCCACCCCCCACCATCCCTGGGTCCACAGAGCTTCTGCAGACGCTGTTTCACCCCTCAGGCTCTTCTCCCACCCTTGGGTGCATTTGCTTTCTCTGGCCTCTCTGCCAGGACATGTCCCCATTACAGAGACCTGTGTAGCTCTCTGATGTAGCATTTGTTACAGTTCCTTGCGATTTTCCATTAGTGTCTGTCTTCCTCACTAGACTGTGTCAGTGTTACTCACCTTCGTACGCCCCGGGTGGAGCAGAAAACCAGGTGTAGAGCAGGCCTGCCGTAGGTATTTATGGTTGAGTGAGTTAGGAGTTCTCTTCCTCACTTAGAGAAAATGAAGGTGCAGAGACTAGGAAACAGCTTCAGTCCACATAATTGACGGGTGGAGAAGCTGGGTTTGAACCCAGTGTGAATTCAAAGCCCTTGCTCTTCACTAGTATAATAACAGCAACAATGGTCCTCATTTTAGCAAGCACTTGTTATATGCCAGGGGCTGTGCTAAGCATTGTGGCTCTGTCACATTTCATCTTCTCAACCCTACAAAAGAAGGTGGCTTTGTTGTCTAGTTTGCATATGAGCAAACTAAAACTGAGAGAAGTGAAGTACCTGGTCCAAGCCACACGGTCAATGGTGGAGCTGAAATCCAAAGCCAGACAGCTTTATTTCCAGAACTTGCTGAGCTGCCTTGTCATATCAAAATGCTAGGCCCCTCAAGATGATTTCATGTTTCCGGCTTCTTTTCCGAACGGAGCTAGGTGGCTAGTAGCCCAACCCTCCAGCCTGAATCTCTCTGAAGTGTCTGGTGGTTACCTCCAATCATTCAGTTAGGGGGATTCCTGGTAGGTAGTGTGGAGGCATATATGGGCGAGGTGGGCTTGCCTTTCCTCCAACCATTTCACATTCCTTCTTTGGATGGAGCCAGACCTAGGAAGGGGGAGGATAAGGATCAAGGTGGGCTTTTGCCTCCACTCCCACTGATAGGAGGGCTGGGGAAGGTGATAAGCTTTCCCACACCTCCTGCAAAATCTTTGAAGGGGCAGCAGTTCTGACTGGCAGAGGGAACTTAGATGGGAATGGAGCAACGAACCTGTGCAGCAGGAGGGGAGTGAAGGTGGGAGGTGGGAGGGTTGGGGGTGAAGAGAGAGGACAGAAGAGCTTTCCCTTCAGGTAATAGAAACTCAAAACATCAGTGCCTTAAATAAGTGAAGGATTTATTTTTTTTACATGTCAAGAAGTTCAGAGACAGCTAGCGCAATTCTTCAGAGACCTAATGGAGGAGCCGGGCTTCTCTCTTCTGCTCAGCCAACCCTAAAGCATTGGTGTTGTTTTTGTTTTTGTTTTTCTTTTGGTCACAGGGTGGTTCCTTTTGCTACTGGCACTGCGTCCATGTTCCAGGAGAGAAGGGGGGTTGGGAGGAAGGGCAAAAAACAGGTGCCAGCTAAATCTGCCCACTTTAAAAAAAGCTTCCTTGGAAGCCCAGCAGTTCCAACTAATACATCATTGGCCAGCCCTGGACCCCAGGCCCACTTCTCCTAGCAACAAACGAGTCTGGAGAGGTAGTCTTTTTGGCTGGGCACACTGCCTTCCCAAGCAAACTGAGCTTCTCTTATTGAGGGATAAAGGGAGAATGGGTGTTGAGAAACATTCATCGGTTTCTGTCACAACACGTTTTCTTTCCATAGTCTCCTCCCCTGCTGGATGGAATCCATCACCTTTCTCCAGCCCTTCTCCACCAGCTTCTTGACTCCGCTGAGAGGAACACCATTCCTTAACCCTCGTTTGCCCTAGAGCTTGCTCTTAGTATGTGGGGGCTGGGGGTACCGGATACCTGGAGGTTTCAGGAACACAAGAGAGTCCCTATCTTCCTGGAAGAAAGGTCATTAAAGAGAGGATGATGGAAAAAAAATGAGCCATAGAGGAAAAAAAAACAACAACCCTATAAATGTGTTTCTTAATTAAAATGATAAATTTGCTCTAAGCATAGTATAAATTTACAGTATAGCACATTCATTTGTATGAACTATTTACTATTTGCTCTTGATTATTCTGTAGCAGAATGATTATGTATACTCAAATTATGCAGGTTAACCTTGTTGTAAGTTTAACTTTATTACAATACTAAATTCTTTTCATGTGTGTTGTCTTCCTAAGGTTTTGCTCACAGTACAGCTGCTTCAGAAACTGAGAGAGGTTATTAATGACCCCTGTTTCATTTAAAGAAAAGCTTCCTTGTGCTTCAGGTCTTTGCTGAGATTCTCCAAAAAGAATACAGCTGGAGCCTTGTAGTAATGAGTCAGAGAATTTTAAACAGGATGTAAAACTAACAATAAATACAAAGCTATAAATACAAATAGTCAAGACAGTGTGGCATAGGACAGATCAATGGACTGGAATTGAGTGTCCAAAAATAAATGCACACGTGCATGGCCAGTTGCTTTTCCACAAAGGTGCCAAGAAGAGAGAATGGTCTTTTCAACTTATGGTTGAAGAGACTGGTGGTACTGGAACAATTGGTTATCCATATGCAAAAGAATGAAGTGGGATTCCTTCCTCATACCATATACAAAATGAACTCAAAATTGATAAAAGATCTTAATGTAAGGGCTAAAACTATAAAATTCCTAGAAGAAACATAGGACTAATTCTTCAAGTCCTTGGATTAGGCAACAATTTCTTAGATACATCAAAAAGCACAAGCAACAAAAATTAAATGGGTGTCAGACTTCATCAAAATTCAAAAATCATGTGCTTCAAAAGGTGCCACCAAGCCATCACAATTCCGGACTTTATATCACAAAGTCATCATACAGTATGGTAGTGGCACAAAATCAGACACATAGATCAATGGAACAGAATAGAGAGCCCAGAAATGGACCCTCAACTCTATGGTCAACTAATCTTCGACAAAGCAGGGAAGAATATCCAATGGAAAGAAGACAGTCTCTTCAACAAATGGTGTTGGGAAAATTGGACAAACACATGCACAAGAATGAAACCGGACCATTTTCTTATACCACACACAAAAATAAACTCAAAATGGATGAAAGATCTAAATGTGAAACAGGAATCCATCAGAATCCTAGAGGAGAATACAGGTAGCAACCTCTTTGACCTTGGCTGCAGCAATTTCTTGCTAGACATGTCTCCAAAGAGAAGGCAAACAAAGGTAAAAATGAACTATCGGGACTTCCTCAAGTTGAAAAGCTTTCGCACAGCAAAGGAAACAGTCTACAAAACCAAAAGACAACCGACAGAATGGGAGAAGATATTTGCAAATGACATATCAGATAAAGGGCTAGTATCCAAAATCTATAAAGAACTTATCAAACTCAACACCCAAAGAACAAATAATCCAGTCAAGAAATGGTCAGAAGACATGAACAGATATTTCTCCAAAGAAGACATACGAATGGCCAACAGATACATGAAAAAATGCTCAACATCACTCGGCATCAGGGAAATCCAAATCAAAACCACAATGAGATACCACCTCACACCAGTCAGAATGGCTAAAATTAACAAGTCAGGAAACAACAAATGTTGGCGAGGACGTGGAGAAAGGGGAACCCTCTTACACTGCTGGTGGGAATGCAAACTGGTACAGCCACTCTGGAAAACAGTATGGAGGTTCCTCAAAAAGTTAAAAATAGAGCTACCCTATGACCCAGCAATTACACTGCTAGGGATTTACCCCAAAGATACAAATGTAGTGATCTGAAGGGGCACCTGCACCCCAATGTTTATAGCAGCAATGTCCACAATAGCCAAACTATGGAAAGAGCCCAGATGTCCATCGACAGATGAATGGATAAAGAAGATCTGGTGTGTGTGTGGGTGTGTGTGTGTGTGTGTATATATATACACACACACACACACACCCACACACAATGGAATACTACTCAACCATCAAAAAAAAGAAATCTTGCCATTTGCAATGACATGGATGGGGGGTATTATGCTAAGTGAAATAAGTCAGTCAGAGAAAGACAATTATCATTTGATTTCAGTCATATGTGGAATTTAAGAAACAAAACAAGAGCATAGGGGAAGGGAGGGAAAAATAAAACAAGATGAAATCAGAGAGGGAGAGAAACCATAAGAGACTCTTAATAATAGGAAACCAACTGAGGGTTGCTGGAGGGGAGGGGGGTGGGGGGATGGGGTAACTGGGTGATGGGCATTAATGAGGGCACTTGATGTAATGAGCAGTGGGTATTACATGAGACTGATAAATCACTGAACTCTACCTCTGAAACTAATAATACACTATATGTTAATTAATTGAATTTAAATAAAATTTTAAAAAACTTTCAAGAAAGTGAAAAGACAGCCTATCAAATAAATTATTTGCAAATTATATATCTGGCAAGGGACTTAACTCCAGAATATGTACATATCTCATACAGCTCAACATAAAAAGACAGATAACCCTGTTTTAAAAATGAGCAAAGCATTTGGACATTCCTCCAAAGAAGATACACAAATGGACAATAACACCTGAAAAGCTGCATCATTAGGCATTAGGGAAACTCAAATAAGAACCCCAGCGAGGGGCGCCTGGGTGGCTCAGTTGGTTAAACCGCTGCCTTCAGCTCAGGCCATGATCCCAGGGTCCTGGGATCGAGCCCCACATCGGGCTCCGTGCTCATGCGGGAAGCCTGCTTCTCCCTCTGCCTGCCACTCCCCCTGCTCCTGCTCTCTCCCTCTCTCTCTCTCTCTCTCTCGCTCTCGCTCTCGCTCTCGCTCTCTCTGTGTGTCAAATAAATAAATAAAATCTTTAAAAAAAAAAAAAAGAACCCCAGCGAAATGCCACTTCATACCCACTAACTGGTTGTAATCAAGACAGATAACCGGTAAGTGTCGTTGAGGATATGGAGACCGGAACTCTCATGCTTTGCTGGTGGGAACATAAGATGGCACAACAGCTTTGGAAAAAGAGACTGGCAGTGTCTCAAACGGTTAAACATAGAGTTACCAGCCCAGCAGTTTGACTCCTAAATGTATATCTAGGAGAAATGAAAACACTGTCTACATGAAAACTGTACATGGGGTGCCTGGCTAGCTCAATCAGTAGAACATGTGACTCTTGATCTCGGGGTTGTGAGTTGAAGCCCCACATTGGGTGTGGAGCCTACTTAAAAAAAAAAACAAAGTTCTCCCTCTCCCTGCCCCCGCCCCCCGCTCGTGCTTCCTGCTTGTGCTCTCTCTTGCTCTCCCTCTCAAATAAATAAATAAAATCTTAAAAACTGTACATGAGTATTCCTAGCAGCATTCCTCAACAGCCAAAATGTGGAAACAACCTAAATGTCTATCAGATAATGAATGGATAAACTGTGGTATATCCATACAACAAATACTATTCAGCCATCAAAAAGAAGGAAGTACTCATACAGGCTACAACATGGGTGGACCTTGGAAATGTAAAGCCATCACATATTGAATGATTCTTTGTGTGAAATGTCCAGAAGAGGCAAATCCATAGAGACAGACAGTAGATGGTGGTTGCCTAGGGCTAGGTGGGGAGAAGAGGGTCTGGGGAGTGGCTGCCAGTAGGCATAGGGGTTTCTTTTTGGGGTAATGACAATGTTCTAAAATTAGTTTGTGGTGATGGTTCCACTAAAGACCCCTGAGCTATACATTTGAAGTGTGCGAATTTTATTAGTACGTGAAATAGATCTCAAATCTTAGAAAAGGTAGTTGATATCTAAAAGGTAAAAAGACAAAAAGCCGTCAGTGTAAGCAGTCAAATTGTATTTACTTCTTAGCCAGATTTTTAGTTAAGTGCTTGTTTAGTGCCTGCAGTTCATTATGTCGGCAAGTATTTGTCCCCTTTGTAGGGATGTGCTGTAGGGTCATGAGCAGAAAGATGCCTGCGTCCAGCTTTGCCCCTGGTCTTGGACGCTTCCAAGTAAGGTGGTGTGCCTGGGGGACAGCAGCTGTCCCTGGGCCTGGCCTCTCTTGCTTTTTTCCCCGTTTGGAAAGGTGTCAGGCTCCAGAGCATTTCTGTGGCTTTAGTCAGCGCAGAGCAAGGGGGACCTTAACTATAGTTTCAGAGCCTTAAGCTTCCCCTCGTGCTCCAAATCCAAAACAGAGCAGCTGAGAATGGGGCTAGCCAGGCCGCCAATTGCTTCAGTCCCATTGTTAATCCCCCTAATTCTGCCATCCACCAGCACCCCTCCCTCCACACTGTCATGTTGCCCACTTGTGATAGGAGGGAACAAGTGGTTTGGCTTTGAAAGGTGATTCTTTGAGACACCTCGAGTGACCCAGCCCCTGGCTTGCTGGGATGCTCTTGATATTCGTTGCCATGGGGCACCGGAAGTCTCTGGCTAAAGCACACTTGCCAGTCAAACCCAGCCTGAAGAGACAGTAACCTCTCCTGACTCCCCTGAGATCCTGGCCTAGCTAGCAGGCTCGTCGGGGAGAGCATTTCATTGCTAGGTGCGGACAGTGAGAAACTTCCAGTGCCTTTTGGCTCTTAGAGAAGTGTTCATGGTCTGGCATTCGGATTATTAAGTCACTTGAAAGCATGGCCCAGTTGGCGTGGTGATAACTATGTATATTATACACTGTATTTTTGCTTTGCTCTGTCATTACCTGGTCAGGATGTTACAGCTCATTTAAAATTCCATCCATCTTGGGGGCACCTCACTGGCTCAGTCGGTAGGGCATGCCACGCTTGTTCTTTGGGTTGTGAGTTCGAGCCCCATGTTGGGTGTGGAGATCACTTGAGAAAAAAATCTTAAAAATCTTAAAAAAATAAAAAGAATAATAAAATTTCATCTATTTCTTTCACAAACCCTGGTTTTTATGCCCCCTCCAAAAATGAGTCACTTTTCAGTCTATATGTACTTTTTTCACAGAGCCCTAGAACTAAACTCATTCTAATTTCTCTCTGTCCCCAAATTGATGAATTTATCAGTGTACTGAGGTGTTCGTTATATTTACGAAATACCTCCTCATAGCATGTGGACCGAGAAATGCAGCTGGAAATTGGGGGGTAACAGTGCGTGGTAGCGTGTGACTTGCTGTTATGTGTGTTTCTCTAATCCCCACTCACCGTGCTCCTGGCGCTCGCAGAGCGTAAGGAAAGCCTCTTCTCCCTCCTGGGCTCTCCCCTCTTGCTGTAGGAAGGGGAGTAGCAGGAAATGGAATCTGCCCCGGTCATGGGATTTTTGAAAGAAACAAAGCATGATCTGATGAAGAGCAGGTTAATCCTGCTATTTCATTTCCCTTTCAGAGAGGGCAGGGGCTGGATTGTGATATGAAGTATTTGGTTTCACATCTGTTCCAGGAATTATCCTCGGCATAAATCCATTTTTCTTTTAAGCATCCTAAAGCATCCCAGGGAGCTCCTCTTCCCGTGCACCCTTCCTACCCCCACAGTCAATTTCATGGCCACAGAGCAGCTGACAGACTCCCAGAGAGATCATCTTGTCATTGTTACAGGAGGAATCTCTTAAGTCCTGGAGGTCCAAATTTCTGTGGGTCAGTACTATCAGTTTTGGGTCTGCTCTCCACGAAGGTTTGGAATAAAAAGGAAGTAGCATGCCAGCAGTGTGGTATAATGGAAAGAGGACCAATTTAAAAATCAAGAGGAAAGCTTTGCTACTAACTATTTGTATGATCTTGGGCAAGTCACCAAACCTCACTGGAGTCAGGACCCTCATCTGCAAAATTACAGCCATTTCTTAAGGAGTCATAATATATATTTGTACATCTGAGGAGTCTTTCAATAAAGAAACTTGTTTTTCACCCAGCGTTTCTCAAATTTATCTAACACTAGAACTCTTTTTCCTATAATGCTGGTTAACATCTTGACACTTTGAGAAATGAAGTAGAAATCTATAATCTGTCACGAGCCATGTTTGCCAACCTCAGTTGAAACTAACTTTTCAACTTCCAAATCTCATTCATGGGAAAAAGAAACATAATTTCATATATGGCAAGGTGACTTCTAGTTTTAAAAAACTGAACTTAGGACCAAGGCAATTATTCCGACCAACACAGGCTTGTGACTAGAGTTTTGAAAAAGTTCTGTGGAACTTCTCTTTTCAGCTTCCACCTTTCAGATGGTTAGCCTGTTCTTAAGGCCTTTGGGGGTGTGGTAGGAATTTCCTACAAATAATTATTCTCAGCACACTGTTAGGTTCTCATAAGGAATAACTGAATAAATCACAAGATCCCCACCCTGAATTCAGAGACGAAGCATATATACAAGGAAAAATCGGATTCCAGATTTTGGAGTGAGGCAAAGAATGATTACAAATTTATATTTTGAGAAATGTTAGTATATATTATTAATTAAATATCTACTGAGAAGGTGCAGAGCAAACAGGGACTCAAGGCAGTAATAGAAGTAAAACATGAAAGAAAATTCAACAAACTGGATCAGGGGTCAAGTGGGAAGTATATGAGGGGAAAAAAAAATGTGAAAATAGGAGCAGGTAAAGTACTTTTATACCTTGAGAAAGTAGCAGTCACTGACAGAAATATTGAGACTGAAACTAAGTTCTGGCTGAGATCGATTTTAGCCAGACAATCCTAGCATTAGTAAAAAAGTATGGCTAATAAGAGATCTTCACCCTCAGTCTCATCCTGCGTTTACCCTCCACGCTGCTCTTCAAGTGATCTGTTAACAAGAGTCATAATTATGACACTTCCCCACTTAAAAATCTTTAAAAGCTCCCTTCAAAGTGCAGTGGGTAGCCAAAGCCCTTCGTGGTCTTCTCTGTTCTCTACATGTATTTTCCACCACTCCCCTGGCAGGAACCTTGAAATTCCAGTCTTTCTAAGCCACTTGCCGCATTGTCTCACACTCCTGAACCATTGTAGGCACTCTTTTCTTCATTCAGGGAAATCCGGTCTCTTTTTGGCTAACTCTGGCCCATGCTTTGGGCTCCAGATCTTGTCATCACTTCCAAAATTTTTCACTGACCAAAGTGCCCACTTTCATCTCTTAACCACCAACTCCTGTAGCTTCCTTTGCCTTCCTCTGTCATAGAATTTGCTAAAACATTTTATTTTACTTGTTGGCCTCTACCACTAGATTTATAAATTCCCGAGGGGGATCAGGAATAAATGTCATTCAACAAGTCAGTCTCTGGACACTGTTAAGATCAACTATACAGTGTTTATGTCCTGTTAATTACGGGTTTTTTGGTAACTATTTCTATGCTCTCTGTCCATTGGACTTCTCAGAGGAAACAGTAACTCCATGCCATTTTTGCTGTGAACTTTCCCCTGGTGTTCAGGGGCTGTATTCCTTCACCCAGAAACTAATGTGGGGGAAAAACAAGCATATGATCGAGTACCTATCTTTAATAAGCTAAAGATATTAAATCCACTACTTACTGACTGTTAAAAAGATTAGGAGATTTATACAGACATCTTCTAGAATTGACTCAGTAACAAACTAGGGTGTATGTGCCCATACTTTATGAATTGACCATTTTTGGAATATAGTTGTTTGCTTACACCTACTTTTCATTCATTCCAACACAGCCCCCATCAAAAATAAGAATGCAAAATCAAGCATCTTTTAACTGAAATTTGTTTGTTTAGGGTAACATCTTGAATCCCCGGAGAAAACGGTAACAGACAGATATTCAGTAGGTTTCTATTCATTGGTGAACTCATGCTATCATTATTGCTTCTAGAATTCCCTGATGGCATTAGATTTTTCTTCAGTGACCCATCATTGTGGAAATGTATAAAAATCACCTTTTACCAAAAATACACAACTCAAAATCCCTTGCGAGGCCTCCCAGATCCCATTTGCTAGTGGCAGAGAGTAGAAGTACGTATTTCTGAACAGTAATTTTTGATACCCTCACCACCCCTGATACCACTTCCAGTTAAAAACCAATGTTCTCAGGCAGTAAGCCCTAGCCATCCAGGCAGAGAAGTTAAGTCCTGACTGACTGAACAGAATGGGGTGGAATGTTGAGAAAATGAGAATAGCTGTTGCTTTCTACACCCATTGTAACTCATAGCTATTTTCATAATGTTGGTGGAAAGTGGTAACTGGTGGCCTCGTCACCATGAGTAACCTTGTATGTGACCCACTGTCTGAGAAGAGACCTCGGGTGACTAAAATATAGCGCATTCTGAAATGTGTTAAAATGGTTTTTTAAGATTTATTTATTTTAGGGAGTATATACAGTGAGGAGGGAAGAGGGAGAGAGAACCTTAAGCAGACTCTACACTGAGCTCAGAGTCTGACGCAGGGCTCAATCCCAAGACTCAAACCAAAACCAAGTCTGACACTTAACTGACTGTGCCAGCCAGGTGCCCCAAGATGTTTATTTTTTAAATAGGTAACTTTTCTTAGCTGAGTTAGACACTCATATAGGTATGTTTAATATTAAAATTAGTTTTGAGCCCTCCTGCCTCCGGGATCTGCCATCTGGAAACAAAAGAGGCAGTTTGGGAGATGATCCAATACAACATTTTTAAAATACTGTACACCTATTAACAAATTGTAGAAGAAGAAAATTTCACCTTACTGACTGAAAGATACAAACAGCAAATATGTAAGGACACAATACAGTAGGAAAAATCCTGGACTCAGGTTCTGTTACCATACCTGCCACTTAGTAACTGGGATCTGAAACAATTAACTTCTCTAGGCTCAGTTTCACTGTCTGTAAAATGGAAATAACATTCATTTAGAAATACGTGTTGACTGCCTGAATTTTGCCTGGCACCTGACTTCGGATAGCTTCCGTGTCTTCTTCATGGGGTTGCTGTGAAAGCTAGACGGCATGCTGCATGAACAAATGTTGTTGGTGTTTTTCACTGTCAAGTGACACCTAGAGCAGTCTTGGCCTCCAGTCATCAAAGACTTATTTTTGGCAAAAGAAAAAAAAAATACAACTGATTCATTTGCAGTAAGGTTTGAAGCAAAGAAAAATTTGGCCTTAACTCCAATTAACTGAAAGTTCCAAGTAGCTACAGTATTCTTTGCCCAAGCATTCCAGTTAATACAGGTTTTTCTTTGTTGGTATGTGAGGTCATTGGTGGTTAGTAGTCATCTGTTACACTGTAAAACACATAACATATTTTACCCCCAAACTTATGGCTTAAAACAAAAAACATTTGTTATATCACACTTTTTATGGCTCAGGCATCCTAGCTTAGCTGCATACCTCTGGCTCAAGGTCTCTTGATGAGGTTGTAGGCAAGCTGTTGGCTGGGAGCTGGGAGCTCATCCGAAGGTTCATCTGGGAAATCTACTTCCAATTCACTCACATGGTTGTTGGCAGGCCTCTTTCCACTTGGGCCCCTTCAGAGGCCTGCTGTTACGGACTGAAATGTGACCCCCAGATTCATATGTTGAAGTCTTAACCCCCATTACCTCAGAATGTGACTGTATTTGTACATAGGGCCTTTAAAATGGTGACTAAGTTAAGAGAATGGGCCCTAATCCAACCCAACTGGTGTCTTTCTAAGGGGAGGAACGTAAGACACCAGGGATGCACCCACACAGAGAAAGACTCTGTGAGGACACAGGGAAAAGACAGCCATCTGTAAACGAAGGAGAAAGGCCTCAGAAGGAACCAAACCCGCGGACACTTTGATCTTCCTCCTGAACTATGAGAAACAGTAAATTTCTGTTGTTGAAGCCACCCAGTCTGTGGTGTTTGGTTGTGGCAGCCCTACCACACTAATATAGCTACCTTACAACAACATGGCAGCTGCCTCCCCTGGGCAAGCAATCCATGAGAAAGTGAGAAAGCACCCACATAGAAGCCACAGTCTTTTTATAACTTAATCTTGGAAGTGATACCCTGTAACTTCAGCTCTATGTCTCTTTGTTAGAAGCGAGTAAGTCCAGTCAGTCCATACTCAGGAGGGGATTTCAGAGGGCATGGAGAGTAGGAAGTGGAAGTCACAGGAGGCCATCTTAAAGGCTGCCTACCAAACTAGTTTAGATTTGTTTTTAACAAAGTAAAAATTAAAAGTTAACAGATGGACAAACTGACATATTTTACATGTGTAGATTCAATGTCATCAAATACACGGGCACCGTGGCTGATATAATCTATAGGCCGTACTACCATTCTGTAAAGCTAAGATTGTTCTGATTTGGAAAATGTAAAATTTTGACATTTCTAGGGGTGAAAAAAAGATCATTTTATGGACAAGATTGAAGAGAAATAGTCCAGTGAATCCTCTGTGTCTAGTACAGGGATGCATACCAAGGGGTGTGCAGGGGGATGGGAGGGAAAGACGAGGGAAGATACCGTGAGTTTTAAAAAAGCATGGTCAAACCATAATATAACCTTCTGTAGGGAAAGCGAGAAGAAACAGCTTTTATAAAACAAAGTACAGAAAGTAAAACTGAACAAAATCTTCCTGGCTGATAGAACATAGGTCATACAGAGTTGAGAAACTGCTCTAATTTCTCTTTTATTGTTAATAGACAAAAAGAGGGATAAGGGATAGTGGGTTGGAGGTGGGCATGCAGTGAGCCATAATACCCAGAGGGGGGTACATTTTAGAAAATCTGGGGAGGAGTGAAAAATGATTAGTGGGCTCTATGCATTAGTGTGGAAGGCAAATACAAACTAACAGACATATTCAGGAGCCTTTCAAGAGCTAATAGGAAGAACTCTACAAGAGGAGGGTGGGTGATAGTTGAACCCAAGCTTTAGTTCAAAGGATCCCAAGGACATCTGCTCTGTGGTGATGGCAAGCTGACATCTGATTCCTCGGTAAGTATGCTGGGATTCCAGTAGCTTTAGCCTCTAAAATTAGTAGCGTTGTCAGCTTGATTGTCTCGTGTTTTTCTAACGATCAGAGTCTGTGTGGCAAAGCTATCATTATTCCCAAGCACAGTCAGATTTCTTTTCACCAACAGCCCTCCTTTTGTCCTCTTAAATGATGCTAACATGAGGTTAAACTCTCCCTTTACCTTCCAGAACATTCTAAGAACTATCACTTAACACCTCCAAATACTGAGCTTCAATAATTTGGCTCCTGCTTCATCGGAACTCCCCTTTGGGTGGCCTTTTGTTTTAAGAGAGGAAGAAGCTGTTTCCTGTTATCTCCTGGTTGCACAATAACAAGATGACAGACCAATTCTAGGTCTCTCTTAGTTTTCCTTACACAAAGCTGTGGAACCAGAGTGGGACAGTACGGGGATCTCACAAGGTGACCCTCCTGAAAAAGGTGCCTTCAGATTAGAATAATAATTCTATGGATTATCTAAAGAGGTCCCCTGAAGTAGATGTTTCTGTTGGTATGGAACAATTTCTGAGATAGATTGTTAAATAAAAGATACCCAAAAAACCCACTGAAGGTTATGTTCCCATTTGTATAAAAAGGGGAGCAGGAATATACATTTGTATGTGCATAGGCTGCTCTGAGAAGGACACACACACACACACACACACACACACACACACACACACACACACAAACACACACACCAGGGATGAGTCTGGGGTGGAAGACACTTTTAACCCTATACCTTGTATTATTTGATTTTTTTTTTTTTAATTTGTGCATGGGTTTGTTTGGTTTTTTTTTGTAGTTAGGGAGCTATTAAAAAAATGCCTTTGTTTTTCAGTTATTCATAGAGGTTTTTTTTAATTCCAGTATAGTTAACATACAGTGTTATATTAGTTTCAGGGGTACAATATAATGGTTCAACAATTCTATACATGACTCTGCTCATCATGATAAGTGTGCTCTTAATCCCCTTCCCCTGTTTTAACCATCCCCCCACCAACTCCCCTCTGATACCCTCCCCAGTTTGTTCTCTGTATTTAAAAGTCTGGTTTTTTTGTTTGTCTCTTTTTTCTTTATTCATTTGTTTTGTTTCTTAAATCCACATATGAGTAAAATCATATAGTATTTGTATCTCTGATTTATTTCACTTAACGTTATGCCCTCTAGATCCATCCACGTTGTTGCACATGGCAAGATTTCATTCTTCTTTATGGCTAAGTAATATTCCTGTGTGTGTGTGTGTGTGTGTGTGTGTGTGTGTGTGTGTGTGTACTGCATCTTTATCCATTCATCGGAGGGACACTTGGGTCACTACCATATTTTGGCATTGTAAATACTGCAATAAACGCAAGGGTGCATATATCTTTTCAAATTAGTGTTTTTGTTTTCTTTGGGTAAATACCCAGTAGTGGAATTACTGGATCATATGGTAGTTCTATGTTTAATTTTTGAGGAACCTCCATACTGTTTTCCAGAGTGGCTGCACCAGTTTGCATTCCCACCAACAGTGCATGAGGGTTCATTTTTCTCCACATCCTCACCAGCACTTGTTTTGTCTTTTGTTTTTGATTTTAGCCATTCTGCCAGGTGTGAGGTGATAGCTCATTGTAGTTTTGATTTGCATTTCCCTGACTGTAAGTGAGGGTAAGCATCTTTTCATGTGTCTGTTGGCCATCTGTATGTCTTCTTTGGAGAAGTGTCTGCTCATGTCTTCTGCCCATTTTTAATTGGATTATTTAGGTTTTTTTCATGTTGCATTACATAAATTCGTTATATATTTTGGATATTAACCCCTTACCATATATATCATTTGCAAATGTCTTCTCCCACTCAGTAGGTTGTCTTTTTGTTTTGTTTCCTTTGCTGTGTGGAAGCTTTTTATTTTGATGTAGTCCCAACATTTTATTTTTGCTTTTGTTTCTCTTGCCATCGAGAAGAATGCTGCTACAGCCGACATGAGAGAAATTATTGCTTGTGCTCTCTTATAGGATTTTTATGGTTTCAGGTCTCTCATTTAGGTCTTTAACCCATTTTGAGTTTATTTTTGTGGATGGTGTGAGAAAGTGGTCCAGTGTCATTCTTCTGCACGTAGCTGTCCAGTCTTCCCAGCACCATTTGTTGAAGAGATTGGCTTTTTTCCCCCGTGACATATTCTTGCCTCCTTTGTCATAGATTAATTAATCGTATAATCATGGGTTTATTTCTGGGTTTTCTATTCTGTTCTATTGATCTATGTCTGTTTATGTGCCAGTGCCATATTATTTTGACTAAAAATTGATTACTTCCAGTTTTGTTCTTTTTCAAGATTGCTTTGGCCATTCAGGGTCTTCTGTGGTTCCGTACAAATTTTACGATTATTTGTTCTAGTTCTGTGAAAAATGCTGTTGGTATTGTGATAGTGATTGCATTAAGTGTGTAGATTGCTTTTGGGTAGGATGGACATTTTAACAATATTGGCTCTTCCAGTCCATGAGCATCGAATGTCTTTCCATTTCTTTGTGTCATCTTCAATTTCTTTCATTCATGTTTTAAAGTTTTCAGAGTACAGATCTTTTGCCGCTTTGGTTAAGTTTATTCCTGGGTATCTTATTATTTTTGGTGCAGTTGTAAATGGGATTGTTTTCTTAATTTCTTTTTCTCCTGCTTCATTATTAGTACACAGAAGATGCGTGGATTACTTTTAATATAACACAAATAGAATCAGTTTTTAAAGAAAGGCATTGCAGGGGCGCCTGGGTGGTTCAGTTGGTTAAGCAACTGCCTTCGGCTCGGGTCATGATCCTGGAGTCCCAGGATCGAGTCCCACATCGGGCTCCCTGCTCAGCGGGGAGTCTGCTTCTACCTCTGACCCTCTCTCCTCTCGTGTTCTCTCTCTCATTCTCTCTCTCTCAGATAAATAAATAAAATCTTTAAAGAAAAAAAAATAAAGAAAGGCATTGCAGAAAGGAAATTTTAGTTCCCACATAAAGCCTTTGAACTCATGCTGTGTTCTCTCACGTGGTCGCCTGGAGTTTTCCAGTTCTCTCTTCTTGTCATTGCAGTTTAAAAACTCATGACAGCAGGGGCCGCTAGCCATTGAGCACCTGCTCTACCCCAAGTGCTGGGGGGTTTACATAGAGTTTCTTGACTTAATCATCACAGCAATCACATGAGGATGTTTCTTCCTGCCTCATTTTTTAGCTGAGACTTGTATATTCCTTCCTCTGGTACTTTTTAGAAGATGGAGAGGACACAGTTCCAAGACAGATTTTCTGCCAAATGCCTGACTAGCACTTTGCTTCAGGAAAACCTAGAGTGACCCTTCTTCTGAAGGGTGCATTGGTCAGTTCTGCCCTTGAGTTTTTCCCTTCTGTTTGTGTGATCCTTTCTCTGGGCTTATTATTTTATTCATGTTCAGAACTTTGGCTTCATTCTAACAATCCTGTCATGGGAGTCTCCAGCACTGGTACCCAGAATCCATTACAGTAACAAATTCCATCCACACACCTAAGAAAAAGGATTCATCTGTGAACTCACACGATCAGAGAGAATTAGGGTGCCTCCAGCTAAGTGTCATGTGAGATCTTTCCTTTTCTCCATCTCTCTCTCTGCCTCATGTTCCTTCTGTCCATCTTTCTCCATCTCTTTTCGTTTCTTTTCACAACTCCATAAACCTCCCTCTTTCCTTCTTTATATGGTTTCTTCCGTGTAGCAGATCAGTGGAGGGGTATAGTTTGAGCAGCTCCAGCCTTACTCTTTCCAGTTTAATGACCACAGAGTACAAACAGTATTTCTCTTTCTATGTTAGTATATAGAAATCCCAAGGAAGGGCTGTGATTGGCTTGGCTTGGATGATATAACCAACTCTTATGGCAGTTGCTGTGGCCCCGGCGGTGGGGACTTTGGCTAGGTCTGGATCACCTGCCAGCTTTTGTGATCAAGAGGGTATGAGACTCTCTTAACTCTAGAGAACAAACTGAAGGCTACCAGAGGGGGAGAGGGGTGGGGGCATGGGTGAAGTAGGTGAAGGGGATTAAGGAGTGCACTTGTCCTGATGAGCACTGGGTAATGTATGAAATCATTGAGTCACTATATTGTATACCTGAAACTCACTTAACACTGTATGCTGACTATACTGGAATTTAAAAAAAAAAAAAGGTCATGGTTACTGACATTCTTGGTCCGGCCCTAATCACCACATTAGAATAGAGCAAGTGGGGAGCAGTTTTCCAAAGGAAGTGAAAGGAGCTGAGACCACAAGCAGATGGGAAGGGATGTTAGGAGACAAAAACAGTAGATTTCCCCTACTTTCAGCCCAGAGCTTCTTCGCAACTATGCAAATATGGAGTTAAATAAGACAATGTGTGCAATAAATACTTCATATGGTGCCTGCAGCAGAGTAAATGATAGAGCAATAACTGGTATTGACTTTCTTCTTTAATTGTGGCAAAATATACTTAACACGGAATTTACCACTTTCATCATTTTTAAATGTACGGTTCAGTGGATTAAGTACATTCATATTTTTGTGCAATCATCACCACCATCCATCTCTAGAACTCTTCTTTTACAAAACTAAAACTCTACCCATTAAACAATAACTCCCCATTCTCCTCTCCCCCTCCTCCTGGCAACCACATCCTCTTTTTCTGTCTCTCTGAATTTGACTATTCTAGATATCACATATAAGTGGAATCATGCAGTATTTGTCTTTTCATGACTGGCTTTATCTCACTTTGCATAATGTCGTCAAGGTTCAGCCATGTTGTGTCATGTGTCAGAATTTCCTTCTTGTAAAGCTGAATAGTACTCTCTTGTATGTGTATACCACATTTTATTTATTAATTCATCTGTCAGTGGATACTTGATTTGCTTCAACCTTTTGACTCTTGTGAGTAATGCTGCTGTGAAAATGGGTGGACAAATATCTGGTCAAGTCTACTTTCAGTTCTTCTAGATGTATATCCAGAAGTAGAGTTACTGAATCATATAGTAATTCTATTTTTAATTTTGTGGAGACCCGCCATATTGTTTTCCATAGCAGCTGCACCATTTTATATTCCTACCAGCAGTGCTCAAGGGTTCCCTTTCTCCACATCCTCACCAACACTTTTTTGTTGTTGTTGTTCGTAGCCATGCTAATGGTTGAGATGTAGCCATGCTAATGGGTGAAGTGGCTGTAAGTTCTTTAAACCTTGGTAAGTGGGCTAATCCAAGTGCCACTGACAGAAGTAGGACACCCAGTGTAGTGGATGAGGGGGACAGATAACACTGAGTATTTTAAAAGTCAAATTTGACATGATGGCTGAACATTGAACTCAGAAGTCTTCTCAAAGCCAGGGAAGAGTTCAAGCCAGATGTAGAGTTTAGCAGTCATCCATATAGAATTACCTGTTAAAGCCGTAAGTGGATAAATTCTCTGAGGGAAAGATGTAAAAAAAAGAGCAGCAAAGTACAAAGAAGAAAGCAGATACAGGGGAACCATCCAAGGAGGCAGCCTTGAGAGGCACTGGATAGTTAAAAATCTCAGAGACCCACAGAGGGGAGGAGGAAGAGTCAAGAGGGTGGGAATGATTGATGAGCTCAGATGATATTTTTTAATTGCCTATAATTAAAATTTTGTTAAATTGAATCATATTCATGTGAATACTTCCCTGGAGAGTCCCTGATAATTTTCAGAATGTTTGCGTGTGGATTATCTTATTTAGCCCTTAATCCAGTGAAGTACACAAGTTATGATTCCCATATTATAAGAAAGAAACTGACTCCTGGGGAGATTGAGGTTTTCCTAAAGTTATTGCTTGGTACCTCTCATTTTCCCAAGATGATAAGTTATGGGGGAGCTGAAGGCGGATGATGCCAAGTCAAAATGGACATCAGAGTAGGTTCCCGTCAGACAAGTGCCCCGGCAGCTCATCATCCCTAGCACAGGCGCTTTTCCTCAATACCTCCTGGAAACAATACCTACTGGCTCCTCTCAGGTTCCTGTGAAATACTAAGGAGTTTGATTCTCTAGAGTCTAGAACACTAGTTTGTGAATGATGGGGTCATGACCAAACAGTGGGTCATCAAGACAATTAGTGGGTCATGACGAGGCTCTCCAGAGCCAGGGTGCATGTGTCTTCCCAATTCTGTGAACTCTCAGTAACTTCATCATGTTGGTTACTTGAATTTGACTGTGGTGGAAATCAGCGAACACCACAAAGCTGGGGCCTTTGTTTGTTTTACCCCAGAGAACCGGTTGTTCAACCTTCACTAGCAAACCACTGATCATAACCCTCATTTCTTCCTCTTCCCTCCCACCCCTCCTGCAATGGAACAGAATAGAATAGAAAGAAAAAATAGTGAGGGTCTATCTGTAATAAAAATAAGGATTGTTTTGTGAGACTTCTGTTTAGGTCAAAAAGATATTTATGTATGTATTCATATAAGATGTACTTTTTTACTAAAAATAAGTTTGAAAGTCAGTTGTCTAGGGTCCCTTCATTTACCTTCCTCAAGTACTTAAAAGTCTGCTGTTCTGCTGGTCTTTAGGCAAAGAACTGCTAGTATCCAGCATCTTTTTTGAATGTTTGCTGTATCTACTGTCTGGGAGGAATGGGACTGAATTAGTATCAGGCTAGAAATTAATGTCCTAGAATAGAGAAAATCCTTCTGCAGATCAGTTCTTTTGAACTCAAAGCTATATAAAAAAATCTCTTTTTAGACCCCACCAAAGATTTCTCTACAGTGAGCATGTATTTGTCCTATGCTCAGAAAACAATAATCATTATTATTAAATCACAAAGATTAGAAGGCCAATAAATAGCAGAAATCAGACTTAAGCACATAGCCCTGTGTTAGTCTACCATTCTTCATTATGAGAATTTTCTATAAAGAAATTAAATCTTTTTAAGAAAGTAAATAAACTTTTTTTTAAATTTTTTATTGTTATGTTGATCACCATACATTACATCATTAGTTCTTGATGTAGTGTTCCATGATTCATTGTTTGTGCATAACACCCAGTGCTCCACGCAGAACGTGCCCTCCTTAATACCCATCACCGGGCTAACCCATCCCCCCACCCCCTCCCCTCTAGAACCCTCAGTTTGTTTTTCAGAGTCCATTGTCTCTCATGGTTCGTCTCCCCCTCTGACTTACTCCCCTTCATTCTTCCCCTCCTACTATCTTCTTCTTTTTCTTTTTTCTTAACATATGTTGCACTATTTGTTTCAGAAGTACAGATCGGCGACTCAACAGTCTTGCACAATTCACAGTGCTCACCAGCACATACCCTCCCCAATGTCTGTCACCCAGCCACCCCAACCCTCCCACCCCCCACCACTCCAGCAACACTCAGTTTGTTTCCTGAGATTAAGAATTCCTCCTATCAGTGAGGTCATATGATACATGTCTTTCTCTGATTGACATTTCACTCAGCGTAACACCCTCCAGTTCCATCCACGTCATTGCAAATGGCAAGATCTCATTCCTTTTGATGGCTGCATAATATTCCATTGTGTATATATACCACCTCTTCTTTATCCATTCATCTGTCGATGGACATCTTGGCTCTTTCCACAGTTTGGCTATTGTGGACATTGCTGCTATAAACATTGGGGTGCACGTACCCCTTCGGATCCCTACCTTTGTATCTTTGGGGTAAATACCCAGTAGTGCAATTGCTGGATCGTATGGTAGCTCTATTTTCAACTGTTTGAGGAACCTCCATACTGTTTTCCAGAGGGGTTGCACCAGCTTGCATTCCCACCAACAGTGTAGGAGGGTTCCCCTTTCTCCACATCCCCGCCAACATCTGTCATTTCCTGACTTGTTAATTTTAGCCATTCTGACTGGTGTGAGGTGGTATCTCATTGAGGTTTTGATTTGGATTTCCCTGATGCCGAGCGATGTTGAGCACTTTTTCATGTGTCTGTTGGCCATTTGGATGTCTTTGGAAAAATGTCTGTTCATGTCTTCTGCCCATTTCTTGATTGGATTATTTGTTCTTTGGGCGTTGAGTTTGATAAGTTCTGTATAGATTTTGGAGACTAGCCCTTTATCTGATATGTCATTTGCAAATATTTTCTCCCATTCTGTCGGTTGTCTTTTGGTTTTGTGGACTGTTTCTTTTGCTGTGCAAAAGCTTTTTATCTTGATGAAATCCCAGTAGTTCATTTTTGCCCTGGCTTCCCTTGCCTTTGGCGATGTTTCTAGGAAGAAGTTGCTGCGGCTGAGGTTGAAGAGGTTGCTGCCTGTGTTCTCCTTTAGGATTTTGATGGACTCCTGTCTCACGTTTAGGTCTTTCAACCATTTGGACTCTATTTTTGTGTGTGGTGTAAGGAAATGGTCCAGTTTCTTTCTTCTGCATGTGGCTATCCAATTTTCCCAACACCATTTGTTGAAGAGACTGTCTTTTTGCCATTGGACATTCTTTCCTGCTTTGTCAAAGATAAGTTGACCATAGAGTTGAGGGTCCATTTCTGGGCTCTCGATCCTGTTCCATTGATCTGTGTGTCTGTTTTTGTGCCAGTACCATACTGTCTAGATGATGACAGCTTTGTAATAGAGCTGGAAGTCCGGAATTGTGATGCCGCCAGCTTTGCTTTTCTTTTTCAATATTCCTCTGGCTATTCGGGGTCTCTTCTGGTTCCATACATATTTTAGGATTATTTGTTCCATTTCTTTGAAAAAAAGTGGATGGTATTTTGATGGGGATTGCACTGAATGTGTAGATTGCTCTAGGTACCATTGACATCTTCACAATGTTGGTTCTCCCAAGCCATGAGCATGGAACGTTTTTCCATTTCTTTGTGTCTTCTTCAATTTCTTTCATGAGTATTTTATAGTTTTCTGAGTACAGATCCTTTGCCTCTTTGGTTAAATTTATTCCTAGGTATCTTATGGTTTTGGGTGCAATTGTAAATGGGATCGATTCCTTGATTTGTCTCTCTTCTGTCTTGTTGTTGGTGTATAGGAATGCCACTGATTTCTGTGCATTGATTTTATATCCTGCTACTTTACTGAATTCCTGTATGAGTTCTAGCAGTTTTGGGGTGGAGTCTTTTGGGTTTTCCACATGCAGTATCATATCATCTGCAAAGAGTGAGAGTTTGACTTCTTCTTTGCCGATTTGGATGCCTTTGATTTCTTTTTGTTGTCTGATTGCTGTGGCTAGGACTTCTAATACTATGTTGAATAGCAGTGGTGATAGTGGACATCCCTGCCGCGTTCCTGACCTTAGGGGGAAAGCTCTCAGCTTTTCTCCATTGAGAATGATATTCGCTGTTGGTTTTTCATAGATGGCTTTTATGATATTGAGGTATGTACCCTCTATCCCTATCCTCTGAAGAGTTTTGATCAAGAAAGGATGCTATACTTTGTCAAATGCTTTTTCTGCATCTATTGAGAGGATCATATGATTCTTGTTCTTTCTTTTGTTAATGTATTGTATCACGTTGATTGATTTGCAGATGTTGAACCAACCTTGCAGCCCAGGGATAAATCCCACTTGGTCGTGGTGAATAATCCTTTTAATGTATTGTTGGATCCTATTGGCTAGTATTTTGGTGAGAATTTTTGCATCCATGTTCGTCAAGGATATTGGTCTGTAATTCTCCTTTTTGATGGGGTCTTTGTCTGGTTTTGGGATCAAGGTAATGGTGGCCTCATAAAATGAGTTTGGAAGTTTTCCTTCCATTTCTATTTTTTGGAACGGTTTCAGTAGAATAGGTATTAATTCTTCTTTAAATGTCTGATAGAATTCCCCTGGGAAGCCATCTGGCCCTGGGCTTTTGTTTGTTGGGAGATTTTTGATGACTGCTTCAATTTCCTTAGTGGCTATAGGTCTGTTCATGTTTTCTGTTTCTTCCTGGTTCAATTTTGGTAGTTGATACATCTTTAGGAATGCACCCATTTCTTCCAGGTTATCTAATTTGCTGGCATAGAGTTGCTCATAATATGTTCTTATAATTGTTTGGATTTCTTTGGTGTTGGCTGTGATCTCTCCTCTTTCATTCATGATTTTGTTGATTTGCGTCACTTCTCTTTTCTTTTTGATAAGTCTGGCCAGGGGTTTATCAATCTTGTTAATTCTTTCAAAGAACCAGCTCCTAGTTTCGTTGATCTGTTCTACTGTTCTTTTGGTTTCTAGTTCATTGATTTCTGCTCTGATCTTTATTATTTCTCTTCTCCTGCTGGGTTTAGGCTTTATTTGCTGTTCTTTCTCCAGCTCCTTTAGGTGTAGGGTTAGGTTGTGTATTTGAGACCTTTCTTGTTTCTTGAGAAAGGCTTGTATTGCTATATACTTTCCTCTCAGGACCGCCTTTGCTGTATCCCAAAGATTTTGAACAGTTGTGTTTTCATTTTCATTGGTTTCCATGAATTTTTTTAATTCTTCTTTAATTTCTTGGTTGACCCATTCATTCTTTAGTAGGATGCTCTTTAGCCTCCATGTATTTGAGTTCTTTCCGACTTTCCTCTTGTGGTTGAGTTCTAGTTTCAAAGCATTGTGGTCTGAAAATATGCAGGGAATGATCCCAATCTTTTGGTACCGGTTGAGACCTGATTTGTGACCTAGGATGTGATCAATTCTGGAGAATGTTCCATGGGCACTAGAGAAGAATGTGTATTCCGTTGCTTTGGGATGGAATGTTCTGAATATGTCTGTGAAGTCCATTTGGTTCAGTGTGTCATTTAAAGTCTTTATTTCCTTGTTGATCTTTTGCTTAGATGATCTGTCCATTTCGGTCAGGGGGGTGTTAAAGTCCCCCACTATTATTGTATTGTTGTCAATGTGTTTCTTCACTTTTGTTATTAATTGCCTTATATAATTGGCTGCTCCCATGTTCGGGGCATAGATATTTACAATTGTTAGATCTTCTTGTTGGATAGACCCTTTAAGTAGGATATAGTGTCCTTCCTCATCTCTTATTACAGTCTTTGTTTTAAAATCTAATTTGTCTGATATAAGGATTGCCACCCCGGCTTTCTTTTGGTGTCCATTAGCATGGTAAATGGTTTTCCCCCCACTTCACTTTCAATGTGGGGATATCTTTGGGTCTAAAATGAGTCTCTTGCAGACGGCATATTGATGGGTCTTGTTTTTTAATCCAATCTGATAGCCTGTGTCTTTTGGTTGGGGCATTTAGCCCTTTTACATTCAGGGTAACTATTGAAAGGTATGAATTTAGTGCCATTGTATTGCCTGTAAGGTGACTGTTACTGTATATTGTCTGTGTTCCTTTCTGGTCTATGCTGCTTTTAGGCTCTCTCTTTGCTTAGAGGACCCCTTTCAATATTTCTTGGAGGGCTGGTTTCGTGTTTGCAAATTCCTTTAGGTTGTGTTTGTCCTGGAAGCTTTTTATCTCTCCTTCTATTTTCAATGACAGCCTAGCTGGATATAGTATTCTTGGCTGCAGATTTTTCTCGTTTAGTGCTCTGAAGATATCTTGCCAGTCCTTTCTGGCCTGCCAGGTCTCTGTGGATAGGTCTGTTGCCAATATAATATTTCTACCATTGTAGGTTAGATATCTCTTCTCCCGAGGTGCTTTCAGGATTTTCTCTTTGTCTCTGAGACTCGTAAGTTTTACTATTAGATGTTGGGGTGTTGACCTATTTTTATTGATTTTGAGAGGGGTTCTCTGTGCCTCCTGGATTTTGATGCCTGTTTCCTTCCTCACATTAGGGAAGTTCTCTGCTATTATTTGCTCCAATATACCTTCTGCCCCTCTCTCTCTTTCTTCTTCTTCTGGGATCCCAATTATTCTAATGTTGTTTCGTCTTATCGTATCACTTATCTCTCGAATTCTGCCCTCGTGATCCTGTAGTTGTTTCTCTCTCTTTTTCTTAGCCTCTTTATTTTCCATCATTTGGTCTTCTATATCGCTGATTCTCTCTTCTGCCTCATTTATCCTAGCAGTTAGTGCCCCCATTTTTGATTGCACCTTAACAATAGCCTTTTTGATTTCAACTTGGTTAGATCTTAGTTCTTTTATTTTTCCAGAAAGGGTTTCTCTAATAACTTCCATGCTTTTTTCAAGCCCAGCTAGTATCTTTAAAGTCATGATTCTGAACTCTAGGTCCAACATCGTACTAATGTCCGTATTGAGTAGGTCCCTGGCTGACGGTACTACCTCTTGTTCTTTTTGCTGAGGTGATTTTTTTCGTCTTGTCATTTTGTCCAGAGGAGAATAGATGAATGAGAGAACAAAATGCTAACAGGTTAACAACGTCCCCAGCAAATATATTGTATACAAATCAGAAAAGACCTGAAACCAGGGGAAAAGAAAGGGAAAGAAAGAAAAAGAAAGAAAAAAAAGAAAAGATAAAAACAAAAACAGAACAATACAAAAAAAGCAGAATATGATCAAATATGATCAGGCTAGTGCATAGATCAGTGCCACACACTAGATTTTGGGCATATTTTGGTCTGTTAGAAAAAAGTGCCTCCTAAAATTTTAAAGGAAGAAAGACATATATGTACAAAATAAGGGTTGATACAATGAAGGGATGGAAGATGACTGTAAAGATGAAAATTATAAAAGATTTTATAAAAGGAATTGATAAGATAAGTTGTTTGAAAAAAGAAAGAAGAAGATTAAAAAAAAAAAGAAAAAGGAGAGAATGTGATCAGGCAGGAGACTAGAACAAAGCCATACACTAGTGATTTAGGGTATATTTTGATCTGTTAGAAGAAACTGTATCTCAAAATTTTAAAGAGAGAACAACTTATATATATATGCCAAAAATAAGGGTAACTACTATGAAGGGATAAACTATGACTCTAAAAATGAAAAATAAAAAATGTTTTTTCAAAAAAGGGATTGATAAGATGTTGGTTGAAAAGGGGAAAAAGAAAAATTAAAAAAAAAACAGTTAAAAAAATTAACTTTGATGAACTAATGAATCATGGTAAAAAAAAAAAAAGCCATGAATTCTATGTGCAGTATTCCCCTAGCGCTGGAGTTCACCCGTTCTCCCTGATGGGTAAGCTTGGTCTTGGCTTGCGGGCTGTTCGTGCTGATCTTCTGGGGGAGGGGCCTGTTGCCGTGGTTTCCAGATGTCTTTGCCAGAGGCTGAATTGCCCCGCCCTTGTCGGTCTAGGCTAAGCAAGCTGCTGGGGTTTGCTCTCAGGGGCTTTTGTTCCCTGCAAGCTCTCGGTACAGCTTTGGAGGACCAGGGCGAAAATGGTGGCCTCCCAATCTCCACCCGGAGGAGCTGAGAACTTGTGGCCCCACTCCTCAGTGCGCCCCCAGAGAAAAGCAGTCACTCCCGTCTCCCCGGTCTCCGGCCGCACTGCGTGCTCACCCAGCCTGTGACCGAGCGTTGCTATCTCTGGCACCCGACCCCGTGTGGAGTCTCCAAACCCAGCAGATCCCTGCGGTGCGCTCCCGCGCCGCTCCTCCCCGGGCAGGAAGGGGAGGCTCCCCGTCTCTGCCGCTTGTTGGGTCCCTGCTGGAGGAGCAGTGGCCCGACTGGGCCGCGGATCACAGTTTATGGCAACCCCGAGCTGAGAGCCCGCGCCTCGGCTCCGTCTCTGCAGCCGGCTTCCCCGCTCCGATCCGTGGGAGCTCTGCCGCACTCAGGCTCCCCCGGTCTTTCTGTGACCCCAAGAGTCCTGAGACCACACTGTCCCGGGAGGATTCCACCCCCTGCTTAGCCACTGCAGCGACGTCCCTCAGCCGAGCCAACTTCTAAAAGGTCCGATTTTGTGCTCTGCGGCTCTATCACTTGCCAGAAGCGGCCGGCGGAGGCCCCTCCCCCGCCATCTCTCCTCCCGAATATCGCCTCGGATTCACTTCTCCGCACGTCCTACCTTCCAGTAAGTGGTCGCTTCTCTGTTCAGAGAGTTGTTGCTACTCTCCTCTTCAATCTCCTGTTGAGTTCGTAGGTGTTCAGAATGGTTTGTTCCCTATTCAGCTGAATTCCTGAGACCAGACGTAATCTAGGTCTCCTACTCCTCCGCCATCTTGCTCCAACCGCCGTAAATAAACTTTTTATAAATCATTTTCCTTTTAGTGATTTAGTGTTTTGTTTTATAAATCCAGATTTTATATATATTTTTATATATACATACATTTACACTATGTAGAAACATTTTATATATACACTATATATAAACATATATATTAATATCCCAGATATGTTTAAATTGATTATGCATCAAAATAGATAGATGTAGATAGATCATGGAGTCAGATGTCAAGGACTTTGATTTAGATCAGCCTTGCAATTTTTAAATTTTCATAAAAGGGAAATTATTAAATATTCTCATGCAAGAAACCACAACTCTGCAAACATGTTAAACCGTCTGCCCTTCACTATCACAATGGAGTTACAAAAAGAAACATTTTTCACTGAATGACATTGGAAAGTCATCCAGATAGGCTTCTCTCTGTTCCATGATGTCGTTCTATCATGCCCATGTTACTGCTTTGTTGTAGTAAGAAAATGAACCAGAATAAGAGGAACATGGTTTTACAGGCTTATAGGAGTTAAATATGTTTTCAAAAATGAGTTATGGATCATTTTTCTTAGAAGACTTGGGCTTCTTGTATATATGACTTCAGTTTTTTACAGTCGAATTCCTTAAAGTAGCCTCTTATTAAAACTATCCTACACTTACTTGAAAGCAGAAAGAAATTTGCCCCCATAGATGGACCCTTGACTCAGGTTGCGTTTAGCGTCTAAGAGTTCAACCAAGTGCCTTTGTCGTTCGCTAGACGTGGAGAAGGGTTTCCGGGAGGCCTGAGCATGCGGGGTGCTGCTGTGGTCAGCCCGCTCGCTCCCTTCTCCCCTGTGGCTGGCTTCAGGGTGTGTCGGGGGCTACCTCTGCTCTGCACAAACCCCCTCTGCAGCTGTGCCTGGCGCCTCCGTTTCACCCGGCAGGGTTCCAGGAAATGGATCTGATGCTCTTGCACCTGTGTTGTTCATGCCTACACACTGGAGCGGTGCCTGGGAAGGTGAGGGGCCAGCAGGTTGGCCCTCACTCCCCAGCTGTCCCTTTCTCCTAATGTCACTCAGGATATAAATAAAGTGATTCACTCTCTTATCAAACCAGAACATTGCCAGAAGATACCATCAGGGCCACTCTGGCCCATTGAAAAGGCCTTAGGGGGCAAAATCTAAGAGGCACAGGTACAAAGCCTTTGTATTTAGGTCATTTTTAAAAATCAACGTTTTAATTTTATTTCTCCTGTTCACTTCAGACCTGGGAGGGAGAAAAATAACTCCAGCTACAAGTTCATGTTGTTTGAGGTCTGGGCCTTCTTTGGTGGCGTGGAAGTCATGATGCATCCTCTGTTTTTTCTGATCTGGAAAAGCTCTGAGTCAGATGATCTCATTGAAAATGTGCTTCCCTTTCCTCCACACAGCTGATGGGTGGTAGGAGCACTGATCTGGAGCGTGGACTGCTGCTAATCGCACGAGGCTGTGGTGTTGCAGAAGCCAAGTTTGTATTGTTAGCTGGAGATCTTTTGCTACCCATAGGGCGCGCTGCTGTTGATCATTTCCCATATCAGCTGATCCAGTATTTACCAAGCAGCCCCCGTGTAAACATGGACATGGCAAAATGCTAGCAGCTCAGGTCATGTGAAGATTTGTAAGATGCGGTCTCTGCACTTAAAAGAGTGTATCCACGGGACATGAACAACACATGCAAGACAAAGCCCTCCACTCCGACCCCCTGCCCTCAAAAAAGGTGTAAGAAACAATGATTTGGGTGGCTTGGGAAAGTGTGTCAACCATCCCCTCAGGGAACCTACTGATAAAGAGTGAGCCTGAGCGTGATCTGTTCCCTTGGCAGTTCTGCCTGCGTAGCTGCTTCTCATCACTTCACCTGGGCAGATGTTGATCACAGTGTTTAAAATATTTTTATTTGCTGTGTTACAGTAGCACAAGCCAGTTACTTCATATGATGCTAATAGAAGAACAGTAGGCTGGAGGACAGATTGGGTTTGTTGGACTCTAATAGTTGCCAAACCAGTACAATGTCTTTTACAGGTGCTTCAGGATTTTTAAGGGTAATTCTGATAATATTTTATGTTTATGTTGCTTGTTGACTTTAAAACTAACCTAAGAAGATGTAACTTCATTTATTTGGTAAGTGCCAAGTTAGGATATAGATAGTATGAACCATAGGCATTTCAAAAAAAAAAAAGAAAAGAAAAAAAGAAAGAATTTCCAGGTCAGGACATCAAAGCAAAAAAGAAGATGGACAACTTCAATGACCGGTTTTTCAAAATCCTACCAAACAAGAGCCAGGCTGTGATCATGGCCACAGAGGCAGTGAGGGGGGAATGCAGTAACATGGTTGTCCTGTGTATTATTCCTGCCCTGATAATCCCAGAACTGCGACAGTAGGCAGAAGTGGAGATCCAAGCAGCTCTGGACCAGAATTATGGCAGGTGTCAGGGACGACAGATGGAGCGTCTAATTGGAGACCCTTCACATAAAGATAGGACCCCAAAGGGCTGTATTCTCCATGTAAAGGTCAACCAGAAATAAACCTCCCCCCTTCACCTCTACCCCCTCAGGCACTGAAAGAAAATTGCCTATCCTGAGCCTTGGTGCTGAGTGAGATGGAGGAGAGGACTCTCCCCTGATGATTTATAACCACAAACTAGCCCTTGTGTAAGCTTGGCCATGAATTCAAATTCCCTAGATACCCTGAGAAACTTCAAACTGAGAATTTAATCTCAGGTGATCCTAAACTAATAGGGTGGCCCCAGGCATCTAGTAGAATCAAATGCATATTTTTTCTGGAAGGATCTTCCTTCAAATCAAATCTCAAATAATTCTTACAGGTGAAGGTCTAAGAACTGCAAGATCACAGTTTAAAATCACAAAACAAATAAGGAAACATGGCACCATAAGCCAAAGTCAGCAAAATAACAGATAACAATATTAGACACACAAAGACTAAGGTACTGATATTACCAGACATACAATAAAAAGTAAATGTTCTCGTGTTTAAAGAAATTAAAGGAGGGAGTAAAAGTATGAGTAAAATCAAAAGATTAAAATTATGACTAAGCAGATTTGGAAAAGAACTATGTAATACTTTAGAATTGCAAAGAGAGAGTAGAGTAATTACAGTTTTCAAATCAATGAGTGGGCTTAACTGCAGGTAGACCCAGCTGAAAAGGTATTTAATGAACTCAAAGATATATTTAAAGAAATTACGTGAACTGCAGGACAGAAAGAAAAAATGATGAAAAACCAAGTGAGAAAGCCTGATAGATATTTAGATAATTGGAGTTTTGGAGAGAAAAAAAATGAGACAGGGACAATATTTAAAGGGATAATGAATAAAAATATTCCAAAACTAATGGAAGATACAACTGGCTGTAGTGAATCATAATAAATCCACATCTAGACCCCCCATACTGAAACTTTGGGATACTAAAGACAAAAGATGTTAAATTTAAGCACCTCAAGACAAAGGAAGGCTTTCCAAAGGAATGCCAGTGATCGACAATGTACTCCTCAACAGCAATAGTGAAAGCCAAACTATCGTGTGATGTTGGCGTTGATGAGAAAAAATAAGTACCCTGCCAGAAATGTATTTTAAGCAAAAATATCTTTCAAGGAGGAGGATGAAATAAAGACATTTCCAACATGTAAAACCCAGATGGACTTGGCTTCAGTAAACCTTCACCAAAGGAAAGATTCTAAAGAATGTATTTCAAACAGAGGAAGGTGACACCAGAAAAAGGTCTGAGATGCAAAAAGTGACTTATGAGGAGAGAATGTGTAAAAACATGGGCAAATAAAAGCATAATAATCAATAAAGCCATAATGTTCTTGTGAGGATAAAAAGGAGGGGAATGAAAGTATCCGACACCAATACCTGTTGAGACAGAGGGTGTGAAAAGAAAAAAGACGAGAGGGTATGATCAGAGTTAAATTGTCTAACTTGATCTTATAGAGCGAAAAGGTAAAGATAATGATTATTTTCAGCTTTACATAGTCACTATGTACAAATGCAAAAATAAATAGAGAAACTACCAAAAGAATAGAAATTCTAAAACTTTAAGGAGGAAAAGAAAACACAGAAGAGTATGGACAAATAGCACAACTTAAGGGGCACCTGGGTGGCTCAGGCAGTTAAGTGCCCAACTTTTGGTTTCAGCCCAGGTAATGATCTCATGAGTCCTGAGATCGAGCCCCACGTTGGGCTCCATGCTCAGCAGGGAGTTGCTTGAAGATTCTCTCCCTCTACCTCACTAATATAAATCTTTAAAGAAGAACACAGCTCAAGACCGTAGAAATAAATAAAAATCTTTGTAATCACAAAACTGTGAGTGGACTAATGTTCCAGTTAAAGTGAAAGATTGATTCACTCAACAAATGTTTACGGAGCATCTACACTAGGTACATAGCACAGAGCAGTGAATAAAATAGTCCCAAATCCTTAGTTAGAGATATAGACAACAAACCATATTAGTAACACAGTTCATTAGATAATAGTGAGTGTTCTAGAGAAAAAATAAGACTGTAAAAGACAATGGGGAGAGTGACTAAACTTAAAAAAATAATAAAATAGTTTGCAAGTTGTATATATTTTTTTAAATGGTGCAACTGCTTTGGAAATGGTTTGGCAGTTTCTCAAACCTTTAAACATAGGGTTACCATAGGACCCAGCGGTATATGCCCAACAGAAATGAAAACATATGTCCAGAAAACCTTGTACGTGGATGTTTATAGCAGCACGATTGCTAATGTCCAGGAGGCGGAAACAACCCCAGTAGCCATCAACTGATGAGTGAATAAATACACACAGTGGAGTATTATTCAGCCACGAAAAGGCAGAGAGTACTGTTCCGTGCTACAACACAGATGACCCTTGAACACATTACACCAAGTGTGAGAAGCCAGACACAAATGACCACATACTGGATGATTCCACTCATGAAATGTCTAGAATAGGCAAACCTCTAGAGACAGAAAACAGATGAGTGGTTGCCTAGGGCCGGAGGACGAGATGAGGGAGGGTGATGGCTAAGAGGTATAGGGTTTCATCTTCTTTCAATGAAAACATTCTAGAATTGATTGTGGTGATGGATGCGCAGCTCTGAATATAGTACAAGCCACTGGATTCTACACATTAAATGGGTCAATTGTACGGTATGTGGCTTATATATCAATAAAGCTGTTTTGTTTTTTTTTTAATTAATAAGCAGTAAACTCAATAAGAAAATAAGCAAAAGCCACGTCCAGGCATTTCACAGAAGAAAAAACATGTAGCCACGATAGATACTTGAAAAGAGGCTCAACCTCATTCCTAATTGGGAAAATGCTCATTAAAACCACAGTAGGGGGGGCGCCTGCGTGGCTCAGTTGGTTAAGCGACTGCCTTCCGCTCAGGTCATGATCCTGGAGTCCTGGAATCGAGTCCCGCGTCAGACTCCCTGCTTGGCAGGGAGTCTGCTTCTCCCTCTGACCCTCCCCCGTCTCATGCTCGCTCGCTCTCTCTCTCAAAAATAAATAAATAAATCTTAAAAAACAAAACACAGTAGGACACCACTGTATACCCACTGGACCAGCAAATATTTTAAACTCAGGTAATACCCCTTCTCCACAGGTAGGGGAGGTAGAGAAGCTGCCCTGGGGGTGGGGGTGGGGGCGGGAATTGGTACAGACCACTTTGGAATGTAATATGGCATTATTTTTAGAGAGTTGAAGATGCAAGTGTCCATGACCCAGCAGTTACACTCCTAAGTATATAACTGAAGTTCTCCACTTGTGTGCTGAGATCACATATAATAATAGTTATAGCAGCACTGTCAGATCGAAAACCACAAAATTGTAAAAACGAAACAATATTTAGGGTTCAGAGTGTATGTAATAAATAAACCTATTTTTAAAAAGCAAACAAGAGAAGGATAAACACAAAATTCAGGAGAGTGGAAATGGGAAGGCAGTGGGAGGGCCTCACAGGGGATGCAGGGTAATAGTAATATCCTCGTCTTAAACCGGGTGGTGGGGTATAGGTGTATATTGTAGGGATGGAGACAGCGGTCCAAGGCAGAGTGCATTCTGACAACCCAATATTCAACAAAGATTTAGAAAAACTCAGAAGCGTACATGAAGCAGTTTTTCCATGCGGTTCAATACCGAATGCTAATAATGCTGACCTTAAGTTTCTAGAAAAGTTTAACATATACAGCATTTTTTATTTAAGAAGCAAAAGAGATAAAATGTTCTTATCCAGGAAAAAAAGAAGAAGGAAGGGAAGGAGGGGAGGAAGGAAGGAAGGAGGGAAGGAAGGAAGGGAGGAAGGGGAAGGGAAGGAGGAGGGGAGAAAGAAACTAAGAAAAGTACACAAAAAAAGCAGCATAACAGGAGTGTGTTAGAAAGGTTTCCAACAAAAATGGTTAAAATGAAAAGTCTTCAAGTTCAAGGTGAACATTTATTTGGCCACAACTTCTTTAATCCTCAGTAGTGCTAACTAAACCAGACGTTGCTGTAAGTAAAACCCCACACTCATTTCGGTCACTTAGTGGTTGGTTCTCTCTTTTTCAGATCCTGCTCACACTGAGAGATGAGCCGCAACCGCACGGAGGAAGAACCTGTTTGCGACTCCTGCTCCAGCAGGGGCGTGGGGCCGAAGCATCCACCAGCGCTGCAAGGGGTCCGCGGTATTTT
>NW_027397070.1:47688538-47725866 GCF_003265705.2 Callorhinus ursinus
GGGCCGAAGCATCCACCAGCGCTGCAAGGGGTCCGCGGTATTTTTTTTTTTTTTTTTTTTTTTTTTTTTTTGCTGCCTCAGTCCCCGGAGCCTTCAAGCAACAGTGGCAGTAGATTGTTGCCAATCAGCCAATCCAGATTTTTACTGAGAGGACGGGAAAACACATCCGCTGGGTTTTGACTGAACTTGGTAGTGGGGACATTCAACTGATACGTTATATACCCCATCAGAGCACACATGTATCTTTTATCCCTTTTACCTCCCCCCCCCCGCCCCCAGCAAACCGGCTTAGGCTTCCTCTGTCCCTTTCCTGCTACCACACAGAGATGATATAAAAGAGGCTCTTTGGCTATTTGCATTTCGCTTCCTCTTCTTTTCCAGATTGCAATATTAAGCTTTACTTCCCACAAGCCTAAAATCCCAACGTCATCTACCAAAGTTGTTCTTCCCTTTTCCGAGGGGTCGGGGGAAGGGGGAAGCATACATCACAAGCTTCCCAGAGAGTGGAACAAAGTCGGTGTGCTGCTGACCACATGAGCCGTGGTAAAGGCATCCTTTGGAATTACTGATTTCTAAAATTAATAAAGTAATTCTATTTTTATTTTCTTTTTTTCCATTTACTAATTTCCCAACAATCAGTATTCACAAACAAGCCTGAAGTGGGACCAACTTCCCGTTTTCTTTCATTGCTGGGCAATTTTTTAAACTACATTTTAGAAATGTGAACTATAAAGAGATGTTTTATTCTTCCGTTTGGTTTCAGCAGATCGTGGGTCCAGGCTCTTCCCCATAGGCAGCTCCTGAACCTGGGAAGCTCATATGTGCACAGTCTCCATTATCGACCCGCCATGGACAGGTCGTCTAGGGGTCCTCATCAGAATGAGGTGGCACAGCCCCCCTAGATGGCTGTCCACTTGACCTCTGCCCCCTCTCCTCACCTTTCCCTGGTCCCCTCTCTGGCTTCTACTGAAGAAAAGGTTGAAAGGTGGGCTGCAGAGCCTGACTGAAGGACTGACAGCTACCCTGGGGATTTACTGGGGGAGGATCCAGAGTCTGGGTTTTTCTACAGCAGGGTACTCTAGACTCAGCATTGAAACCCCAAAGGAAAAATGACACCCAACAAGGCAGAGAGAAAAGGGACTTTATTGACTTCTTAGTGAATGCAAACAGGTTTGAGCACACGGAAGCATTTTGTTTGCTTGTGAGGAATGAAAACTGTCCCTTGAGGGAGGGGAGAGATTGTATTCGTGATGTTCCTGGGACTTCTGGTTAGTAGTTTGAGGACCATCTTAACTGTTGGCTAACTTGGTTGTGAATTGGTTAGGAGACAAATCAGAATTCCTTCATGATTTCCCTGGTGATGGGTAGAACCAGGAAAGAAGGTATATGGGAGACGCCGCCTAAAGAATCATGTGAGGAAGGACAAGAGGTTATGAGCCCAGGAAAAGAACTTTGAGACCAACTAGACTGCTTGGAATTGGCCTAGGTAACCATTAGAATTGGGTCCTCAGGCTCATTTCTCACTGCGCTCCCCACGTGCTTACCGGCTGTTAAGACCAGACTCCAGATCTCGCCTTCATTTAACCAAGTACTTTCATGTCATTTTTACTGGTACTGGACTTCTCTTGGTAATAAACAAGACCGATCATATGATTCCCCCCTCCAGCAACGGTGTCATTTCCAATATCCCTCCCTCCCCTCCCCCAAAACAAGTGTGTATCTTTTCAGACAGACAGACAATGGCTCAAGTTTCTGTAGCACCTCTAAGTGACACGTGGAATGGAAAGGCTGGACTTCAGACCCCCGCCCATATCTGTATCTGCTGATAAAGATAAGAATAGAGCTCTCATATAAAAAGGACATTTGGAATCACAGTGTGTTCTGTTTTTTTTGGGATACTTCAGGAAACATAACTCATTGCCTTGCTTCATTAGGATGAGCCACAGGCCAACGTTTTAGTGATGTCCTATGAGGTTGGAGAAGAAGGAAGGTTTATTCTGGGGTCAAAAAGATTATTCCCTTCTTTCCTAACTAAGCCTTGAGGAAGGACCCAGTGATGTCAGATAGAAGACACTGCTGCTCAAAATGTAGCTTTTCGGCAGCCTGGACCTTCCCCAGGCCTGAAGATATCTCTAGAGCTATAGCCTGAAATTGTACATTTTTTAAAATCGCTTTTTATTTTTTTTATGTTCAGATAAACACTTGGGTGTTTCTCGTGCCCACTGAAACTTGAGAATAGCTGCCACAAGTGAAGAGACTCTGCAGCTTAGGATAGCACTGGCCCATGGCCAAAGGGCTGGGCACACTGCATCCCCTCTCTGGGCCCGCTAGTCCCTTGGGTAAGATGGGCCACAGTCCCAGCAGCCATGATTTTAGGGCAGGGATACAGCCCCGCAAGTACATTGGAAGTAAATGGGTGCCACAGGGGATGAAGCCTGAGAGAGAAGCTCTTAGAATTGGCTGGGCATGGACAAAGCAGGAAAGAAAGTCTTGACCAAACTCAGGAATTCAATTCGGGAGAATTCCAGAAGGAGCAAGCGCACGCGCGCGCACGCACACACACACACACACACACACACACACACACACACACACACACACTTCAACCTGCAAATTTTAGCTTCAGATAGACTTTTTCACCAACCGTAAGGTGATCTCAATAGAGGAACGTGTTTTTTGGGGAGCTGCCAAATGGTTCCTCATGCATTGCAGATGGTTGCTTCAGGTGGACATTAATATCACAGAATTCTGCATTGCTCTGGGATCTGTGCCCGCAGACAAGAACTATGGGATTGTACTTCCTCGCCCTCTCCCATCCCCAAATCACTGACAAAGGGGTTCCTGGCAAGTTTACCCCGATAACAGAATTAGCCTCATCTTCTTCGGCCATTTACCACAGACAGTTTCTCTAATTCTCAACTGATTGGGAGGGTGAGATTAAATTTTCAAAAATGATGATGTTCGTAACTTAGAGGGCATGTACAAACAAACACATTTCCACAGGCAAGGGTTCACCCCAAATGATTTTTGCCCACAGTTAAATGTAGGGCAAATTCATACAACTTTCTGCAAATCTGAGCCACTGCCTCTGTGTGTCTGAGAACAAAACACTCCACAAGAAGGAAGGGAACACAAACAGTTCAGTCTTCTCAAATGGCAGAAGGCAGGACAGCGTCCCACTGTCCAGGGTACTCACACTAAGCAATACATTCGCTGTTCGAGACTCTGCCCCAGGTACCAGTGACCTCTGGTTAGTAGACATGAACGTGGGATTAAGAAAAGAGTAATCAAGGATATTTATCCAGTCAGACTTACACCTTAGAATAGGCTTTTACTGTTCTAGAGACAATCTTCCAGAAGATGAAATGATCCAATATTCCCCAAAAATATTTATTCATACAAAGATTTTGAGAGTAATATTTGTATTTGTCTTTATAGCTCAGTCTACGTGTCTGGGGCCAAGTCATCGTGTGGCGCATGTGCGACCTCCCCGCACGCCTCACCCTGTTCTAGCACCTGCTTCCAGGAACACCAGATGGACACAGGGTCTGGGGTGAGGGGATCCCTAATGCCCCAAGACTGCACAGACCCCAAATCCAAATATGTGCGCCCGGACCTGGAAGGTGTCTAGCCAGATGTCCGAGGGGAAATACGATTGAGGAAGAAGGCGAGAGGAGGGACCCAGAGGGCAGACAGGAGAGTGTTCATTCCCACCCTCTGCTTCTGAGTTCAGCGTATCCAGATGGCCCCATAGAGTTGACGGCCCGGGAACTACCTTCCCTGGATTTTTCTCCCTGTAATGACCCTTGGTGCTGTTGACTGATGTTGAGAGGACAATTTGCCAAAATAACAGATTCGTCCTTAATCCAGGTAGTAGGAGATACAATTCTGGGACTTTGTCTAGGCAACCTGTCTGAAGGAAAATGCTTGCCTTGTATAATGTAATCCCGATTCCCTAGAGCAGGCGTGGGGCAGCGCTGAGCACATCTGACCTCAGAAGTGTCTTCTGGCCTGGCGCTGTCCCGGCCGTTCTCTGCCCTTCCTCCTCCCTAGGGTACCGCAGGTCCATTGCCGCGTGATGCGTCCCGTGTCGGCTTGCTACCCCTCTTCCTCTGTCCCCACCACCTCCAACTACGTCACAGAAGATCTGTGTGTTCTGAAGAATTGGGCCTTCCCCTAACCAAACCCACACTTTCTGTACCACAGTGATTCTCAGAGCCAGCACGAAGGAGAAATGTCCCAAAAGGGAACTTCCGTCTCAGCCATCTGCCTGGAGCCGAAGGTTGGGGGCTCCAGGCCTCTAGGTGAGGTCTGTTGCCTTTGTGTTTCCCGAGGAGCAGGCGGTCAGGCGGTGGCAGTCCTCTGTCCTCTCTCTCTGTCGCAGGCAGGGTCTCAGCTACACTTACAGGACTTGACCACCATGTTAGACAGCTGTTCCACCTTGGGGGTCCTCCCAACATAGTACAGGATGGTCAGGGGCTCCAAGTCCTGGGGCACACAGCAAGGTGAGGCAGAGGCTTCAGGATTCAGAGTGTTGTACAGTCCCAGCACCTGGGGAGGACAGGTCACTTAGAGGACGGCAGGCCAAGCCTCAGGCCCAGAGCCCTCTCGCATGTTCTGGGGGCTGCTCTCTCGGTTTGGGTAAACACCCGTACTCGAGCGAGCATTATCAGGGTAAGCTGAGAACAACTAATGGGCAACTTTAAACAGATCATGAAATATTCTCTGCTGTTAAGAAACACTCCTCTACTGGTTTTGCTAGCTCTAACTGGTCGCTTCGGTGAGAACTGATCCCACTGAACGCTGCTTTGGGCCATTTAGTAAGCGCCAGAGTGTGCGGCCCCAGACAGCAGGCAGTTAAGGGTGAGCTATCAGGAGCCATGTTTCACAAATGGCTGCCCTATTTCTGAGTCCCCTTGAGGGAAAGAAAGGCAAGCGAGTTTCAGAGGCCTGACTCCCCCCCCCCCCCCCCCCCGCCGCTCCCCTTCTCTTCCCATTGTTTCGTATTAGCTGCTTCTGTGTGCTTTGCATGGTCTTTCAGAATGTCTTTTCTATATCCAAGAGGCTGGAATTCCCAGAGTCCTTCCGCCAATGGCAGAAGCCTTTCTGCCCCAACATCCCTTGCTAGCTGTGTGCACACATCTCTGACCTATAGGGTGTGCTGGGACAGTGAGTTAATTTCCAGAATGGCACAAAAGCTTTAGACAGAACAAATAAAAAGGCTGGTTGAAACCGTGGAGGAAATTTTAAAGGGCAGAATGTGGCAAAGTAGAGTCGGGCCAGGGTGCCAAGATCAGAACCTTCAGCAAAGGGATTTTACTCGCACCGGATCATCATTCGCTCATTCACCATTCAGTCCTCATGCATTCGTGTGAATGTGTCCCACATGGCGTGAGCGCCGCTCCATACCGTGCTGTGGGTTGTGTCCGCGCTGCGGAGGTAGGGGCAAGGGCCGGAGCAGAAGTTGGCGTAGTAGCCCTTAGGTTCATGGACCCATTTCCAGCCCAGATCTTGTCGGAAGTCAATGTAGAGAGGGCGCACACAGCAGTTCTCCTCCAAATTGCTACAACAAAAAAACACTTATAGACCACCAACCTGAAGGAAACCACCAATATGAAAAACTTCACCAACGGCCCTCATATTTGTACCTGGAGTCCTTCCTGGTCATCCTAAGAGGTGGCCCTAATCAATGGAATCCTAGGTTCCAGTGCATTGAGCAGTATGTACCATAAAAGCATCTTCTTGTGTTGAAGACCATGATCCCAAGAACATAATAGGCAGATACAGATGACGCATAAGGAGGAGAAAAAAGGCAAAGGTGGTCCTGCCCCCTTTTATATCGTAGATCAAAGCAGAGACATAAATTGCTTCACATAAAACCAAGCACTGAATGTTCTTAGCCAGCTCAGCTTTGTTGAGGGTGGTTTTATTGTTACCTTCCTAATGAGCACGCAGCGAGACATGAACTCTAAGCTCATGCAGCTTACATTCTACAGTAGACTGCTTAGACCAAATCTAGAGGCCGTCGAATCAAAACGAAGCGTATCCTTCTGTTAGACCCGTGACTCACCCCAAGTGTGATCATCAGGCCATTTCAATTCTGTTCCCTGCAGAAATCCATTTGGCAATAACCTTTGCCAAGTGGGCATCTAGCCTGTACGTCAATGTCTGCTGTGACCTAGAACTTACTACTTCCAAAATCTTCTGTCTTCTTGTAGGTTCCATGGGTGAACCATGGCAAACATTCCGGTTATCTGTCTATTCAAAAGCCATTCCTACCTCCCTTCTCCCTTGCCACCTCCCATTACAAAGTCTAGACCACCAGATACTCATTTTCCTGGCCTCTCTTGCAGGGAGGGGTGGTCATGTAAGCCAGCGATGACCAATCAGACATAAGGAGAAGTATGCAGGGGGTAAGGGCAAATTCTGGCAAAAACAGTTGATTCTTTATAGAAGTCACAGATGGAAGAGGAAAGCCACCAGCTCTGCCTCATCCCCCTCCTTCTTGTCATGAACACAGGCTACCTGGAGCGTTAGCTGTCACCGTTGACCCTAAGCAAGAAGATGAAAAGCAAGCCAACGTACTAAGCGTGGCAGACTGCGGAGAGAGAGCCTGTATTCCCAATGGCATGATTAGGCAGCCAGACCAACCCTGAGCCTGCTGCTACAGGCTTCTTGTGAACAAGAAACCCTCTGTGGTTTAGGCCACTGTTCCCTGCGGCCAAGAGCATCCATTCCTAACTGATTATGAGCCATGCAGAACGAGCCTACAGGCCAGCCTTCCGACAGTTGGCGGCCAACTACATTACCTCTACTACACCTTCAAGCTCGACCTCCCCAGTGCACTCAGTTGCTCCTTATAAGACATGGTTTTAGGTCTAAAAATTTCCTAATTCATTCTCCCCAGCTCCGTTCAGGCATCCCCTTCTCCAGCCAAACTGACCCATTCGTGTTCCTTCCTTCCTCCCGCCTCATCCCTACATGCCCAAACCTCACTCATCTGCACCCTTCTGAAGCCTTCCCTGCATCCACAGATGAACTTGTTGCTCCAGATTCTTAAAGCACTCTATCCTTCGGACCTTCTCGTAGATGTGGTCATTTTCTACCTTTAAGTGACTGCTGTGTGTGCTTTATCATCCCTGCCCTCTCATAAATGAGGAACTAAACTAAATAAGAGAAGAGGCTCTTTCTTTTTCTCTCTTCACAGTGGCTACCTACCTCTTCCAAATTAGTTCCTTACTCTCTCCAGCTCGAATCCCCCTGGCACGTGGAGACTGCCCTATTTCCCCTCACCCAGGAGCATCCTTGGACAGTTCACAGGGACCTGAGCACTTCTTTCATGGGAAGCCCTGCATTCAACTGGTGCAGCCCCTCTGGAAAACAGTATGGAGGTTCCTCAGAAAGTTAAAAATAGAATTACCCTACGACCCCGCAATGGTACAACTAGGTATTTATCCGAAGGATACAAAATACAGATTTGAAGGGGCACGTGCACCTTGATGTTTACAGCAGCATTATCAACAACAGCCAAACTGTGGAGAGAGCCCAAGTGCCCATCGACAGATGAACGTCTAGAGAAGATGTGGTGTATCTATACAATGGAATATTACTCAGCCATCAAAAGGAATGAAAGCTTGCCACTTACAATGACATGGTTGGAGCTAGAGAGTATTAGGCTAAGGGAAATAGTCAGAGAAAGACACCATATGATGTCACTCATATGTGGAATTCAGGAAACAAAACAGATGAACATATGGGAAGGAAGGGAAAAAGGGAGAGAGAGGGAAGCCAATCATGAGAGACTCTTCACGATAGAGAACAAACTGAGGGTTGCTGGAGGGAGGCAGGTGGGGGATGGGCTAGATGGGGGATGGGCATTAAGGAGAGCACTTGTATGATGAGCACTGGGTGTCGTATGGAAGTGATGAATCACTAAATTCTACGGAAACCAGTATGACACTATATGTTAACCAACTAGAATTCAAATACACAAAAAACAAAGGAAGTTCTGCATTCATCTGCCCCACACAAAAACACACCGTAGAAGTACTTTACAAAACACAATAACTACAGAGAGGCTTCGGCCAAGTCTCTGCGATCCAAACTGTCTTAGCAACACTCTCCTCCTCATTTGCTTCAGCCAGGCCCTCACAGAGCTGGGCTGTGGAAAAATGGGGGCTTCCAGAAAAACAGGAAGACGTGGGTAAGAGCTTTTAAATCTTCTTTCCTGGAGATGTTTGTGACTAGCATCCAGGACCCCCCCCCAGTTGGCACAGCTTCGGCCTGGGGACTGAGCCCCTGAAGGCATACAGTAAATGCTGCCTCAGGAGTTGACGGTCGTGAGTGGGCCCAAGCTCACCGGAAGCAGTAATTGGTGTCCAGGGCCCGCTTCTTCCTCTGCCCGCCCTGGCCTGGGTTGTCCAGCCGGTGCGGGGGAATCATCATGAGGATGAGGTGAGGGTTGTGGTGGTCCTTCTGCTTCTTGAGGCGCCCTAGATCCCCACGGCCATGATCATCCTCACTGTCCACACCTGCAGAGGGGAAGAAGGAGGACAATCTCCTGTCTGAGGAGGGCAGAGTGGAGGCGGGCTTCCTGTGGCACCCCGTCACGGCCCTGCAAGGGCAAGGCATCACGCTCATGTCAGGCTGCAGGAAGGGGAAGGAGAAGACCAGGGAGAGGAACGCACAAGACACCTGGGGTCGGATCCCCTCATGACTCCGGCGTCTAAGTCGTCCAGAGAGCAGAGAGCCCTTCCCAGATGCTTCCTGGGGTCTCGGGGCCGAGAAGCTTCCGTGAAACACCCCAGGCAGCTAGCTAACACATTGCTTTGGGCTGTCCGTTTAGATTCCGAGACTTAGAATCTTGGGGTGTGAGTTTCCTCGTATGCTCTGAATTGGTCAAGAAAGCCCCGAAGTCCTCCCTGTGATGTGAGGCGTCTCGGTTTAAGATGCCTTTAATGGGAGCCGGAGGAGCTAGATTGCTTGCTTAATCATTAACGGGCACATGCGAGAGTAGTTTCAAGGTGTTTCCACTGTAACACTCAGAGAAGATACCAAGGAATGTGGTCCACAGAGTTAGCACACAAACCCTGCGGCTGGTGGGGAGACCCTCCGATTTCATCTGCAAAGGACAAGACCGAGGACTGAATCAGACCGAGTCTCAGCTACAGGAGATCTATTTTGTGACAGGCAATTGCCTGCTGTTGTCCATCTCCGCCAAGGGCAGGAACACGAGGAGCTTAATTTACACAGTGACGGAAGGGACTTGGACCCCACGAAGGCGCACTAGGCCCGTCAGACAAATGGGAGGCCTGGATCTAAAATTCCCTCTTCTGAGAATCTTTATGAACAAGATAACTATTTACAGAGTGGGAGGATTTCCTCCTGACCTGGCCTGTAGCTAAGGACCCCAAAGGTCTTCTGAGCTCTGAGGTTCTGTGATTAGGACGTCAAATGCTTGGCTTTAAAAAAAAGGGGGGGCCTGAAGTCAGGCCCACGAAGGGTCAGAGGTCTGCCCAGGGCTGGCAGCCAAGAGAGGGGGCACCTCTTCCCAGACAAGCCTCTGACCTCATGCTCTGGCGTGCTTGGTTTGATCTTGAGGAGCCACCTGGCTTTGGGTGTGCCTCAGTTATCCAAAATGGGACTATTCAAGGAAAGAGAACATCCCTGAAATCCAGAGACTGTCCAGAGATTGAGCGTCTTAGAAACAGACTGGAAAACCAGAAAAGACTCTCAACTATTTCTCCATCTTAACACAAATACCCTGAGCCCCAAAGCAGTCATTCAAACCCAGATGACTCCTGGGTGGGATCCCGTGGCCTCTGTAACATCTGGAAAGTTCAGGAGTCAGGACACCTGTATTCCTGGTCACTGCAGTTCCTTTTTTTTTAGGGAAGGGGAAGACGACTATTTGTTGAGCATTTGTGGCACTGTGTTTTACATTTGTTATCTCATTTAATTTGCGTGATAACCCTACGAAAGAGGTATTCTCATCTCCGTTTTAGTGACTGAGCTCAGAGAGGCAGACCCGTTGGCCTCCATGATACACCACTCTTCCCAAGGTGACACTGTCTTCCAGATGCTAACATACTCTATCAACTGAAAGTCACACGCCTTGCCTTTAGAGCAAAGCAGAATTACTCCAGTATAAAATAGTTGGCCGTCTCCGTGAGGGAGTTCGGCTGCTTTTCTTGGGGCCTGGTTGGGGTCTCCTGTTCTGTCTTGCCTCGTCAACCGCCCTCCACCTACTGTACACCATCCATTTTGTTACCTTTGAATTTGATTTCCATCACCTCATGAATGTTTTCCAGGATGTCTCCATTGGGCTGAAAGGTGTGACATGGACAGTGAATGCTGATTTCCAGACCTAAGTTGGACTCTGCAAAACAAGACGTGGAATCAGTGAGAACATTCTTTATGTGATGGGGAAGTGTGCCCATCACCGTGCACGGTTGGCCAGGGCCTCTGCTCCCACAGGCAGTCACAGGAGCTGAGTAATGCTGAGGGACACAGGAGACAGAAGGTGCCAAAGCTCGAGTGGACCTCCACACGTGTTACCATATTGCAGGTGTTTCTGTTACGTATGAATAACCGGATAAAGGCACAAATTAAGGGGCATTATAAAGGAGAATTTTCCTTTTTTTTAGAAGATTTGTTTATTCGAGAGAGAGCAAGTGTGGGCGCGTGTGTGCAAGCGGGGGGAGGGGCAGAAGAAGAGGGAGAGAGAGAATCTCAAGCAGACTCTGCTGAGCGTGGAGCCCGATGAGGGGCTCGATCTCAGGACCCTGAGATCACGACCTGAGCCGAAACCAAGAGTTGGACGCCTGACCAACTGCACCACCCAGGCGTCCCAAAGGAGAATATTCATAGTCATCTATTTTCAAAGGATGGTATTGGGAAAAAAACTGTCACCTGCCTACGTGAGGACAAAAGAATGAGGGCACAAGAAGGAAGGAAAACAACCACCACACTACCTAGGTGTTTGTTGGGAGAGGAGATACCCGAGCCAAGCTGCTGAGGCAGGATGAAATGGGAAGCAGGGGAGGAACCGGGAGAGGCCAGGGAAGGGGGCTCACTGAAGAACTTGGGAGCAGAGAAGCTGTGATTCAAAAGGCCACGAATTCCACCAGATGGAAGGAAGATGGCAGAGTCTGAGCCATAGGATTAGAAGTCAGGAAGCAATGCTAGAGGCAAGGTCACCGGCAGACAAACAGCCAAATCCGTCTATGGGGAAGATGCCAGCCTTTCCGCCAGGGCCATGACTATGGGTGTAAATGGAGTGGTAGTTTCCAGAGGACAGAAAATGAAAATCACAGTTACGTTTGGCCATATTTTCCTTAAGGGATAAGGACAGAATGAGGTCAAAGTTACTTGGAAGTTTCTTCTCTGGGAATCCCTGTTCAGTTAATGGGGAAGCTGGCGACGTGGATGGCTCACTGGGGGAAAACGAGCCACTCAGGAAGACCGTTGTGAAATCAGAGCACAGGCCGGAGGAGATGGCCAAGGGCCAAGGGCCCGGATGACACGAGCTCGGAGAGAACCAGCAGGAGGAAATGTGGAGATGCCAGGGTTTGCTGACAGATTCTCTGGTGCAAGAAGGCCAGCTGGGGCCCTTTCTCCTATTGGTGGTGTTTGCGTTTTACTAAAATTGGGGAAGCAAGGAAATTAGTAAAACGGGTCGAGTAAAGTGGAGAGAGAAAAGGAGGAATAAGAAGAGACACATTTGAACTGAATCCAGAAGTTTTGTGCAGGGAAACTAGGAAGGGTCTGGTATCATGTCAATTCTGGTGGGTCAGACGCAGCTAGGGAAGCTCGGATGACCCAGAGGCAGCAGCAATCTGTGCTGTGGGAAAGGTCATGAGGAAGGGACCCTTCTGGCTTCAGGATCAGCATCTCAGCAAGCTGATCGATTTACTGTGCCCCGGGCCACCCTCGTTCTGTGTGAGCATCCAGCCCTGGGACCAACCTGAGGTCATCTTGAAGTCTGGCGTCATCAGGGAAAACCCCAGAGTGCAAGCCAGCTCAGCACCCTTCTCACGCACAGAATGCCTCAAGCCCAGGGGTTCTGGTCACCACTAAGCAGGCCAGGATCCCTTCTTCCACAAACTCCAGAACTCAGTCTCATCCGTCCTCCTCCAAACCAGGGCAGCCTCTAGGACACACTGATGCTTGCTGAGCTTGAAGATCTCGGTTCCAGAAGGTTAGCTTTGGTGGGGAGCGAGGGGGCTATGATAACAAGGAAGCCGATGCCCAGCCAGAGAACAAGAAGTAAAAAGAGAAGGAGTCCGGGGAGTATCTTCTTCCTGGTTGAAGGCCATTGAAAGAATGAACCGGGGTGGCTGAAAAGGGCTGCAGAGTGTACTTCCTATTACCCAGAAGGGCTCAAGCGAGGCCAAGGGACTTGTCCTGGTATGGACAAGTTCTGTGATTCTGTGAGTTAGAAAGTCAAGGTGCAAGGGCACCTGGGTGGCTCAGTCGGTTGAGTGTCTGACTCTTGGTTTTGGTTCAGATCCTGATCTCATGGGCTGTGAGATCGAGCCCCACACGGGCTCCACACTCGGCAGGAATCTGCTTGAATATTCTCTCTCTGCTCCTTCCCCTGTGCATGCTCATGTGTGTGTGTGTGATCTCTCTCTCTCTCTCCCCCCCTTCCCCCTGCCTCAAATAAATAAATAAATCTCAAAAAAAAAAAAATAGAAAGGAAGTCAAGGTGCAGACACGTGTTGGGGACAGTTAGGGTTAGGGGACAGGTGGTAGTGTGAGATGGCGGCCTGGCTTGGCCAACAGGCTCTGTGTAGGTAGAAGACTCAGTGACGGCAACAGTCACCAGCATTTGTTGAGCATTACGTGTTAAGCGCCGCTCTAAGACTTTACGTGCTGTAACTCATTCAATGAGGCTTAGAGAATTCAATGGCTTGCCCAAGGTACCCAGCCAGTAAGTGGGGAGAGCCAAGATTCAAACACCTGATGCCTGAGCCACACCCCTAACTGTTAGAGACAAAGAGGGACAAAGAGGGGGCAACAGAGACCACCAGAGAAGGCGCCTGGGTTTTCCCAGTGTCCCGGCTCTCCTGCGCTGCGATGCTGGCTGCGCTCCCTCCCCGGGCCGCTAGGGGGTGTCTGGCTCTGTACGGGGAGAAAGTGCAGACCATGAGGAGAAGCAGCACAAGGGTATGAGGACCTGGGTCCCCTAACTCTGGGTAGGGCTCCAGACAGTTCTGGGACCCAGAAGGCAGGCTGGCATGCTGGTGCACAGGAGGCTCTCAGATGTTTGCTGAATGAATACAAGACCAGACATGTGACTCGGTTTCCCCATCAGTCCACACCACCAACTGCACCATTTGGAGTCCATCTGCTGCCTAGTTCAGGGCCACGAACTCTGAGGAGACTCACGAGCTCTGCATAAGTAAAGGTCTGTGTGGGATTCCCCTGTGCAAGGGGTGGGAAGCATCTGCCTAACTAGGAACTGAAGGTTCCAATGAAGAACTAACCTCAGAATTGGCAGCAGTGGGGATGGTGGGTGGGGGACCCACAGGTTTTATTACGAAATTATCTTTTTGATGTCTCAGGGAAGATGGAAATCATTCTCAGCGCAAACTTCTCATTGAGCTCTGCAGCTGGGAAAATAAGAACTCCTTCAAGTGCCCAGGGCTTCAAAGAAATCCAGGTGGAGCTGATCAAGATCAGACAGAGAAGCTAAGAGATGAATTTCCCCAGCCTTTCCTTTCTGCAGCCATGTCAGGCTCTAGGCGGAGTGCCGTCTGAGTCAGAATTCCCAACTGTGCTGCCGAAGGCACATCCCGGTCCCGTGGGTGCTCCTAGGCTTTTGCCTTTGTGCTCAGTAGGGGAGATGGGACAGAATTCCCGGGTAACCCTGGAGTTGAGGCAGGACCTCCAGCCCATGATCAGCCGGCTCGGCCGGGATGAGGGTTGGCAGACTCGGATGCCTCCCGACCCCGGGCAGGTCACATAAGTGAGCAAAGCAAGCCAGCGGATCATGCTCAATGGGGACTGCCAGCCGCACTCTTGAGGGAACAGCAGGGACTGGAGAGCCTATGGGGATGTGAAGAAGGCGGGCCCCACCTCAGGAGGTGGCCCCTACTCATCTCCCATGGATCGTCACCGGGAAATCGTCCAATTTTTCTAGAAAATCCAGAAGTCCAGGTTTTATGTGAAATCTCCTGACTTGAAAAATAGGAACTGTTGACCATTACTTAAATTTAAAACATTATGTAGGCCAGGCCTTAGTGCTTTAACACCAAAACACCAGGACAAGTTTCCCAAAATATCAAGGACAAGAAAGGACCCACCTGCTCCAGGGACTCTGGACATCAGCATGTGGATGGACTGTGCCCCCACGGCAGCTGATGACAGAATAAAACTCTGGGCAAGACGGGGAGAAGGAACAGATGGGCCCAGCACAGGCACTCCCTCCCCACCGAGCATCAGTCCGGGCAGTACCCCCGAGTAAAGAAGGGCAGGAACAGAGACAGACAACAAAGCCCTATCATCTCCACGCCCACGGCTACCGCCCCAGCCCAAGCACAAGCCCCCACTGCTCTCATCCGGGCGGCTGCGGTGGCCCCTAGCTGGTTTTCCGGCTCCTTCCTTTGAGTTCATGGCAACCAGAGGGGTCTTTTTTTTTTTTTTTTAAGATTTTATTTATTTGAGAGAGAAAGAGAGCACACAGGAGAGTATGAGTGGGGGCAGAGGGGAGGAGCAGAGGGAGAAGGCGAAGCAGACACCCTGCTGAGCAGGGAGCCCAACATGGGGCTTGACCCAGGACCCTGGGATCATAACCTGAGCCGAAGGCAGACAGATGCTCCACCACCTGAGCCACCCAGGAGCCCCCAGAGGGGTCTTTTAGAGATACAAACCAAATCACCTCACTCCAAATCCCATCCCTGCTTATAATACTGCAGGGTTTCTCATCACACATGGAATAGGTCCTCAAACCTGACCATGGCCTTACAGGTCCTAAGTCATGGGGCCCCAGCTACCTCTGGCACCCAGCTCACTCCATTCTAGACCATCAGCCTGCATGCCGCTGTCAGATCAAATCACACCTGCTACCGCCTGGGGGGCCTGCGCCTCCCCACCTCCTCTGCCCAGCACATCCTTATTCTCACCTTCACACGCTGGCCCTTCTCACCCCTCGGACCTCAGTGCACACATTCCCGCAGGCAGAGAGCCTCCCTGAGCACCGTGTGCCGGACCCCACCCGTCACTGCCGCAGGGTCCTCTTCCGATGTCTTGTGCTCATCCCTGAAGTTCCCACTCATCAGTCTGTTTTCTTGGTTACTGTGTGTCTCTCCCATCGGAACGATAGCCCCATGGGAAACGGACCTCCCCGGTCTTGTTCACTGCTGTATCCGCACCCCCCCAAGCCCGGCCTGGCTGAGGGAGCATTTCCATAAATGTGGGTTGAGTGAATGAATGGAGGACACAGTGAGCCAGTGGCAAAGCTAGGGTTTGAACCCAGATCTGTGACTCCTCTAGTTTTGTCCTGTTCCTTCTATATCGTGAACCACCAAGGGACCTTGAGGTGCCTTCCAAAACGCTCAGACTAAGAGTCAACCTACCTCTTCTCAAGAGCCACTCACGCACAGTGTCAGTGACATCAAAGGACAGCCACTCGGCGGTGCCCCGTGTGGGCAGATTCTTGCCGCCGATATAGCGCTGTTTGGCAATGTGCTCATCGGGCCGGAGTATCTAGAGGGCAGAGAGAGGATTAAGTACCCCGGGCCAGAACAAGCACCGCGGCCCCGGTCACAGTGCAGGAGGCCGGGTGAGGAGAGCAACGGGAAACTAAAAATTCCTGAAGGCTCCTGCAAGCCCCTCAGTTAACGCTTCACCCTCTCCAGGACAGACACAGATGGAGAGAGTCCCAGAAGGTGGGATTCACAACCAGGTCTGCTGATCTCTGCGGGGAGGGGAGGCCCGAAATGGTAGAGGAGCTGGCTCTCCCATTTGTGTGGCTTCTGTTCCGGGAGGCGCTCACCTGGAAGAGCTCGATCCTCTGCTCGCTGCGCTTGGAGCTGGGGTTGGGCACCCGCAAGACTCGGAATTCTGCTCGGAACAGGTTGGTTCCATTTTTCTCCACTGAGGACACGTTGAAGCGGAAAACCTTGGAGGTGATTCCTTTGGGGCAGACGGCCAGCTCATCTAGGAGATCAAGCAAGCGGGGAGAGGGGCAGTGTGAGTGAGACCCATAGGAGCCAGTGTGCTGCCCACGGACACTCGCCAGGAGGCCAAGGTCCCATCCGTGACCTCCCTAGAGGCTCGACAAGGCCTCAGGCCTAAAGGTAGGGACAGAGGTAGATCTTGGTGGCCCTGGAATCACACACAGGCCTGAGCCAGGAGCAGGGAGACCCGGGAGCTCCAGGACATGGCGCCAATGACTGGCCAGTCAAAGACAATCACCCCTCCTCCTATGGCCTCAACATCCCAGCCCGGCAGGCTCTCCAGCCTGCTTTCCTGCTCTTTTAGAAAACATAAGGCTCAAAAGATCGCGGCAAGTCCCCCTAGTAGTTTAATCGTCTCACAGCTGTTTGACCCATTCATGCGCTCGTTCCTTCAGGCATTCGTTCATTTATTACATGTGTATTGAGCCCAGACGGGTGTGCCAAGCACAGTGCTGACAATGGGAAGCAAAAATGAAGAGCCGCGCCCCTGCCTTCAAGGAGATTCAGGTCCGGGGGAGGATATCAATACAAAGACCCACATAATGGAACCAGAGGGAAAGTGCTGAGGGCCTTTGGAGAAGCCCAGGAGCTGCTGCAATCCGATCAGAGTAGGGAGACAGCAGGGCGCACGTGATGCAAAGAGGTACCATTTGATCTGGGTCCTGCGGGAGGAAAGGGTTTGAGGATGGAGAGGGAGGGATTTTCCATGGAAGGACTGCAGGAAACACAGCAGTGTTTCCCCCTTTGAGGGGAGGAGGTGCATGTGTACAAGACGACCTGAAGCAACCAGGTGAGGGCCCCGCAAGACGAGGTCAGGACAGCCGACTGGGGCCTCCCCACGGGGAGGCTGAAATGTCAGACCGAGAGGCTGGATTTTATCCCATCAGCAGTGGGGAGCCATGGAAGGGGTTAGAGCAGGGCAGTGACATAATTAACACTGTGTTTTAGACCCACTGAGGCAGCATCGCTATGGCAAAGAGCCCACATCTCAAGCTTGGTAGACCCACAGACGTTTCTTCAGACAGAGCTTGGCCATCCCTAGTGGCTCTTTTCTAAGGGTTTCTGTCCTTGACAGCACATGCTATACCAGCCCCTGTCACCCTGCTGGCCTCTTCACCCCTGTCCACAGGACCCACGGCCGCAGATGTTCTTTGCCACACCTCAGTGCCCAAAGAGAAAAGAAAGCTCCTGTCTTTTTCTCCTGTACACTTCACAACCTCAAGGTCTGAGCAGCATTGACACCCAGAGAAAAACTTTCTACACAAATGGTAACAATAGCCAGAACTTGAAATTCAAGCTCGGAGACCCAGATTCCACACATAATGGACACGGCTGGAATGAGCTCATAATCACCCCGAGGGATGGTGTAGGAAGTCACGGACAAGGCGGGAAGGATCGGAGGCCTGGAAATAAGCAAATGCGCTACTGATCTTTAGGAAAGGATGAGTGAGTGTTTCTGGAAATTGCCATCTGGTGGGCCTGACACTGGTTCTTAGAAAATTAATGGAACAGATGTTAGGAAAACAAATGTGTGAATGCCGGCTAACGAAGCCCTGATTAATAACTGGCTTCAAAACACAAATACTGCCAACTATTCCCTAAACCGTGTCAGACAGAACCAGAAGGAGGCATCAGTGATAGCAATTTAATTGTTCAGCTTGCCAGTCTGGAAGGCTCTGGACACGGATAAGCGCGCGGACTGGCAACCCTCTCGAGCACCGACACGCTTGGTCCCTGAAGGAGCTGTCATCGATGCGGCTTCAGTTAGAACAGTCCCTCCAGTAACTGCTGAAAGAGGGAGCGGGGTGTGTCCGTGTTGCTGTGGAAAGGAAAATGGAATGGAAAACAGCACGTGCCCGTAAGCAGAGTCAGAGGGGGGTCAGGACCGCGGGAGGCCAGGACATGGGGACACTGAGGAGCTAAGATGGTCTTCAGGACACTCTTGTAACCATCCCTCTTTTGTTGCTCCCAGCCCATCAGTCAGATAGCTGTTCCCTCAGACAGACTCCTCTTGGTGGGAACTTCAAGGAGATTTCAAGAAGGAGGTGCGAAGGATCTTCTTTAAAAAAAAAAAAAAAAAAAAAACAGAAACATTTTATTTATTTATTTATTTGAGAGAGAACGCACAAGCAGGGGGAGGGGCAGATGGGGGGGGTGGGGGGCGAGAATCCCAAGCAGACTCTGTGCTGAGCGTGGAGTCTGATGCGGGGCTCGATCTCAGGGACCCTGAGATCACGACCTAAGCCAAAACCAAGGGTTGGATGCTCAACCGACTGAGCCACCCAGGCTCCCTGGGAAGCGTTATTTCTTTTTCTTTTTCTTTCTTTCTTCTTCTTCTTCTTCTTTTTTTTTAATCACTGGGACCTACAAATTCCTAGCAGAGTTAGAAGGGACATTAGGGGTCATCTAGTGCAAGCCTCTTCAGATGAAGAAGCCGATGTCCAGAGGGGTCTTGACCGGGGCCACACATAGTTGATGCAAGCAAACTGACAGTAGCAAATAAAGCTCAAACGTATAATCATTAGTGATTACAACAGAACTGCCTAGAAGAGAAAAGAAAATGTAAATATAATCTTCTTGGTAATGAAATCCGTGGAATGATGATGATGTTTTAAATAATCGGTGGAATGAGAGTGTAAATAAACAAACTGTAATAACAGCACCTTACATTTCACGGAGCTTTTCCTAACTCGTCTGACCCTCTAACAATCCTTGAGGGGGATGAGAATAAGTCAAACTGACCATTTGACAAAGGAGAAGAGTGATGGACTTCCCCAAGGTCATGCAACTAGTGGGTGGCAGAGGTGGTATTTGAACCCAGGTCTTCTGATCACCCCTCTCTTCTTAAAGTGGAGCCTCTGGAAGTTGGGGGGCACTAAGAGATCAAATAGTGGAGGCACAGGTTCACTGACAAAATGAAAGCTTCCATGGAGTGGGCCTGCAGTTCCAACACAGGCCCAAGCAACAGCCCGTTCCTGCTCAGTTCTGGGGGTAGGCCATGCCGCTTCAGGAAGCTAGTATTACTGAGAGCTGGACTAGAGGGTCCACCTTGAAAATTACATTAGGGCCAACTTTTTCCACTATGCAAAAATATATATATATCTGTGGAGGCCATTTTCTCTTTTTTGCTATAGGGAGAGAAATATAAGCTAAGAATATTCATGTAGAGTCTTCACGAAAAACTGTGGAAACGGCTGACTATGTTTCGACCATGCCTCTTAAAATGTTTTCAGCCACCAGGGCTCCTAGATGTGCCTTTGCTTACATGCATCCTTTCTGCCTGTAAAATCCTGCTGCTCCCAATGGCAGCATGCACACACCAGTGAGGAGCTGCTTCTTCACCCCAGCTGCACATTAGAATCACCTGGAGAGCCTTAAAAACAGATGATTACCTTGGAGTGGGTGGGTCCAGAGCTTCCCCCCCCCATCCCCCCCCCCCCCCCCCCCCCCGCTTTCTTTCTTCTCTTTAAAGATCTCCAGATGATTCTAATGCGTAGCCAGGGTTGAGAACCACAGTTTATAGTGCTCTGCAAAGGGTACCATGGCTTCCAGATGTTCTGGAAGTTTGAGAAACGACACCTCAGTGATTTAATCTTTAAATAGGCTGACCTTTAAAATGTATTAGACATGCAGTTTGGCCAATGCATCATTTAAAAAAATTTTGAATTAGAAGCCCATCAATATTTTAAGCCCAGGTTAAAGGTGGGAAATTTCACAAAAAGAGCCAGGTTTTCTGCGCTTCTGGGAAACGGCAAGGTCTAGTGAAGCAGGACCCACATTCCCAAATTTGGAAATCAGCAGGAACTGAGCAGTGGGTGCCTTCTTTGACCAGGGTGTGGGCGCTTCCGGCTCCCCCCACCCCCCCATTGGCCTCCTACACACCCCATTCTCTCCTCAACCCCAAGGCGAAGTGCCCCGTGCGCTTTGTCATGGTGCTGGCGCTGAGGCTTTTCTTCCGGATCCTTTGCATTAACTGTCCAGCCTCTGTGGGCACTTGTGTTTGCAGCCCCTTAAGGAAAGGTTTTGCCCCAGTACACTGAGTGAGTCGTAAGCTTCAGTGGGCTTAAGAAGCGGACCCCACCCGCAGATTCTGATTCTGTAAGGGTGAGGTTGGGCCTGGGAAGCCACATGTTTCCCACTCACATAGCCCCTGGACTGTTCTTGGAGAAACACTGACCTAGTGTGCAGAGGGCATTGGCACTGAGAACGAATGAGTTCTTGGGATACGAAAGGTCTTCTGATTTTCAGAATGAACACAATCTAAATGTAGCCTCCAGGAAAGAAAGGCCAACATATCAAGTTTTCTCTTTGCTCAGGATCTCTGGGTTTGCTGGCTGTCTTCGCACCAGCCTCGGATGAAAACAAGAGTCTCCCGCCAGCCATGGATAATTACAGGCCAGAAGTTAAAATGACACCCACACTGTTATCTTGATAACAAGGATGACAAAGGAATGGAGAAGGCTGTGTCTTTCCCCGCCACGGGTGTCAGAGGGAGTCTCTACACAGCCAGCTCCCGGTGAATTATAAAAGGATTTACAGAGGCTTGCCTTCCGTGCGGAGACTGTTGAATCATCCCAGATATATACACAAAATTGTTTCAGCTGCAAGAGCATGTGGAGATTATCTCTGACTTCACAGATGAGAAAACTGGGCTCGGAGAGGTGACCGGTCCAATGCCACCTGGTGTGGCTGCTTAACCAGCTTAAGGCTCTTCATTAGATAAAGAAAACCCTTCTGTTGAATTTGGGAGAACATCTGCGGTGGTATGAGTCTCCTGGCCAAAACAACAGGCAGAGCTCAGAAAGAACACACCCAGTTGGCCCTGTGCGATCTGCCCCCAGGGTTACCAATAGCTCCTACCCACCCCCCACCCCCTGCTTTGGTCCAATATGTGATTTATTCATATTGTAAGTCAAAGTCCTATTGAAGCCTTAAGGTTAAAGGTGGGGCCTGAAATGTTTATTTTACACACCGGCATTAGTGCCTAACAACATGCATTCTGCTGGCAGAATGTCTAGGTTAGAGTCCCTGCTCTTTGAGGCAAATTACTTCACTGATACGTGTTTCCGGTTCCTCATCTGTAAGGTAGAGAATCGGGGCTCCTATCTAAGAGGACGGAGCCAGAGGATGGGCCCTCTCCCCTTTGCCCTTTCCCCTGCCCCCCTGGAAATTACTCCTTGCCACATTTTGCTCTCCAGGCTCCCCTATCTCCCTGAGCCACCTCCTGCTGTCACTCCCCGCTGAGTGCCTGCCCACTGGGTACAGAAGCAGACTGGCAGTGACGAAATGTGGAAGGGAACGCGATCTCATCACTTCCCCAGAAGCTCTGGCCCCCAGACCCTGCCAGCGTCCTGCCACAGACCCAGTGCCCCTGCTGGCCATCCCTCATGAGCTCAGGACAGGCTTCCCTTACGCTAAGCCTCTGAGGATGCCTTTCTGCTCCTGCTCAGCATCTGCCCACTGCCTCCTTTTAATTAGTGTGTCTTCTGCATCTGCCTCTCTGGGGCTGGCTCGGCACCTGACCAGCTGCAGGGCGGGCCCAAGCCATGTCTGCTCCGCCTCTGTGTCACCTCCAACAGCTGCAGAGAGTCTGGGCCTGCTTCCTGTTTGCACCTGCAAGCCTCCACAGCATCACCCGTGTCCCACGGGGCCCTGGCTCCTCCCCAAGATCTCATACAGCATCTTGCTTCCTGGGCCAGATTTGCCCCCAGCCTGACCAGGCTCTGCGGCCCCAGGGCCACCCCCATCCGCCCCAGTTGCAAGGCACTGGTGCCACCAGCTAAGCTGCCAAGCATCCGTGTGCCCTTGCCCTGGCTTTCCCCAGGGCTGCCCACTATATGCGCCCTGAGTCTTTGTACAAAATCGATGTCCACTGGCACCTGTATGCCCTTGCCTGCATCTGGCCCATTCATTCTCTGCTCGGGATTCCAGACTGGACGGGCCCCTAGTGACTCAGAATCCCTCCTCCCTGGGACTCCACCTCCTGACCCGGATCATTGAGGTCCGAGCCCTTCTCCCTCCTCATCCTGGACTCTCTCCAGACCTCTCCTGTAGGCCTCAGCTGTCCATATTCGTGGCCACTGCGTCCTGACTTGGTGGTTGCCCAGGGGTTGGGGGGGTTTCAGCCATCCTGGTGCTGGTGCCTCTGGGACCTGTAGGCCCCCAACAGACCCTGAGCCAGCCCCACCTGGAGGATGCCAGGGAGGGCGCCTTGTGACTGTACTGTACCGGCTCTGCCTCCTACTCCGGCTTCCGCCCTACACGGTAGCCACATCCTAAGGCAAGGCGCTCCAGGCAGCCACAGGAAACGGAGTGGGAACCCCTCGCCAGGAACCACGGGCTCCTGGAGCTGGCCTGGGCCCGCTCCCAGTAGGGCCTTTTCCACCTTCAGCTAGAGCTGCTCCATCCACCCACCACCTCTTCCTTCTCTTCAGCCGGGTTCCTTTCAACCCCTGACCCCCCTCACTCTGCCTGCTCCCTTCCACCCTCCCGCCCCTACTCCCCACTGGCCAGGTGAGCCTGAGAAGAAGAGGTAGTTGGGGTGGCGAGGACACCTGCTGGTAGGAAAAGCAAACAGAGCTGCTCCCAGAGTCCCTGGCCCAGAGTGGCTCACATTCCTCCTTCTCGGGCTGTCAGTTTCTCAACATCTGCCAAATCTCTCTCTCTCTTTCTCTCGTATTGAGGTTTTTTAAATGTCCGTTCAGTAAACACACATGACTCCCACACGTGTACAAACACACACAGAGACATCTCACCCAGAAGCCTCCCAGATTCTCAGCACAGACGGGAGCCTCCTGGGAGGACACACTCCCAGACACATGTCCTCTCTGCACCCACAGCCACACCTCCCACCCACTCTTCCCGTGACACGCAGACACAGAAGGGCGGCCAGCAATCATCGACACGTCCAGAGCCACAACCCTGCTCTCCCCGTGTCCACAGGCCTGGAAGCCGCCCATTTTGAGCCCATGACTCTGTCTACTGTACAAAGCCCGAAAGCACATGTACGTGTGAACAGAGGTGCAACCGTGCTCACGGCTCACGTGGGTCACGTGTGTGGCACTGACCGACGGGCCTGAACAGCAAGAGGCTGCCCCTTGCCTGGGCTTGGAAAAGCTTGACAGACATGAATCTGGGGTAGGTATCCTCTTTTTCCCAAGAACTGGAAAAACTAAACCACAGACGTGTCACAGCGAGTTGCGAAACAGGGGAGAAGACCCAGGTCTCCAGACTCGTGGACCCAGAAGGGCTTTCAAGAGAGCTGGCCCTGGCCCTCCGTGGCACCCGTCCACTCACAGTTACCTAGCCCGTCACACGTGCCAGCACACAGAGGTTAACCGGACAGCACAAGGTAATTCCAAAGTAAAACCAGTCCAGGTTGTGATGCGAGTTCAGCAAGCCACTCGACCCCAGGGCTCCCGGCCTCCCAGAAGCCAACCCCCCAACCCCCAGCTCTGTCTCCCTCCCCACCCACCCACCCAGGCCCCAGCTGTGCCTCGCACCTCCTGAGCCTGGGTGTGGGTGAACCCAGGGCACCCCCCTCCCCCGGCTCAGAGGCCACCGCTCGGCCCCTCTCTGTGGGACACCCTCCTGCAGTTCAGACCCTCTGGAGCAGACACCCCAGCGAGAATTTGGACTTACTGTGCTCCGCCAGCCCCTGGATCATGTCGAATTTATGGATTTCTTTGGCATAATACTCCGACTCGGTGTTTTCCTGAGTGCAGCTGTCCTCCCTCTCCCCCTGCATCTCCTCCAGCAGCTCCCGGGTGCTGTTGTAAAGGGCCAGGACCTGGTAGGGGACGTGGGTCATCACCGATGGCTCGGGGGGACTGGTGAGCCGGAGTTTGCTCAAGATCTGTCCCCTAATGGCTTCCACCCTCTTCTTCTTGATGTGGCCAAAGTCCAAGGTGGTGCAAGTGGACAGAGAGAGGCTGACCGTGGCAAAGTTCAGCAGGGCCAGGACCACCAGAGCCCTTTGCAAGTGCATCTTCATGCGCAAGCTGGGGAGAGCGGCTGGGGGGGGGGGGCGCTGCTGCGAGGCCCGGCGAGGAGGAGACCCCAGCAGTCGTGCAGAAGGAGGGAGGAAAACCAGGCGGCCTCCCTAGATCCCGAAGACTGAGGCTTGGCAAGAAGGTGCATGAACTCACTGCACTGCGAGAGCTTCAGGACTTCCAGGAAGCACTGGCAACCCTGAGCGCGAAGACGCCGACTGTGTGCCTTGGAGCTCTGGGTCTCTTCTCCATGTGTCTAAACAGGTTCTGCGGGGCTCTGACTCCCAGCAGGCCAGGTGGAGGGCAAGCAGAGGGCTGGGAGGGGTGGCAAGGCAGCTGGGAGTGGGAAGGGAGCTGGAGTTTTTCCTTAGGTAAAAATAAATAGAGCGGATATCTGATATTGCCAAATGCCGCTTGGCGATGGGGAGAAAGTGGGTATTTTAAAGAAGGAGCAGGAGGACCATGGCTGGGTCCCAAAATCAAAATCCTCGCCTTGCCCTGAAGGAGGATAAGAAAAGAGAATGGAAAAGAAAAGGGGGAAAAATGTTTAAAAAAAAGTCAGATAGCCAGTGAGTAGGTGGGGAGAGGCAGGGCTGGGCTGGGCTGGCCCCGCTAAAGGTGGGGGCAGCGCAGGGCACGCTTGTCTCTCGGGCACACCATTCATGCTTTCTCTTTTGTTTACACTTCCTCGGGGGTTTTCTAAATGACTTTGTTCACGCTGCCTCTCGTCTTCATTGGCTGGGAAGTGGGGGTATGTGCAATTGGAAGGCAGGGAGGACAGGCCCCTGGAGAGCAGCCCCAATAATCCACTTGGACGCCCAAGGTCACCAGCACCTCGGCTTGTCTTCTCCCTCGGCCATTGCTTCTGTTCCCTGCTTCTCTTTACAAAAATAAAAAGGAGAAGAAAAAGAAAATAGCAGCCAGGTCCCTGCACGCCTGCTCCGGAAAGCTGTTATTCCTTCTTTCTCAGGCTTCTTCCCCTATCTCTCCCCTCTCTTGCTCATTCCCTTGGCCTTGGCTTTCTGCTTCCCTCCCTTCCTCTCCCTGCTGCTTCTCCCTCTCCTTCTCCCTCTCTCTCTCTCCCTCTCCTCTCCCTCTCGCTCCTCTCCCTCTCTCACACACACATGCACACACACTGCTTTCTCTATTTCTCTCTGCTGAAATTTTATACCTCCCTCCCATGACGTCTCGGGCCCGGGTGGGGGAGGGAGGGACCAGCGCACGCAGCCTCTTTTGCTGCACGATTTTAATGTTTTAAACAGGCACAGGAAAAGCCGAGCCCATTTGAAAAATACTTTGCGAGTCCTCTGGTTCGACGTGGTAACTGAACTTTTTTTCCCCTCTTGGAGTCACTCCTGCTACACGTTGACTGTTTTTCTGGAAAGTTACTCCGACGAATCCCTTCCCTCCTTCTCCCCCAGCTCCTTCGCCCTCTCGCCAGCTTGTCAGCCCGTCCTCTCTCCTCGGCCCGTCTCTCGCTCCTGCCACGGTCCCCTCACCACCACCACCCCCACACCCCCCACCCCCTGCCCGGGCCGCCCCCGGGCCCGACGGCCCGCGGGGCAGAGGCGCGGGGCAGGGGGCAGGGGCGCGCGCGGGGCAGGCGCAGGGGCAGGCGTGCCCACCCTCGGGGTTGGGGGGGGCAACGCCCGGCCGGGGAGCGGGGTCGGAGGTGGGCACGGCTCCGCGGCGATCCTGGCCGCGATTCTTCACTGACAAGCCTGGAGTCGGGCGGCCGGCTGAAGCTTGGAGATGCTCCAGGGCCATTGAAAATGGTGGCGTTTTCCGGCAGATCGAGGGTGCCCCCTGGCGAGGCGAGGGCGCCAGTGAAGGAGCGCGGCCGGCCGGGGCCGGGACGCCGGGGAGGGCTGGGGGTGGGGCTGGGGGCTGGAGGAGAGGGGCCGCGGGAGAGGGCGAGGGAAGCGACCCCGGAGCCTGGGGGGACGGGCTCCCTCTCGGTCCGACGTGCGCACAAGTGCACCTCTCTCTTCCCGGGGCCCCGCTCGGCAGCCGCTCTCGCAGAAATGTCCTCCAGATGTTCGCAGCCTCCCTCCCCGCCGAGGGTTCCGCAGGGAGCTGCGCCAGTGAGCGCAAAGGCAGCAGTTGGCCCCAGCCCATTTCCCAGATGGGTGAGGGGAAGTTTTCTCTCGGCTCGCTCTCGTTCCTCTTCTCCGCCTAAGCTTCTACGTCCTTTCCCACGAGAAGCTCAGAGAGGGCAAGGCACGTTGCTTCCCGGCAACACGGGACGTGCCTCTAACTCGATCACTTTCCTGCGAATCTGTGCTGCTCCCCGCCACTACACCGCACCTCACCCAGCCTTCCTGGACCCTTCCTGTGAGGTCTGCTTCCTGCCTCTGGCTCCTAGGCCGCTGGGATGTTCACTGAATCCCCAGAACAGTGGATGATCAGTTTACAGTTGAGGAAACTGAGGCACAGAGCGATTTTTTTTTTTTTTTTTAAAGACCACCCTCTCATGGGTGGTGGAGGCGATAGTTAACTCAGGCTCTCTAGTTTGGGTAGGCATTGTTGTCATTTGAATAACAGGAAATCTAGGTGTAGAAAGCTTAAAAGTAACTTACCTGGAATATATAGCCAGTAGGTGTCAACACTGAGATATGGACCCAGGAAATCTATTGCCAGAGTCTATGCGTTTTCCTATGCAATGCTGCCTCTGAAATTCAGCCATGATTTGAAAAATATTTTGACGTTCACTGTATGCCAGGCTCTGTTCTGGGCTCTGTGGATGCAGCCCTGAACAAAACAAACTAACAAAACCCTTGCCCTTAAGGGAGCTTACATTGGGGGTGGGGGGAGGAGGGGTGTGGAAATGGCAATAAACGGAAGAATTAGGTATGATGATAAAAGATAAGCACCGTGGTGGAAAATAAAGCAGGGAGGTAGATTAGGGAGTGCCTAGGTTGGGACTGTTGAAACTTAAAAGAGGGTGACAGAGAAGACCTTACTGAGGTCTTTAGGCAAACGCTTGTAAGATGGGAGGAAAATTATTCTCCTTCTGGACTCCACCTCTACCAAATCAGTCTCCAGGGATGGGGCCCTGGCACGCGTATTTTTAACAAACCCCACAGGTGAGTCAGGTGCTCAGCAAGGTCCGGAAGCACTGTCCTAGGGCTTCTTTCTGCTCAGACTGAGCACCATGTACCTTTTGCTTTCAGGAAGTCAGGGAAGAAGGGGGAGTTAAGGTTTGAAAACTGGCCGTAAGGTGGTGGTAGTGTGGCTATGGGCTCACACCAAATGGAAAAATCCAAAGATGAATCCCTTCTTCCTCATCTGGTGCCAAGGAAGAAGAAAACAAAGGATTCACGGGAGCCTATATTTCATCTGTCTTGGATTCTGGCAATGAATGCTTCTTCAGATTAAAATCTAACTGGATATGCTCAGTGAGAATCAGATCTTAGGGGTATTCTCTAAGAGCAATTACAAGGGAGGAGACTGAGGTCCAGAGGGGGCTCTGCCTGGCCACACAGGTAGTTATCAGCAGAGCTAGGATGAGACCTCAACTCTTCTGACATCCAAGCAGTGCTGTTGCTGTCACAAGACACGCTAACACACAGCCCTACCCAGTAAACATGTGTGGATGACTGGTTGAACTGAGTAATTTATTGGGTATTTAAGAAATCCTTGCAATCCAGTTTTAGGGGGTGCGACTCCCACTTTCAAGTCTTTGCTTTTTAGCAGTGGTCATCTAGGCCTTACCCCTAGCCTGATATTGGGGATACTGTTCACATTCAGGACCATGAGGCCGTCTTTTGGGGGGCCTAGCTGACCAGTACCAGGGACCTGGCCAGTGGTGTTGACTTGGGGATCTTACATGGAGAGTCAATGCAGACTCAGCTCGTCCCAGTAGGCTGGGAATTTGAGGGACATCTTCCTCTGCTGGCCTAGGAGTATGGCTGGCACCCAGGAATACTGGGTGCCAAATCTCAGTGGAGGAGAAAAATACTCTTATAAGATTTGGTATCCAAAAAGGCATCAGGCTCTGCTGCTTGGCACTCAGATGATTTCCCTCAAGCCACCTCTTTGCACCTTAGGGTCCTCAATTTTTGGATAGAGATATCTCTGATGCTCACTTTGTGGGGTTGTTGGAGGGATTACTTGACTTTTGAATGTTGTCACTACTTATGTATTTGACGTCCTGGTTTGGCTTCTCTGTAAACTTCTTGAAGGCAGAGATTATGTATATTGCATGTTCCATTAGAAACTATTTATTTGCACCTGACCACTCTCCCCTCCCGTGAGCCTGTTTTCTTATCTGTCAGATGGAGATAATAGACTCACCTTGTTTTTCACATAAGGTTATTATATCCTTCCTGTGAGATAATAACTGAGAGAGTCCTTTATTCATTGTAAAGGGCTATATAAATAAGAGGGATCAAGGCAACACAGCAGGTCTTTAGTTTCTGCTATGGAATCTCTGTTTTGAAGGGCCCTAATAGCATCAGATGTCCTCCAAGGTAGCAGTGATCAATTTAATCACTACTATTAGTACTATGTACTATGTACTTAATAACATATATTTAAACAGAGCTACACATCTAGACAGTTCCTAAAGACTACAATTCTTTTCACTGTCCCATAGGAGCGGCCTTAGCGGGATTTAATAGCTGGGGGTTTCTTCCAGAAGTCAGGCAAGGCAGTTTAGGAAAGTTTTGGTTTAAATTCAAAGGCGGCACAAAGAATCCAGGAATAATGCGGCGGATCCTTTAAATATTGAGATGAAAGGGCGGAGCCGTCGTCAGGGACGCGACTGGGCCGCTTGGTTTCCAGGAAATGACATCAGGCGGCCGCGGAGATGGAGGACGTGCTGGACCTAGGCGAGGAGCGGCGCCGCGGCTCGGCCACCTCCGTGAGGACCGACTTGGGGGCTTGGGGCTAGGATTGGGCGGGTGCAGAGGGGCGACCTAGCCGGCCCGGCTTCCCGGCGGCGCCTCCGCCTGGCCTGGCCCAAGTGGCCGGAGCGGGCGGGCGCGGAGCCGCGCGGGGGCGAGGCCGGGGAAGAGGCGGCCTCAGCCGCCCCGCCCCCGGGGTTGCGGTGGGCTCCGCCGCTACTGGCCTGGGGTTTGCTTTCTTTAAAATTCTCTGAAAGCAGAAAAACAGATCCTGCCTCTGCCAGCTTCTGGGACCGATGGGAAATTTCCCAGCCAGGCTGCGCTTTCTGGAGCCACGAGTGCTAACTCCCCTAGAGCGGGCATATCTGAGAGTGACCGGAGGCGCCCTGGGCCAGGGTCGCACTTGCACCCATCCCAGGGCTTTTTCCTTGAGACTTCTCATGCCAGAAGTTCGTGTAAAGACTTCAGGCAGACGGGAAGGGCCTTCTCTTGCCCGGAGTTCCCACAAGGAGGTGGGCGTCACCTCAGTTTTATGATTTAGGATTTCGAGCGTGGAGGAGTGGCTAGGTGCTGGGGGCCCGGAGGTCAAATAGAGTATGAAGCTGCTTACTGGGTTAAAAAAAAGTTAGCATTGTGTGTCAACTATAGTCAAATCTAAAAAATTAAAACAAACAAACCTTCCCCAACTTCGGTTTCCTTTATCTCTGGAATGGAGATGTTGATATCTACTTCAAAGTGCTGCCATGAAGATGAAATGTAGTAACGCATGGGAAGCATTTAATACAGAGCCTGTCACACGATAAGTTATTAGAAGAAGTCAGCTGCTGTGGCTTCTGAGGCTCGTTTACCCAGTTATGTATATAGTCAGTAAATCACTGATCTAGAATCAAGACCCAAGTTCAGTGTTGTTTTTTAACTCCATGGCAGTCCCATCAAGACTTTTTACCTTTAAAATTAGTCAAGATCATGGTCCCTGGAAGATTGGGGCAACACAGCAGGCCTTTGGTTTCTGCTATGGAATCTCTGTTTTGAAGGGCCCTAATAGCATCAGATGTCCTCCAAGGTACCAGAGAGGAGCACCTCTCAGGGAACAAGAACAGTTGTTCTACGACGCAGGTTGTTTGACTGGCCAAAGAGAAGATTAGGTCACCGGGTCTTTCTGATATGTGAACTTGTTTGGTCCCTGGGAATGTAAATGTAGTTATGCATTCATTCTTTAAACGAATACTTATTGAGCCCCAACTGTGTGTCAGGCATTGGGTTAGGTGCTGGACATACAGCAGTGAAACAACAACAACAACATCAACAACACAGGGGCGCCTGGCTGGCTCAGTCGGCGGAGCATGCAACTCTTGATCTCAGGCCCCACACTGGGTGTAGAGATTACTTTAAAAAATAAAATCTTAAAAAACAAAAGCAACAAGCAAAGTCCTTGTCGTCAGGGGGCTTACAACCCGGGGGGGGGGGGAAGATGGACAGTAAGACTCTCCACTTAAAATATACGTACATTTAAGTATAGTAAAGTAGTTTTTCTACCAGTCATTTCCGTGGATTTATACAAGGTCTTCAAAAGGCCTAAAGCCTTAACATACTTAACAGTTATTAGAGAAACCACCCGGAAACCGCATTTAGAGACAAGATCATTGACTTTTTGTTTTAGCACAACCCCTACGAGTAGTACGCTATGTTCAGATACCAAATGCTAGGACAAGTGGGAAAGGGCAGTGATAGGCAGAGGGGCGGAATTATCTGCCTTGGAAAGAAAACGAGCTGCTGATCAGAAAGATTGTTTCCATCATCCCTGAAACCTAAATTACTGATTAGAATGTGAAATGTAAACAGGTCGTAGGGGTTTTTATGCAACCCCCGTGTAACCCCTCTCAGTTGTTTGGTGCAGGCAGTTTTTAGAACACCTGAAAACTGAAACTCCAGCATGGGATAGTGGAAAGAACTGAGGATCCGAAGACGGAAAAAGGTTTTGCTTTTCGATTGATGTCTGCCACTTACTTGCCTTCCTGGGCCTCACTTTCCATGCTTGTGAAAGGGCATCGGTCCTCGTCCCTGTTACTGTGAGAATCCAGTGAAGCCACATCAGATGAGATCTAAAAATGTTTATATTAATGCTGGTTTTAGAAAAGCCAACAAATGATAATATAAATATTTCGACATCCACTGGTCTGCCTAAATAAAGTTTTATTTCTGTGCTGGGAAGCATTTGAGACACAGAGCCTCCACCCCAGGAGGGCTTTGGGAAACACCTCCAGATGGTTCATTTGATGACTCAGAATTTAAAGTGTTCTGATTTCCGAAGCTGATGTCTCAGAATTCTTGTAAGAGATTTCCTTTACTGTCTAGAAGCGCAAATCCATATCATACCCAATGTGGGGCCCGAGATCAAGAGTCGCATGCTCCACCGACGTCAAAGCAAATGCTACCTGTATTTACATCTCTGGTGCTAGTTGCCATGGAATTTAGGAGTTCTTTCCCCAAATTCTTTTTGATAACAATTTCATGCCACGCTGCAGCTTTGAAATGAGGCCTTTCTAGAATCCTGCATAAGAACATGAGAGCCTTTACCACCTTCTTCCCTGAGCTTTGGCATGAGGTCTCTCTCTTCATTCTAGAGGAATGTCTGTGTGCATTTCTTTGGGTAGGAAGGCTCTATGGCAGTTAAAAGAGAAACCTGTGATCATTAATCCAGGAATTTCATGTTTTCTTCTCAAATAGAAATGGCCTCAGGTGCTTTGTTTTAAGGGTGTGGAAGCATTTTTTAAAAAATATGTTCAAGTTGCTCAAATCCCATCCTCCACCATGTCATCATAGATCCTGCCCTTGCTTACCTTCCCGAATTCTCGTCCTCATAGTGGCTCAAAGATGTTTGGGTCAGCAGCGTTCCTCATCTCTCCTTACAGGGACCCAAGATGGGTCGCCGAGCTCAACAGGAGTCAGCTCAAGTCGAGAATCATCTCAGTAGCAAGAACTCCTCTTCAATTCTGACTGGAGAGGTGGGTGTTAAAAAAAAAAATGCTTTCTAAGAGTTAGTAATTACTTAATGAGCAAGGATTTGGTATTTCATATTTCTTCTCTCCAATGTCAGCCCTTTGTCCTATCTTGATTTGGAAATTCCCTTCCTTGGCATTTGCCCTATTAGCAAGAAGTGAAAGCAGAACGTTTTTTCTTTGATGCCAGAGTAGTTTCTGTGCATTGCTTTATATTCTCAGTGAAGAACATTCTTAAGTTCGCTGAAGCAGGGGACTGGGAAGTTTCAAAATCCAGTGGAAATCCAGGTTTTTATTTCTGCCAAATCAATGCCAGTGAGCCCTGCTGGTGACGTAAGGTTGGATTACACAACTGGACGTTTGCTCTCGGTGGTGACCTGCACTTGCTACAGTTTTCAGGCAGGAAGGGGATTAGTGCTGGCCTTAACTTTCCTGGAAACTTTTCTGAGTGGCCTGGAACTGTGGGAATTTATCCAGCTGCTCCATGGAGGGTGGGTAATCCCGATGAGCAACACTTTTAATGCCAGGGCACTATTTTTGGCAGTTCACTCAGAGCCCCTTTGCATCTTCCGCTGTCCAGTTGAATAAACTTTGCTCTTTTTAAGAATCAGTTTCGGGATAATCCCTCTGTGAGCTCTTCCTAACTTCCCCAGGCCGGCTTAGGGCTCCTTCTTCTCTGCCTATTATGAGACATCTGTATGTTCTCACACTGTATGCTAAATTTCTTTTTATGTATCTGTCTGGCCCCACTAGACAGTGACTTCCCACACAGCAGGAAACCTGGCTCCTCAGTTATCTAGTTCATTGGCCATAGTAGGTTTAAAATCGATGAGGGGATCTACACTGAGAAGCCTAACGAGCTAGACAGGTGCATGAGCAAAGCAGGCCAGGGACAAGACACAGGCACACTTACAGTATCACGTATGTAGGAATATTCTTCACTTTCCCGGGAAGCAAGTTCTCCAGCATTTCTGTGAGCAGTCCACATGGCCCTTTCGATTTATCTTTTACTTTCTCACTTATTGTAGAAATGTGGGTACAGAGCATCATTACTCTAAGGTAACAGTCATTCCAGTACAGAGGAACTGGTGGCTGGCCCGTGGCCACATTGCCTGGAGACTGTAGGGAGAGGTGGGGAGATGGGTTGTGGGAACCAGAGGCCACATGTTCCCTGTAAAAAGGAAACCACTGCCTAGCTGAAGCTGACTGATGCTGTGGGGACTATAGGCCCCGTATCGCCAGATCCTCTGATTTTCCGCGAGATGCTGACAGTCGACAGTTTTGTGAGAAATCAGCACATTTCCATAGGTTAGCAACTAATTATAACAATTAAAACATCATAGGCCTGAGGGTGGTCAGTTTGTGACTTTGGCGACAGCACCTGCATTATAGTGCTTATTACGTTGTATTCTCATTGTTTCCATGACTGGCCCCCTCATAAGATGGGAGCTTTGGAAGGCCGGCTGTCACTCACAATGCCCAGCACAGGCATGAGGTGGACAGTGCAGGGTTGTTGGGGGGGCCAGTGAGGTACACCGTGTGTGATGAGGGCCATCACAGGCTGAGGAAGAGTGTTGCAGGATGGGGGGTGGGTACATAGTGGTGCACTGGAAGCCCAGGGAAGGGGGGCGGTGGTATAATGGAGGAAGATGGTGAGAGAACACATTTCATACCCAACCCTGGGTCTGAGGGACCTTGAACTGTAGTAGTGTATGTTGGCTAAGCGAAAATGGGCAAGCAGATGACTGGGTTAATGGAGTCTCCTCTTGACCTCTGGCCACTTTAGACTGTGGGTCTAGGAAGATCCATCCCAATAGCAAATCATTTATTCATTTCTTCAACAAATAGTTATTAAAGTTTATTATGTGTCGGGCACCTTTGCAGAGGGTTGGCATATTTCAGTGAACAAAAGAGAGAAAATTTCCTGCCATAATGGAACTTTTACTCCTGTGATCACTGGCAGCCAGAAAGACCAATCACATGTCTACTTAATTGTGAAGGAGGTTCTAGGCACTTGTAGTGGTTAGGTGATGGGCCTGTGGTGGGCCAGAATATCCTGGAATGACCTGATGGCCTTGAGGCTCTGTGTAACCCCCACACCAAATCAGCTTCTAGGCTGGGGTCAGTAGGCATTGTTCACCACCCCACCCCGCCGCCGCCCCGGTCCCAATCGCTTTCCCCTTGGCTCCCAGGTGAGAGTCAGGACTGTGAACAGCTAACTTCAAAGGCACAGACTGTGATGACTTTTCAGGGTTTCATCCTTTCTGGAAGGATGATCCCCCAGGGACATTTACCTCTGGGCCTTAGCATTTTTGTGGGAGAACACGATGAAAAGTCATTCTGTTCTTCACCCAACTGGTGCCTCTGGCCGTGACATGCTGGTCAGAATTCCAGGGATTCCTTCTCTCCCTGGGTTGACTGAGGTTTAAAGCAGTGTGGGCAGCCTCCCCCGGGGGCAGATGCTCCCTGTGCTGTGTGGAACTTTTTGGCTGTTTCTTTCTAAAATTAGATCCCAAGACTTTTGTGTGTGCCCATTTACGTTCCAGTTCTGAGTGTGTGACCTGACGTATTTATTTTTGTTCCCTGGCTGACTCGATTCTAGGATGAAGCTATCGCTGAAAACGTAAACATGGCACCTGGGGGCCGTCAGACATCCTGGAATGACTGTAGAGTTAAGTAGGAATGTTTGGTTGGAGGCGAGGTGGTGGAGTTGGGCGCTCTGCTGGAGGAAGCACAGAGGCAGTGTGCTCGAGTAGAAAGAACACCGGGGCCTGGCACCAGATAAGCGGGGCTGGAGACCCAGCTCTGCTAACTGCCTGGATCTTGAACAAGTCCACTAATCTCTCTAATCCTCCGTTTCACTGTCTGTCAAGTGGTGGTAACAATGCCCCCGGGTTGCTGTGGGGATTAAGAGAGAGATGCATTTGACAGCACTACACACACGTGCGTTCCTTCAGGAAACTTGCAGGTAGACGAGGACTGGACAGTGCTTTGCCTTTTTTATTGAAGGGCAGCCACGTAGGAGGACGTGAGCCTGGGTCTCCTGTCAAACTGACTTGGAAGTCTCTTGGAGAGCTCTGACTCATTTACCCGTAGGTAGACTAGTAGTGATCCAAAGCAGTGTTTGTGCTTCCTGGGCACAGGGGGCATTCTTTATGAAGAGTGGATAAGAGCACAGGCCTGGGGGTCCTGAAGTCCTGGGTTGAAATCCTGGCTCTGCTACACATGAACGCTAGGACTCAGCAAGTTATTTAACCTCTTTTGTCCCCCCCTCTTTTTTTTTTTCCCCCCCAAGATTTTATTTATTTATTTGAGAGAGAGAGAGAGCTCATGCGATGAGCGGGAGCAGGGAGGGGGCAGAGGGAGAGAGGGAATCTCGAGCAGACTCCCCGCGGAGCATGGAGCCCCACTTGGTCGATCTCATGACCCTGAGATCATGACCTGAGCCAAAACCAAGAGCTGGATGCCTAACTGACTGCGCCACCCAAGCGCTCCAGGAGCAGTACAGCCTCACCTCACTCAGCCTCAGTTTCCTCATGGGTAAGGCAGGGATAGCAATGTCACATACTCCATAGGGTGGCTAAAGAGAAAAAATGAGATAATCGATGTAAAGCCCTTCACACAGCCTGGCACATAGCGCCCAAAATGTTGCTGATCATTATTATTTCTGTAGAACTTGGATGGTCTTTTTATTTTGCTTTAACCCCCTCTACTAGGGTTGAAAACCGGTAGCCTTCAGGTTGAATGTTGCCTGTAGTGATGTCTCGTTTGATCCATACAGAGTTAAAACTTTTAAAATTTGGCGGTTATTTATAAATTAGGAAACTTGACGTGAAAATCCCAATTCTGGGCTTCTCTTTAAAATCAGAAGTTCTGGCACAGTGGGAATGCTGGGCTGGCACCACCCCCACCCCCTCCAGGGCACCAGTTGGCCGGAGCTGGGTGGAACTGGCAGTGGTGCTTGCTTACATGAGGCCTACCTGGTGCAGTTTGCCACGCCTTTCTTTCATACACCTGTCAGATTAACTCACATTTGATCTGCCTTCTCCTATTTCCATTTAAGTTTAGAACTCCTGGTCTTTGAGGGTGGATTGATTTTCAGGCATCCTTGTGTATCTATTAGTATTGAATTTGGACACATGCATCAGAAACTTTTGATACCAGTTTTTTAATCAAGCAGGCACGATTTTTTAAAAGATTTTTTTCAGAGAGAGAGAGAGGGAGAGCAGGGGGAGGGACAGCAGAAGAGGAGAGAGACAATCCCAAGCAGACTCTGCGCTCAGTGTGGGGCCTGATGCCAGGCTCGATCCCAGGACGCCGAGATCATGACCTGAGCCCAAACCCAGAGTTGGATGCTTAACCGACTGTGCCACCCGGGTGCCCCCAGGCATGATTTTTCTAACAGCAGGAAATCCAGTGGAGGGCAGAGGAGGGCAGATGCTGTCACTGGGCAGTATCCTGCATTACCCTGGCCCCTTCTAGCCTCCTCCTCTGCCATCTGGAGCTTGTGACTTGCTGCCATAGTTGTAAGATGGCTGGTGGTTCCACAAGGATCAGATCTGCATTCCAGGTAGGGAGAGGGGCCATAGTTGAAGAGTTCAAGGTGCATGTCCACTAAGTTTGTTCCTTATGAGGAAAACAGTAGCCAGAGACCTCATCAAGGAGACTTCTAGTTATATTTCATTGATCAGAACTGGCTCTTAAAACAGCCTTAAGTTTCGAGGGACTTTTCAATGAGGCATGTTGCCATAGCCATAACATTGGGGTTTTGGGTGAGGGAGAATGGCTGTTGAGTAGGCAGTTTGTAACCGACGTGTCATAATTTTTTTAAAAAGTAGAATTCATACACAGATTTTTTTTCACAGATTTGGGTATGACAGGAAAGAATTATTTTTAGTAATAACAACAAAAAAATACACATTCCTCTCCAGAGTTCTAGTTTAAAGTTGTGTAGAGATCAGTGAAACATTATATGCCCTGAAATTCCAGGATACCTGATTGAGTTGCCTTTGTCAACTCTTCTGGATCTTTTCCTTCTGCCCATTTTCTCTGTAGCCTCACGGGGCTTTCTGCCCCTACCTGTGGCTCAGTCCAGGTGGTTAAACGCTTCCTCCCTCTCTGAGAGGAGAGGGAATGTCTCTTGATTTGCCTGGTCATTCAGTAAATTTCAAATAATTTGGAAGAACTCCAACTGTCTGATTGTACTGAGTAACCTGAAAGATGAGCTCTTCGTGTAGTTTCACTCAGAGTTGATTAGAGTTGTACCTACTTCTTTAGAGTTGTCATAAAGAAATTAGGTAATACAGA
>NW_027397070.1:47725876-47929383 GCF_003265705.2 Callorhinus ursinus
TGTACCTACTTCTTTAGAGTTGTCATAAAGAAATTAGGTAATACAGATAAAGTGCTTAGCACAGTCTCCAGCTCACAGGAATCTCTCAAGAAACGGCAAGCGTCAAGAAAGTTTATGACTGCACTCTTCTGTGTTTTGGGCTTTTGGGGTCACCTGTCACAAATCAGGCTTGGATTACTGGATGCACAGTTCAGGTGGCAGTTTAGGTTGGTGTTACGGTTACTGAGATGGTTCCATGTCTGCACTATGTACCTTTCTCTGGTCAGGGCAGCTCTGAGAATTAAGTGGATTCCTCTGCTTGAGCTTTCACCTCCTGTGGATTCAAATGGTTCTGCTCTTACACACCTCCCTCAAGACCAGGACACTTTCTACCATAGAGTTACACTACCATGTAATGGGATTGGCGAAAAGTAATCTCGGGCACAACCTGTCTAGGTCTGGCCTGTCTTTTGGATGAGCACTTCTCAGGTGGGTCTCGACCTCCTTGTGGCTTAACTTTTAGTTTGTAGATTGTCCTTTTAATAATAATTTCGGCTTCTGTTGGAATGATTGCTCTCTCTCTGTTAACTGCATGCGGGGTCCTAGTTAAGCCTCACGGTAACTCTTAAAGTGGTTGCTCCTCTCACCTCATTTTAGCTATGAAGACACTGACACTTCGAGAGGTTGGATGACTGGTCCAGAGTCATTCAGCTCATCTCTGACTCTAGTCTAGTCTCTGTGATTCCTGCTAGATAGGTAGATGCACTGACCTCCCAGCAGAGAAAGGCTTTTGGAGAGAGCAGAGAAGCTTTTGGGTTACTCCCTTGGAGTCCTTATGGAGCAGGAGTAAGTTCTCACTTGAGGACCCTTATTCGTCCACTTGTCTGGAGAAATGTTTGAGTCACAGCTGTTCCTTTTCTCTCCACCCCCCATTCCCTTCAGTGTTCCTCCGAGGACGCAGAACTGAAAGTTAGCCAGATTCTCTCGCAGGAATCTGAGCAATGCTGTTGGGCTCATGTTCCCAAATTAGGCCAATTTCCTCATCCCTCAGCAGCTTCACTCAGCTGGAGCTCCCTCGGTGCTTTGCATGACGTCTCTCGCCCTCTGCCTGTTCCCTGACTGCTCTGCCAACCGGGCAGCTATTTTCAGCCCAATAGGGTTATCTGCTGACCCTTTTTGGTGACATTTTTCTTCTTTCTCACAAAAATAACTTTCCTGATTGGTCACATTTTTCAGCCTTTTTCGTAGGCACTCTCCAATGGGCTGGGTTGAAGGATGCTCCTGATAACGTCGTCGAGGAGGGATGCAGGGAATTTGATGAAGGACTGTTTGTGAGGAATGCGTTTTCCACACTTCATATTTATGTCATGCTTTGCATGCTTCAGTTTTGAACTCTCTCTCTCAGGGTGGGCGATGCACATCGCTCACCATCCCTAGGGCTGCCACTGTGTGGGAGGGAATGTCAACTGAGGGTAGAGCTTGCCCTTAGAAATTGCATCTTTAGATTCTCTTCCAGCACTGCCTCAAACCCTTTCATTGTCCCAGCACGACGCACGGGAACAACTCGTGACTCATTTTGCTCTCTCTAAAGGCAGGGAGAGTCACTCTCGCTGACTTCCTGCGAGTCTCAGGTTGAAAGGTGGTGCTTGAACAGTGCTTGAAGGTTCTCTTCAGCCCCTGTGGGCAGGGTTAAGTGAGAAGTATGTGTAAAGAGTTTAGCCCAGTGCCCCACAGTAGCTGTGGTTCTCGTGATCTACACAACCTGAGAAGGAAACAGCATTATCATTTTGTCTTTAAGCCCTGCTCTGCCAATTGCTAGGTGTATATCCTGGGTACGTTCTTTACCCGCCCTAAGCCTGGTTCCTCATCTCCACAGATCCCATGGAGATAAGAGTAGTAGCTATCTATTAGAGTTGTTGGAAGATTAAATAAGAGAATGTATAACTCTCTTCCGATAGTGTCTGGTACATGCTAACTATTATGGTCATTTGTGTCACATGAGAATTAGAAAGTATCATCCATTTAGGTTTGATTGCAGTTTTGTTCAAGATATGGAGATATTCACATTTCTTAGAACTAACTGGCCCTTAGGACCAGAAACATTTGGATGAGGAGCCCTCTTGGTGAGAATTCTTTGTGCCACTTGATAGCTATTTTATTTCTCTCTAGGCCTTTCTGCCTATGCAACAGACCAGTTATCTGCTCGTCTCTTTCCGTCTTCTTTTCAAAACCCAGCCCTCTGTCTAGAGGTTGGCAGTCTTTCCAAAGAATAATCTTTAATTGCTGGCTTAGATCATTCTATCATTCTGGGGAAATACGGGTAGAAAATGAGGGCAAGAGTGACCTTGGTGACTTCATTGACCTTGAAGTAGAAGGTAATACCTATTAATTAATCCATTCATTCACTTGTGAAACTAGATTGAGAATTTCCTACGTGCCAGGCATTTGTGCTTGGAGCTGGCAATGTAGTGATAAACCAGACATGTTCCCTGTCCTTTCAGACTTTGATCTGGGGGCCACAGAGAAGTAAGTGCCGGGTAGGGGTGAACACAGAAAAATATGGGACACCTACATTGAGCCCCTTTTATTCTGGGGGACATCCAGAAAGTTTATCTAGAAAAAAAAATCATGCTTGAGCTGAGACTTTAAGGATGAGTAGATGTGAGCCTAGGGAAGGGGTAGAGGAGGAGAATATTCTCCAAGTGGAGGGATGAGCTTGCGCCAAGTCAGGAAGGTAAGGGAGAGAACATGGCATGCTGGGCTTGTCACTGGAGCAGTTGAGCCTACCAGTAGTGGAGTGGTGGTTGGAAGTTACTTTTGCAAGCAACGAGCTAGTTTCCATATATTCCAAAACCAGCCGCCTTGTCTCTTTTGACAAATGAACCATATGACGCCAGTGTTTCTTATATGATGCTGAAATAATTGGCAATATTATCATAATTAATATATATATTAGACTGACCTTTCTCTGTTTTTCTAGCCTTTCACTGATGACTCTTCAGTGTAGCCATTACACTCCACTATATGTGTTTGTGTTTGCTGGTCAAGAAAAACTCAAAGGTATGCTCAAGTACAGTATTGCTGACTTGTGACTCTCCTGGCTTATCCTTTATAAGGAGGTGCTTAGTAGACCAGTGGTTTACAGTGTTCACACTTCATTTATGTCCTGAAAATTCTTAGCTTCCTCTGAGGATTCCTCTGAGCCTAGAGTGTTCTCATATATATGATAGATTCTAGTAACCCTGGAGAGAAATCTGCCCATTACAGAAGGAACATTGAATTAGTAGTGATCTGATAGGATTTAGAAAATGTCCTTTAATTTCACAAAATAAGAGACTAAGTATTCCAAATCCTGCTATTACAAGTATATGCGAGGTGCTTCATAAAAAATACGTGTCCATGAATCGGTGATACAAGCCAAGCTGGTGTCTATGACAGATTACTATTGGCATTGTCTCAAGGAGGATCAGAACCCTCAGCTCAGTGTTCCTAATTGGTATTAAAAGAACATACATGCGAGTTAATAACACAGGTCATAACCACTTATCATGACCTAACTCAAAAGACTTCAGGTGCTGTTGTAACATTAGAATTTGACGTGACTCCTGTTTGGAATTTTGTAGAGTATTGGCCTGTGTTCAGAGATCTTTTTTTTTTTTTTTTTTTCTGGTATGTGAAGATTTTCATGATAATGATGCTTTTGTTGTAATGAGAATTGACTTATGTTCAGGCCAGGGTCCCAGAGCAAAGGTTTCTTGAAATCTATGGCTATAACCATAGATTTCCCTAACCATCCTGTTAGGGAAAAAATGATCAAGAATGAGCAAAATGGTTTAAGCCACTCGGAACTTACCTGAACTGTGGCAGTTGTCTTATAACTGGACTCTTCTTTTGTGTTTCTGCCCTCCTGCTGCTCAGCTAGAGCAGTCTGATAAAAACGTGCATCATTCATTTCATACTCAAAACCCTTTAATAGATACCCATTGCACTTAGGATTAAAGAGAAAAAATCCTAGGGGCGCCTGGCTGGCTCAGTCAGTAAAGCATGCAACTCTCAATCTTGGGGATCGTGAGTTCGAGCCCCACATCGGGTGTAGAGCTCACTAAAAAAAAAAAAAAAAAAAAAAAAAAAAAAAAAAAAAAAATTCCTAAATCCTTACCTTGGAGCTGTGTGATTTGGTACCTGCCTACATCTCCAACCTCATTTCACACCTGCCACCCTGCTGTAGTCCCATGGAGTCTTTACTTTGCTTATGAAGTTCCCTATTTATTCTAGTTCCCTAGAAAACTATAGTTCAGTAGAATGGACTGGACTGGAGTGGATCCCTAGAATACTCATCCCTAGTCTTTGCTGGGCTGACCCCTACTTCTCTTCTCCACTGGGTTCAGCACAAATATCACTCTTACCCCTCCTTATTATACTCCTTAGCTTCTTTTTTTTAAACTTTTTCTATCATTTCATCTACAATTTGTAATTATGTTTGTGTATTTATTTATTTTTTAAAGATTTTATTTATTTGAGAGAGAGAGACAGAGATAGGGAGAGACAGCACAAGCCAGGAGGAGAGGGAGAAGCAGGCTTCCCACCGAGCAGGGAGCCTGATGCGGGGCTTGATCCCAGGACCCTGGGATCATGATCTGAACCGAAGGCAGATGCTTAACTGACTGAGCCACCCAGGCGCCCTGTTTGTGTAATTATTTAGGTCCTTGTCCCTCACTAATTACAAGCTCCAGAAGTGACTGTTCTGCTCCCCCTGAGCCTGTCACTTTGTAGGTCCTCAGTAAGGTACTTGTCCAATGAATGAGGAACAGGTGGAGGGGGGGACGATGTGTTCAGTTTAGGAACAGGTTAGCTTGAGATGGCTATGAGACCCCTAGCTGAAGACTTCCAGGGAGCTTTGCTGTGTGGTACGAATGCTCCGGACTGGGCTCTGAGCTGGAGCTAGAGATTTGGACGTCATCAGTATTGAGGCGGTAAATGTAAGCCCAGCTCTGTAAGGGAGAGTTCGTAGCATGAGAAGAGAGGAGGCCCTTGGACAGAATCTGGGGAACATCCATGTTTAAGGAATACACGGCCAAAGAATGTCTCACCCAAAGAAACTGAAGAGGACTGGCCAGAGTGGGGAAGGGAAGTGCAGGCACCTGTGGTGTCCAGAAGCCAAGATAAGACTGTCAAGAAGGAGGGAGCGGTCAAGAGTGTTCGATGGCACTAAGAGGGCCCGAGCAGGGTCTCTTGGATTTAGCAATAAGGTGGTCTCTGAGGTTTCACATTAAAATGCAGGGCTGAACTGGTGGGTATTGTGCTGAGCCAAATAAGTCCATCAGAGAAAGACAATTAATCATACAGTTTCACTCATATGTGGACTTTAAGAAACAAAACAGAGGGTCATAGGGGAAGGGAGGGAAAAATAAAGTCAGACGAAATCAGAGAGGGAGACAAACCATAAGAGACTCTTAACTCTAGGAAACAAATAGGGCTGCTGGAGGAGAGGTGGGGGGGTGGGGTAACTGGATGATGGGCATTAAGGAGGGCACGTGATGTCATGAGCACTGGGTGTTATATAAGACTGATGAATCACTAAATTTTATTCCTGAAACTAATAATACACTATACGTTAATTAATTGAACTTAAATAAAATAGGAAAAAAATTAAATGTATGGCTGTTCTTAAAAGACATGTCCACGTACCACCTGCACTTGTCTTGCTTACAGTGGCATACGTACCTTTGGGAAACAATTAACTCAAACCTGGCAAAGGGGTTGAAGAAAGAGGTCAGTGCCCAGAGACATTTTTAAGAGCAGGTAGATAGGGTGTGGTAGCAGGTCGGCTGTTGGAGGTAGGAGGAAGGACAGTCTGGAGTTCACCCCACATGTAGCTAACATGACTGAATAGATACTGATGTTTTTGACACTGAGGATTTAAGAGTCTCAGCAGTGGGGGAGCAAGAAGGGATCATTATTTCAGTTCAGAGCATTTTGAATTTGAGTTGCCTTCAGGATTTTCAAAGAGGTCTGTCAAGTAAACAGTTGAAAATGTGGTCTGGAGCTTAAGAGAGAAAGTTGAAAACTAGTGATAACAGATGTGGGAGTCCTCAGAACTGGGGTATCTAAGAACATATAGGAAAGGGGCGCCTGGGTGGCTCAGTTGGTTAAGCGACTGCCTTCGGCTCAGGTCATGATCTCAGGGTCCTGGGATCGAGCCCCGCATCGGGCTCCCTGCTCGGCAGGAAGCCTGCTTCTCCCTCTCCCACTCCCCGTGCTTGTGTTCCCTCTCTCGCTCTCTCTCTCTCTGTCAAATAAATAAAATCTTTAAAAAAAAAAAAAACATATAGGAAAAACTTCCCATTCCTTTGGGTAGCTCACAAACCTTTCATGATCTCCAGGTGCAAATGTGTGCGAGTTTTAAACAGAAAAGAGCTACGACCAAATTTGCTTTTTAAATAGTGTTGTTGTTATTGTTGTTGTTATTATTATTATTAGAGAGAGAGCACATGTAAGCCGGGGATGAGGGGGCAGAGGCAGAGGGAGAGACAGAAGCCCACGCAGGCTCCATGCCTAGTGTAGAGCCTGACAATGGGGCTCGACCTCACAGCCCTGAGATCATAACCTGAGCTGAAATCAAGAGTCGGACGCTTAATCAACTGAGCCACCCAGGTGCCCCTATTATTATTATTATTATTTTTAAAGATTTTATTTATTTGACAGAGAGACAGCGAGAGAGGGAACACAAGCAGGGGGAGTGGGAGAGGGAGGAGCAGGCTCCCCGCTGAGCAGAGAGCCTGATACGGGGTTCGATCCCAGGACCCTGGGACCGTGACCCGAGCTGAAGGCAGACGTGACTGATGGAGCCATCCAGGCGCCCCCTCTTATTATTTTTTTAATTTGCATTTTAGAAAGAGCACTTTGGCAAGCACTGGTCACAGATAGATCCAGGTTTTGTGGACCCTGAGACTTACATAGTTTGGAGGCCTTCTTCAGGAAAAATAATTCAAAATTATGAGTTCAAAATGAACTATGAAAGTAAATACTTATTTATAATGAGAAAAGAAATCATAGCCCAGTTACGAGGGCCCTGGATATTCAGATGCCGTTCTTTAGAGAACTTGTTAGGCAGTGTATCAGAAATGCTTACATAGAAAATGCTTCCTGATTGAAACCTAGCATCCCTTCCCTATCTAGAACTCTCCGTAACTCCCAGGGGTCCATGCAGGTATGGAGTATAGATTGGAGGAAGGTGAGGCCGAAGTTGGGAGGCCAGTAGAATCCCACTGAAAGAAGGCAGAAGATGAGCTTGGTAGGCCTTAACTTGCATGGTTGTACAGGTACCCAACACCCTCAGCAGGTGGGTATTGACAGAGTGGAGGCACATGGGTGACTTGATCCAGATTTGGGCTAGTTCTAGGGGAAATGTGGTAAAAAGGCCAGAGAGTGAAGCATAGTGTGATGGACCTTGGGAGTGAGCTGGGTTGATGGAGAAGGAAGCAAAACCAAGAAAGAAGTTCTTGGCTGAGGAGGGAAGGAGGGGACTAGGTATTTCAGGGATGGAGCAGTTCCAGGTTGTGACACGTTGGAAAAAGTAGCAAGGTCATCGGTGTTTAAAGAGTCCGGGAACTCTTTGGCTAAGCATTGGATGGACTGTTGACGTGAGCATTGACTTTGCTTAGAATGGTGGGGCAGGTTGAGGAGCAGTAATACCCTACTTTTGAATTGGTCTGTGTTCACTGCAGTTGTGATGGACATGAAGAAGGAAGGAGAGGCAATGTAGCTGAACAAGATGAGTTTCTAGAGCAGTGTTCCGTAATAATTTGGAAGAATAATGGTCTTCAAGGAACTTTGGGGAGTGAGCCTCAGCTGGGGCCCTGGTGTGTGGGGTTTTAAAAAAATGAACAAGCTCTACTTGAAAGAACTGTCAGAGAAAAGACACCCAGGGGGGAATGCCAGGATTTAGGAGAGGTGAGGAGATGGAAAAGGTGTGCTGTGACTAGAGAATATCCAGTTGGTTAGGAACCAGAAGATTGTGATCAGAAAGCCTCATTGAAACCATTAGCTCGGCTAGATTCCTTCTCATTGTGTAGCATGTCAATAATTACTGAGAAGGAGCAGAATGATAGTAAAATATCCTTTTAATAATGATATTTTACAGCAAAAGGGTACTGACTGATGTTGAATGTCATTGGTGATAGACTGAAACATTTCTGGTCGCATGCCTTTACCCAGTATAATAGAGAATTATGTCAGCCTGTTTAGCCAATTGCTTCTGTATTCCATTTTCATCTCTCCATTGGTTTTTTTAGGTATGGTTTTTTATACTTTATTTTAGTGGTTGCTCCAGGGGTTAGAATGTACATCTTTAACTCATCCCTGGCTACATGGAGTTGCTAGCATGGACCCTTCACGTAAAATGTGAGAGCCATGCAGCAGAAGTCCATTTGACCCCTCTCATTCCTTTGTGCTGGTGATGTCACATGCTTTAAACCTACGTACCTCAGAAACTCCAGAATACCATTTGTCACTTCACTTTAAATAGCTGTCATTTAGAGACGTAAAGAGCAACAGACAGTCTTTTATATCCATCCACATGTTTGCCCTTTCTCCTGTTCTTCATTTCTTCCTGGTAGATCTGGGTTTCCCTCTGGCAGCATTTCTCTTTAGCTTGAAGAACTTCCCTTAGCATTTCTTACGGTACGGGTTTGCTAAGAACCACTCCCCGATCTGCGTGATCCGAAAATATTTTTGTTTCACGCTCATTTCTGAAGGATATTTTCTGTCCATATTGAGTTCTTGAGAATTGAGAATTTTTTCCCCTTTCGTGCTTTAAAGATCCTCATTCCTTTGTCCTCTGGCCTTCATTGTTTCTGAGGATTGTTCTCCTTTATGTAAATCTTTTCTCCTCTCTCTTACTGCTTTAAAGATTTCCGTTTTATCTTCTTTGTTTTTCAGCAGTGTGACTGTGATGTAGCTAGCTGTGATTTGCTTGGAATTTGCTGAGGTTCTTAGATCAGTAAGTCAGTGTTTTTCACCAAATTGGGGAAATTTTAGGCCATTATTTCTTCAAATATATCTTTGCTCCATTTTCTCTCTCCTTCTTTCTCTCTCTCTCTCTCTCTCTTCCAGTTGGAATCTCCTGGGATTCCAACTGCATATGTGTTAAACTGCTTGATATTGTCCCTTTGGTTTGTCCTGTGTTTTTTTCTCCCTAAAGCGTTGTTACTTTCTTTCTCATCTTTTATCTTTTTTTTCCCTTCAAACTGGATATTTTCTGTTTTCTTTCTTCAGGTTCAGTGATTATTTCTTCTGCTATCGTCAAACTAAAACTTTTTATTGCAGATATTGAACTTTTAAGTCTTAAATTCCCACTTGTTTTTTTTTCCTTTTTTTTAATTTAGCTTCTGTTAGATTCCCCATTTGTACATTCATTATGATCATCTTTTCTTTAAAGTCCTTGAACATATTTACAAAATAGCTGCTTTAAAACTTTTATCTGCTAATTCCAATATCTGGGTCATCTTGGGGTCAGTTTTTGTTGGTTTTTCTTTTGATTGTAGGTCACATGTTCACGTTTCTTTACATGTCCAGTCATTTTTGTTTGTACACGGGACCTTGTGGATAATACATTGTGGAAACTCTGGATTATGTTATTGTCCTCTGAAAAGTGTTGATTTTTGTTTTAGTAGGCAGTTTAATTATTTGCAGAGCACCTTGAACTTAGGAAGACTTAGTTTTAGACTTTGTTAGGGCAGGTCTATTTTGGTTTTGCCTTTAGTCCTAGACTAAGTCCCGTAGTCCTGGGACATGGTCTTTACTCCTAAGATGTGATGAAAATTCAAGGTATGTACCAAATACCTTTAACTTGGTGGAACTCAAACTAATTCCTGTCCCCTGCAGGGAGCAACAGCTGAAGTCTCATCCCCACTCAGCATTTTTTTGTGTATATGCTTTTTTTTTTTCTTTTTACCTCTTCAGCAGTTGCTTTTCACTGGGTTTCTTGCTGCAGTTCAGGTATTGCCTAAAGAATTTTAGGGGAATAAAAATGCAGATCTGGGACCCCTTTCTTCCCAGGATTTCTCCCTTTCTATTTTTACTGACCCTGGCTGCCACCAAATTTGTCCTCAGGCCAATAAAACTGCAGCTTTCTGCTTGAGTTCTAGCTGCTCAGTTGCTGCCCAGACCGGAGAGTGCACTCAAGGGGAAAATCCACTTAAACATGGATTTTTTACCCAGTACAGGTTTTTTCTTTCAAGGGTCAAGTCCCTTCCAGTTTCTGCCTGCTTTTGTTTGCCCTCCAGTGCCTTCGAATTTCATCCAGACTTTATAGTTGTTATCTGTGTGAATGTTAGTCGAATACAAACTACTCTCCCATTACTGAATCCAGAACCTGCCAATCGCTTTTGGATTGTTTCAGAATCCACATCATTGTTTCAAGTGGTACTATTGGCAAGAAAAGAAAGAGAGTGGTTGTTGCAGAATCAGATCCTGTCGATTTCCTCTTAGGGTAACTAATGGGGGCGTTCAGTTAAGTTAGGGTGTTGTGTTTTTTTTTAAGATTTTATTTATTTATTTGACAGAGGGAGACACAGCGAGAGAGGGAACACAGCAGGGGGAGTGGGAGAGGGAGAAGCAGGCTTCCCGCTGAGCAGGGAGCCCGATGTGGGGCTCGATTCCAGGACCCTGGGATCATGCCCCGAGCCGAAGGCAGACGCTTAATGACTGAGCCACCCAGGTGCCCCGATATTGAGACGGAAAGTGTTCTGACATCAGTGGTGCACTTGGAAGTAATGGTCAGAGACGTAGGTGTGAAAGAGGCCCAGAGATCTGAGATACAGTCACCAGGCTGGCAGTACCCATTCGTGCATATGCTGTGCTGAGCGTTCTGAAGTTAATCTAGAAAGGCCTCTAAAGTTGGAGAGGTTGGTGGTGGACTGTTCGAAGGATAGGAGGTCTTCCTGCACAACTTCAAACTGAGTAGCAAAATATATAGATTAAGTGACTACCTAGGTCATGCCTGTTGTGTTAGGGTATCGTCACCTGGGAGGAGCCGAGTGTCTGGCCTTCAGCCTTTCTTGTTCCAGAAAGGGTGGGATGAGAGCCTGAGAAATCCATGTTGGGCTTGGACTGATAAGCTGAAAAAGAGATAGAACATAGCATATTTAACCCTGGTCTACGAGGAAGTTTTTACCAACATGAGAAAACCAAGAACAATGTAGTAAGTTTTTCATAAACTAAATTTAATCAAATGAAAGGAACATTCTTTATCCTGGTTTGTGTCCTTCCTACTGGGGAAATTGAAAAGGTCCCTTCTTTAAGGTGAAATGATCGTGAGAGGAAATGGTGGTTGTTTTTTTTTTTTTAAAGATTCTTAACAAAACTAAAAACTGTTAACTCTCTACTGCCAACCACCTCCTACTCCATACAAACTTTGTTTCTTGAAATACTGATAGTCCATGAAATTTCGAAGTTTGGGAAACACAGTTCTAGCATTTTTTTTTTTTAATTTGTGATTACTGAATTACTTGAAATGTTGGGGGGTAGAGTAAAGTGGGTGCTAACTTGCCAGCCATGACCTTGCTGTATGCTGGCACCTTCTCCTCTTGCTTCCACAAGTGAGGCAGGATAGAGAAGGACTGCAGCATGAGACCCGTGACGTCTGGCATCTCACCACGGGGACGAGCGGGGAGTGGAGCCGGGCATTGCTCTTTCTAGGTCTTAGGTGATGGGAGCCACCAGCCTGTGGGTTAAGACTTCTGTCAAGCTCCCTCCATTTCTTTTCCGTCATCTCCCTTGAGGAGTCCTGTGAGAGATCAGGTTTCTTAAAGCATCAAGGTTACAGCTTGCTCCTCCACTCTCAACTTCCTCCGAGTTCTTCCACTCTGGATCTGGTTGAGGTAGCAAGTCTAGACCATGCTTATACCAAGTCACAGGTTCCAGGAGGGGCTGCCTCTTGCACTTCTGGGAATTTCCACCCTCGACATGGTGCACATTTCTGGCTCCACGCATGCTGGACGGATTTTAGCAAACTGAAAGGAGTTAAGAGAATGACGGAAACATATTGGTTTTGATTTATGATGAAAGTTGAAAGGAATGTTTATTTTGGCTGAACTGCAAAAAGTATGGGAGAACCAGGGCATTGCTTTATAAGTGTCTGGAAGGTAGAGCCCCAAGAAGAGGGGAGAGCTGCTTTAGGATGACCCAGAGGGGTAGAACTGAGATCAAGAGGATGCCATCCAAGGTGGAAAAATCCAGGATGCGTTTTAAGAATGATTTTGAGGGCCGAAGTCTGTTCTCTTTGGATCAGCCACTTTGGCAAACTGTTGGCAGCCCTGTCCCCGTCCCATGAGTCATTTGAAGTGGGCAGTTTGATGGCCGTGGACTGAGATATGGGATATGGGTATCTTATTATAGGGTATGTGGGAATATTTGGTGAAGTGTGACGCCGCCAGAATAATTGCCAGGCCCGGTGGTTGTCCTGAGGATCACATTTATTTCTCAGTGAGCAGCAGAACTCTGGCGGCCTTTTCCTGGTTCGCGCGACTTTAGGGGATTTCCCTGTCTTCAGGGAAGCTAGACCAGGCAAGAGTTGGGTCCCCAGAATGAAAGCTGTGCCAGGCAGCCCCAGATAAAGGTTCCTGGCACGCTTGCCTGTCCGAAACTTCCTGTTGTCTCAGCCGTAGGCATTCAAGATTCTTGGCTCCGTGGTGTGCATTTTATTACTGTTATGAATTCTGATAAATCGTATCGCAGCCGCTATCTGTGCCAGAGACGGTCTCCGGTGTTAATAACAATGGAGCCGTAAGGGACTCAGGACGGTTGTTGTGTTTCGCACAAGAAAAAGGAGGCCTAGTGAAGACATGACTAGCCCAAGGCTACACAGCCAGAAGGTGATGACTCTAGAATTTGAACCCAGGACTCTCCCTCCTTTCCCCCCAGCCGGTCCCTCCACCCCTCTTTTAAAACTCTGGCCTTTCCCCTTTCCTTCTTTCTGGCAAACTCCCTTCTCCCTCGTTCTTCCAACTACTGCTCTGCTGGTATGAGAGGAGCAGATCTTGTGACAAGCGGTAAAGATAGCCACTTTTCAAGTAAAAAGATTTATTGAATTCATCTTAATACAGTTTGGCACAGTGCTCAGTGCCAGCGTAGTTTATTTTTGGCATCACTTTTTAATTCTGACTTTACCCTTAAGCCATCCCTCGGCGGACCGCACTGCAGAGGGTAAGGGTTAGACCAAGCTACTTTCTGGTCCTCCCATCTCATTGCACACACTTCCGTCATGAGCAGCTACATCTTACTCTGTGCCCAGAAAGTCAGGGAAGAAGATGGTCCTTTGGGTTTGCTCTTCCTAAGCTTTACCCTTGTCATTCTAGTCTTTCTTGTTATTGGGCACTTTGTTTCAACCCGGACGGAGTCTTTTCTGTAGTTCCTCTGTCTTTTCAAGGCTGTTCTAGCTGGCATGCATCTAATGTCTAGGAATTCATATAGCACCTGGTTCAGTGCAGAGCTTTGGTGTCAGACACTTAGACTCGAATCCTTGCTCTATGACTTTGAAACAGGATGATTTTAGGTGAGTTAACCTCTAAGTTTCAGTTTCTTCATTGGTAAACTTGGCAATGGTAAATGTGGTAGTTGTCCTCCACTGGGGCATGAGGATTCTACAGAGCAATCCTGCTAAAGCTCTGGTGTCTAGCAAACCCTCAGGGGATGTTGACTAATATTATTATCATTAGCTATGAATTAGTGAGTATATTCTTTGTCATTGCCTAGATTGGCTTATTCACCATTGATCACGGCCTTTTGCTTATTCTCATTTTTTCTCTGGACCTTGTCTTCTCTTTCTCTCTCTGTCTCCATCTCCTTCATTCCAGCTCAAACCGATGATAAATGTTCTGTCATCATTTACATCTCTTAGCCTAGATACTCTCTCCCTGACTTAAAAATACTATAATTCATGGACTCCTAGAATCACAGAATTGTAGCACTGAAAGGAATCCCTTCTAGCTTGAGGGAAAATCCAGAATCATGGAAGTAGTTAGTGGTAGAATCAGGACTAGAACCTGGGTGACTTGGTGTCCAGTCTCGTGTTCTTTCCACCACATCTTTTTCTTACCCAAATTTCATATATCCGTATATACACACGACTAGACTGTAATCCATAGTAAACTGAAGTGGGGGAGGGTGTGAGGAGGCACTTTGTATAAAAAGCTCACTCTCCTGTCACTTGTGGTTCAGGCAGGGATCTCAAGACCGGAGATTTGGGGTGTAGAGTTTTCTGGTGTTTTCTAGTCCTCAGGGTGTTGGTGTTAAGAATTCCCAACCATGAAGCAAAGAATGTCTGTCCCTATTCAGCATGGTTCTTCCCTGAGCAGACAGATTCATGAACAACCCTTATATCGATAGGTGTCCCACTCCCTCATCAGCCTTGCCTTTTGTCTCTTTCATTAAATTAAACTTTATGCATCTGGTTTCTTTCTTTCTTTTTTTTTTTTGACATTAAAATTGGAAACATCCAGAAAAGTAGACACAATAGACACAATAGTACAATGAACAGTGTATACCCACTGCATGGCTTCAGCAGTTACAAACAATAGCTAGATTTGCTTGAATGATAATTTATAAACTATTTTAAGATATATATTTGTCTTTTGTATATATTTTTTTTGCTTAATTATTTCAAAGCAATCATCACGACATGTCACTTTAATACTTTAGCACGTATCTCTAAAAAGAAAAAAATGGGGATGTTTTCCTAGAAATCCACAATTCCACGCCTCACAGTGTTCACAGTTCCCTAACATCATCTGTTACCCAGTCCATACCCATTTTCCCCAGTTGTCATCAAATGTCTTACAGCTATTTTTTTCAAATCAGGATCCAGTCAAGAACCACCTGAATTCCATGTCTCTTAAGTCTCTTTTAATTGAGAATAGTCTGGGATTGACTTTTTGGGCTAGTTGTCCTAGAGTTTCCCCCCACACTGGATTTGTCTGATTCTTCCTTCCTGCTCTCGCTGTTCCTCTTACAATAATCTGGAAATCACACTGGAGGGCTTGAGGACCTTTAGCAGCAGGAATTTTTCCCGGGTGGGCCTGTGAGCCTCCAGTGGCAGCACCCCACCTCCCACTGGTAATGCTGCTAAATTTCATCAGTGAGTGAGGGCCGTGATAGGAATCTCTGTTATGAAAGAACATTTTCTCCCTTGTAACTGTGTGTGATGTACGGGGCGATTCTTTGGCACCACGAGAATGTCTGGTTCCCCATCAATCAATCTTTCACCTAATGGCTTTAACATCTACTGACACTCAAGTTTCTTTCTTATACTTAAAACAGATTTTGCATTTTGTTACATCCATTTCATCTCAAAAGAGCTATGCTTACTCACAGGGGTTCAGTTTTAAGCTTGGATGGTCCATCACCTTCTGTGACCTTAAATCCATGAGGGAGAAACTGAGGTCTGTGATGAATTAGTCGTCACACCCAGGGTGGAGGCATGGAGGACAGATCTGAGGAATGAACACCAGTCCCTGCATTGTACTCATGTCTTAATTGGCATTAGTCTTTTCTCCCATCCAGCATCGAAGAATACCTTTCTTGGGTCTTTGGTTGGGTTGCTAGAGAAAGGAAGGGAAGTTTGCTTTTAGCCCACAGGAAAGGGTTGAACGTGGGAGCTTTGTCTTTGCTGTTGGGAATTCATGCGAGTGTTTGCACTGAATTTTTGAAGCAGGTTGCCGTTTGGATTTGGGACTGATTCATATCGTGGGGTTTCTCCAGGACTTTCAAGAGTGTGTGAGAAGTTTCTAAACCCAAAAGGCTCCTTTTTTGGCACTGCAGCATCTTTTCTATTTTGGCATCCTAAGAATCTGGGGGAACCATATAAAGATCAGAAGCCAGTCTGGCCCTAAAGGCTCCCTGTGACAGAGTAATTCCAGTTCGTTGAATCCTGGCCCATTCGGATGAGACCATATAAAGAGGCCGTTTCCTGAATCGCCCGCTCCCTGCCTCTCACAGGCTCCTTTTTGTAGAATGCTGGTATTTCAGGACCGCAACCGCCGGTCACGTGCTTCCAACTCTTTACTCTCAGTCTCTCCTGCCCCCTGTTTATTTTTGGAGAGAGCACATTTTTGCTTCTCTCCAGGAGCTATGCGGGGTCCTGCCCCCTCCGTCCGTCAGGCGGCAGCCCCAGCAGGCTGTGCTCATTTCCCACACTCAGAGACGTGACTCCAGCTTTCAAGAGAGAACACGTGGGGTGCACTGCCTACAGGCTACCGTCACCCGTTCCTATTTCTGGCCCTTATGGTGGTGCACATTTTAAGACTCTGTCCTTCTTAAAGCAAGTTTGGATACTGTTACCTGGCAGTAAATCTGCCCAAATTGGAAATGGTTTTCCCAGCGGATGTCTCAGGGCTATGCCTCTGAATTTCAGAAGCAGAGCAATGTTAAGGAGAAACCAGGACTTTTGAATTCTAGAATCAGGTCTTCTGTCTGGCCTTTAAGATCACTTGAGCTGTCCCCTCCTCACCCATCCAGGGTGTTTTTTTGTTTTGTTTTTTGTTTTGTTTGTTTTCCCTCCTCCTAACACAGGGATAGCAAACAGACTTCTTCCAAAGTCATGACTCAAACAGATTGGTAATGTCTTCCCAAGTGCTTGGATAAGGGAGGATTCTGGAGTTGCTGGGCTCCAGGAAGAAAAAAAAAAATGCCACGACTGACTGTCTTAGCCTGCCTAAAGAGTAAGTTTCTAGTTGAGAGGATGGAGCAAGAGTAAATTTCCTTTTCCTTTAAATGCCTGGGTCATGACACAAAGAACTCAGACACAAAATATTTGAGAGCACATAAATCATACGTTCATGTTCTCTTGTCCTGCCCAAATCTGATGGGGAGGAGAGGGAAGGACCCCTGGCCCCAGACGAAGGGCCCATAACTAAAGGGTTACAACTTTTCACTGGAGTGGCAGGGGCTGGAGCTCTGGCAGTCCGCTTGGGGAGCGCATGCAGGCCCCTGAAGTCCCCCTGCATCTCGCCTGTCTCCTTGGAAAGGAGGAAGCAGAGTTTTGGCAACTGGTCCTAAAAGGGGCAACAGGAGCAGCGTGGCCTATGAGTGGGTCCTGTGTTTCAGGTCACCCTGGGAGAAAGCTGTGGCACTCTTTTTGAAACAGGGCTTACCGGGTATTTAGATGTCATTGTAGCTCTTAGGAAGAGCAGCCAGGCACTCACAGGCTGGACTGTCCATGCAAAGGACCTGCCAGCCCTTTTAAATTATATTGCTAAAAGCCGGTCATCTCCTTATATTTCAGACAGATCATTTGCACCTAAGGTCGAACCACTGCACTATGATCACGTTGCGTCAGCTTCCAGTTATGGCCTGCATTATGAAGGAATAGATGCCAAGCTGCTCAGACCCCCCCCTCCCCCAAGAGTTTTCCCAGGTACTCCTACCAAGATGACGATCAGTTAATAGCGTTTGCTGCATCCTGAGTGTTAGGTGCTGCTCTGGAATCCCTATACCTTGCATCTGGTTCCTTCAGAAATGCTTTTCCTTTCTCCTCTCTGTTTATATTTTAAATCCATAAAGCTTCCTTGCCCGCTCCTTGTCCTCGGCACATCCTGGCCTGGCACAGTTCCGTTTCGTCTTTTGTTTGTGTCCGGAGTTCCGTCTTAATGAGACGGGAGAAAGTGTTCCAGTAGAACCACCAGAGGTGGCAAGAAAACTGTAAAATTTCAGTGGAACTCTCCCATGGTGGAGGGATTCCTCCTCAGCTTCGCCTTTGGACCATGGATGCAACCTGTCCCTGGCGTAACCCCTTACCTCCGTCCCTGACGCCTGCTTCCCACCTCCTCTGTGGCCTCTTAAGTTTCCCAGTGAGCCTGACGTGCCATCACATAGAGTTCGTACACATCCGATATATACCGAATTTGGCCTTTTCCCTGCCTCACTGGACAGGGGTAACATTTGAGGACAGAGGTGACATCTGTTTTTCCTCTCTCACCCAGTGCACATAGGACAGTGCCCAGCTCCCCACATGGGGAGCGAAGGTGGATTCTGGGGAAGAGCTTTTATAACTTCATAGTGGTTAATTAAGTCTCTTTCATCTAAATAGGGTATTTGTGGGTAGCCATAACAAGACTTGTAGTAGGGAGTATTAAAAAAACAAAATGTTTTTACCCTGGAACCCAGAGTACTAGACCGAACATAAGGACTGACCACGAGGAAGGAGATGGCTCCGGCTTCATGCACAAGCCCGAGTGTGCAGAGAGCATGTTCTGCCTGCCCCTCTGGGCTCCCATCTGCCGCTGCGCTCTCTCCCGGGCTTGGCTGAGGCCCTCAGTGGGGAGCGGGGAGAACAGCCGTAGCCTCGGCCCCACTTTGCACAGAGGATTTCTTGGCATCTCACGGAAGAATAGCTTACATGGTTTTTACAGCATCATGTCAACTCTTAAAAGTCTTTAGTCACTCATGAAAAAACCCTGTGATTTTGGAACCAGTTTTTCCATCCCATTGGTTGCGGAACTGTGACTCGTATGTGGTGATCTTTTGGCTTTGAAGCTGCCATCCTAATGTAGCAGCTGGTACCATTTTGTAATGGGACGAGCCTGAGAGAAAGTGTGTCTTTGTGCTTCCTCTGGCCGGAAGGGATTTGTACGCATCCCCCCAATAGCCATGGCTTCCTGGGATTTGTGGTTAAAGGAGATAAAGCCGGTTGTTTTGGTTCTCAGAATCTTAGGGAGCTTTATTAACCACACAATGTCCCTTAGTAGTCAGAGCGATAGCTCAGGCCAGGCTCAACGGAGTCCTTTTTTTCTTTTTCTTTCTTCCAAATGGTAGTATATTTTATGACCCGCAGTCTAACCTTTCCTATGTGGACATTAGTAACAAGGATGATGATGGTGATGGTAACAGGGAAGAGGGAGTACTGACTGCTCTGAGCACTAGCCGTGAAGCCACTGATTTAGCCCCACGGTTTAGCGGTCACTCAGAGGAGTGCCTTCTGACCGAAGCGGCCCTTGCCTCTGCTCCTTCTCCATGCTGTGTCCTCTCTCGCAGCCCCTTCCCAGTTCAGTCTCCGCACCTCCCATCACGATTGGCACCCACACCCCACGGTAGCAAACTGCCGGGATCAGGAGACAAGAAGCGGAATCCCGCCAAGGCCACACAGGTCCCCTGCCTTCTTGCGGACTCTCAGCATCTCGCAGCGCTGGGAAGGTGCCAGGCAGACTCGGATACCCCAACCTTGTGGCACCTTGGGTTTGACTTGGTTCGTTCTGTGCTTCCCAACATCCAGAGCCAAGAGAAGAAAGCCCAGCTCTGAGACGGCAGCTCAGGGGTCACACGCCCAGGGGCCTGTGGGGTCTGGGCAGGTAGTCTCGGGGAGTGACGTGGGGCCGGGGGTGAGACGCAGACGCCCCTTCGGTGTGCGCACTGAAGTCGTAAGGAAAGCTCACACTTCCAACCAAGAGATATATGCTTTTGCCCATTTTTCTCAGAACACCTCACCTAGCTTTCCTATTCCCAGTTCCGCTAGACACAGGAACCCCAAGAGGATTCTACCCTGGAAGAGAGACAGCACGAGAGCGATAGTAGTGGGCGGCAGCTGACGTTGACTTCAGCAGGAAGGAGGCAGAGAGGGAGAGTGGGGACTGGGGCCACCGGGAAAGCACAGGGCCTGTCTATAGGGGCAGCTGCTACTCGGCCCCAGCGTTACTGGCTTTTAGAGTTTTTCAAGAGAAGCTGGGAAATGACGTTTCAAGTGGAGCTCTTCCAATTTTTACAAAGGTAGCTTAAATTTAAAAATAAAAACATACAAAGAAGCCACTGTCTGGCCAGACACAACGTGTGGCTACAGGTCTGTGACCGCCAAATTCAGGAATATTCATTATCACAAGATGGTCCTGTCCTTGGGTAAAGAAATATGGGATGTTACCTGCAGACGCTCAGGAGTATAGCCTGTAGGCCAGATTGCCTTAAAACATCCTCAAGGGGGCCCAGTGTGGTTCCATTCAGTTCTCTTTAATCTTCCAGCTCTCCCTAGCACATTGCCTTATACAGTAGGAGCTCAACAAGACAAGGGTGTTGGTTTCTGCTTACATACAACTTTGGTTTCTGGTACTTTGGGTTTATTCTGATTCCCACTGGTCCTTATAGTTCCAGTGCTCATGCTGTCCAAACAACTTCGATTCTTGATTCCTGGGACAGAGCTGTCGATTGGTTCCAGTTGGGCCAGACTGGTGTACCCTGGTTCAGTCAGTGTCTCAGGGCAGTGGGGGTCTTGGACTAGAAGGCTTCCCCTTCTGGCCTCGGGGTGGGTGAGTGTGGGTGGCAGGTACAGCAGGTAAGGATGTGTGGAGTGGGCAGCACCGGTGAGCATATCTCCTTTGGATATCCCTCTGGTAGAGACAAACAATAGCTTGTTTTCCACTTACGCATTTTCGTCTTTTCTCACAGAGTCCTCCAGATAGCTCCATTACCTGCCTCTAGCAAAGAAAACTCAAGTTTGTTTTCTCTAAAGCGCTACTTACCATTTCCTGGGAGCTGAGTTGGATTCAGGCATTCTGGGGCTGGGTTTCTTCTCAGTTAGTCATTTCTAGCAGGTTCTGGCTCACCCTGAGGAAAGTTCCATTATCGAGATAGAGCACGTCCTTGGCAGGCTGGAGTGCTACTAGAGAAGCCAGAAAGGAAAGGTACCTTGGTGCAAAATAAAATACAAAAGTATAAAGGTATTTTGGCATGTTGAGAGGATGTTTTTTTAAAAAGTTAGAAGTTAGGCTTTAAGTGATAAATTTAAAGGATGTTGCAATGACAGCATTTTAGTTCAAGGTTCTGTAAACCACATCCTTCCTACTAAATTGGCCCACTGCTTGTTTTTATAAAGTTTTATTGGAACACAGCAACACCTGTTTGTTTACTTATGGTCCATAGCTCTTTATTGCCTTACAGTATCAGAATTGATGTGGAACAAAGACTGTATGGCCCACAGAATCAAAAATATTTACTACTCAACCCTTCATAGAAAAAGTTGGCCAACCCATGTTTTAGTCCATTCATCAAAGTATCTCCTTAGACTGAGAATGACAGTTATATGCCATTGTTAGAAAAAGGAAGTTGATATTTCAAAAAACAGTCCTAGGGGAATGCTGGGGAACGGAAAATAGGAAGTGTTCTTTGCTCTTTTATCCAACTTGACTGACTCGGTGGATTGCTTGACAATCCCTTGGTATTTCCAGTTGAGATATGCTGGACCAGAACGCCTGCACTTGGGCTCCTGAATGCACCCTTGGCAGGTGAATTCTTCTTCCCCAAGTAATCTGAGATTTTTAACCCACCCATTTAGTTTATGTCTATTAAGCAAACCTTTCTCTTACATCTTTTTTTAATTATCTTTCAGTTTATAAAAGTGATGTAAGGTGATTGTAAAAAAAAAATTAGACCATGCACAACAACACAAAGAAGGGAATTAAAAATTGCCCGCAGTTCTGTCACTGGAGTCCCCTCTCATTCATGTACTTATAGCTAATTAACACGAGATATTATGTATTAAAAATCTTTTCGCCAAATTGGAAGCATAGACCTACTGTTTTACAACGTGTTTTTTTTTTAAAGTTACTATATACCAAACAGTCTCATTTCATTAAATATTCTCTTTTACCATAGTTCTTCATTATTACATAGTATTTTCACGTGTGTATTCCATGATTTACTTAATTCCTCATTGCTGTCTATTTTGGTTTTGAATTTTTTACTATTCAGAAGCGGCACTTACGTTGCTCTCTGATTCTTTGGGATAAATTCCTTGGACTAGAATCACTGGCTTAGAAAGTATGAAGCATCTCTAAGGCTTTCAGTAGACTTTGCCCGACAGATCTTGCTTTTATATACCCACCAGAAGGGCTCGAAAGCACCCAGATTTTGAAAGTAAATTTAAAAGGTTACTGTATTTTTATTGGAAAGATTTTGATAGAGTTTGGTTGAGGTGACCTCAACCTCATCCCCTGCATGCGTGAATGCCAGTGGTGAGTGACTGTGATTTTGGCTTCTTGTCCCCTTTTAGGCTCCCCCTCCCAAACCGCCCCGCAGGCATGGAGGCTGGGCAGATGATTCCATGAAGGCTTCAAAGTAAGTGCCAGCAGCTTGTGAGGGTGGAAGTGGGCACTTGGCTCTTGGGTTGTTTTTCTTTAATTTTTTTAGAACAACTTTCTTGAGGTGTAATTCTTATTCCATGTAATTCACCCATTAAAACGTACAGTTCATTCGTTCTTGGTGCCTTAACAGAGTTGTGCTACCAACAGCACAGTCAGTTTTAGAACATTTTTATCACCCTCCCCTCAAAGAAACCTGGTACCCATTAGCAGTTATTTCCCATGTCCCCCCAGTCTCCCTAAGACTGGGCAGTCACCATTCTGCTTTCCGTCTGTATGACTGGCCTGTTTGGACATTTCACATACATGGAATCCTACTTTATGTGGTCCTTTGTGACTGACTTCTTTCACTTGGCCTGATGTTTTCAAAGTTCATCCATCTTGTAGCCTTCTGTGTTCTTTTTTTAAGAGATTGAGGCACAAATGACATATAACATTATATTGGTTTCAGGTGTACAACATAATGACTCAGTATTTGTATATATTGCCAGTGACCACCACAATGTACAGTTAACATTTGTCACCATACATAGTTATAAAAAAATTTTTCCTTGTGCTGAGAACCTTTAAGATCTACTCTCTTAGCAGCTTTCAAATATGCAGTACAATATTATTAACTGTAGTCACCATGCTATGCATAACATCTCCATGACTTACTCATTTGATAACTGGAAGTTTGTACATTTTGACCCTCATTCAGTGTTCTTAAAGTAACTTTCTGAACAGAATGGAATTGCCTGTTAGCCATTGTAGGATTACAAACGACTTTGGTCTTTAATCCCTCGCACGAAGTCTTAGATGAATAGTAAACCAGAAAAAAATATGTACTACACCAGCAGAGGATGGCTGACTATCAAGCTTAACTCTTTAAGGTAGACTTGGGAAGGGAATTTCTTTTTCTTTGAAACATAGACATTGCTCTTGTCTAGAATTTCCTTCAGTACTTGTTGCCTTAAAAACATATATTTTTTCTAATTCTTTCCTCCCTTCCTTTCCCCCTCTGTCTCACACACGTACACTTTATTCCCCCTGAATCATTTGAAAACAAGTTGCAGAAGTCATGATATTTCACCTCTAAATACTTCAGCATGCATTTCTCAAGATTAAGGACATTCTCCGGATGATCACAGTATGATTATCACATCCAAGTAATTTCATAATGATTTAATATTTAATAATAGTTTATATTTAAATTTACCCAGTTGTCCCAAAATGTCTTTTATAGCCCAGGATCCAGTTAGAGTTCACGCATTGTGTCGGGTAGTTCTGCCTCTTTATCTAAAATAATTTTTATTTAAGTTTATCTAGATAAATCTATTTAGATAATGATAAACTTATCTTATCTAAAATATCTCTCTTGATCTAAAATAATTCCAATTCCTCCCCTGTTCTCCCATACGTTGTCTTTTTTTGAGGCGTCCAGGCCAGTCGTCTTGTAGAGTGTCTTAAATTCTGGTTTTCTCTGACTGATTTCTCATGATCAGGTTCCAGTTGTAGGTTTTGGGCAAGAACAGGTGATTCTGTGTACTTCTTATCATATCAAAATGGTATAGAAACACATCCTGAGAGATGTCTCACTCCCATCCTTACTCCCTCCTCCCATTTCCGTCCATCCCTTACGGGTCATCTCTTTATTAGCTCTGGTCTACCCTACCTATACCTTTTTTTTTTTTTTTTTTGCAGAATTCAACATAAACATATACAATTTTAGTTTACTCTTCTTTGTTTCTATATATTAGGATTCAGCAAACTTTGACCCACAAGCTAGCTGCCAGTTTTTATAGATCATGTTTTATTAGAACAGGACCACACCGTTTCATTTGAAAAATTTAGATCTCTGATCTGTTCGGAATTAATTCTATTGTATGATATAAGGTATGGATCAGTTTTGTTTCCAAATGACTAACTATGGTCCCACCACCATTTATTTAAAAATCCACCTTTCTCTGGTAAATTTAGAAACCACCTGTATCATAATTCTATATCTTCGTACATACCTGAGTCTACATTTAGAATTGTTATTCTGTTCTAGTGGGTTTTTTGTCTGTTCATACGCCGACAAATACCACACTCTTTCCTATATAGAATATAGTACTACTTTTTAGTGCTAACCAAGAACAAGAAGGTAACTTGGAAACATAGGTCTCATATATCAATGAGAGTCTTCTAGAGTGGCCCCGTGTTTCTAAGGCATTAGGGGATTTTCGTGCTTGTAATATCTGGAATTTATTTTGAAAGATGGAGATGAGACAAACCCTGTATCTGCTGCTTAGAGAACAAAAGGAAATCTCAAAAATGAACATATTAAATGAATATATCAATGAATATGTTAAAGATTTTTCCAGATCAAATCAGTTTGCTCCGGGAAAAAGATGCTTTTCCGTTCCGTATGTTACTTTTCAAAGTATTGTCTTGTGTGGCTCCTCAGTCTGTGGCCTAGTCTGACCGCTCTCAATGTTGGGGGACCCAGGGCCCATTCTCGAACCTCCTCTCTTCAGCGTCAACACACACGCTTGCGGGATCTTGACCCCGTCTCGGGAGTTTGACTATCACGTTCACAGCGACGACTCCAAAATATATATCCATCCAGTCCTTTCCGCGAACATCCACTCATCCAGCTGATGTTTCCACTTGGATACACAGCTCAGTCATAGCGTATCTGAATCAGTTCCCTTCCTTGTCCCCCCCCCGTCTCATCCTCTAACCCGCACCTCCCAAAGTCCCCCTCAGATCTCCGTAAATGGCGACTCTTATCTTCCCCGTTACTTCAGACCATAAACTTTGGAATCCTCCCGGACCCCTCTCCTATCTCAGCCCACATTTAGTCTGTCAGCCAAGCGGGTGAAGTCTACAGATGAAATCCGTCTGTGGTCTGTGCTGCCAGTGCTTGGCTGCGGCCGCTGTCAGTTCTAGCATTGACTCGACTGAGAACATCCCGACTGGTCTCCCCTGCGTCCTTTCTCCCTCCACCTTATCTCCACAGAGCCAGAGGGACCTTTTTACACCATAAGCGAGAGCATTTCCCTTGTCTCCTCAGAGCCCTCCAGTGGCATTTCCTGTAGTCCAGGTAAATCCCAAAGTTCTTACCATGGCTGACAAGGTATGGTAAAAAAAAAAAAAAAAAAATGTTTTTTGTGTGTTTTTTTTTTTTTTTTTACTAAATGTAGGGAATAACTTTATTTTGTCCTTGTTTACACTGTATGCATAATGAAAAAATAACTTGAAAGATATAGAAATATCCTATTACATTTAAGGGAAAAAGAGCAGTAGTTTCAAAATGCTTAGAATTAGGAGAAAAATGTTTCAAAGTATGTTTTTTAAAATCTGGAATACAAATATATGCAATAATCTTTTTCTTGTAACCGTCAACTTTATGAAGCAACTTTAGCCCCAAAGAACAGACTGTTGCTCTTTGAAGAAATGGGTCTTCTTGAATTGTAAACTTTAACACCATTTTGTATTGAAGAGCGAGAATATTTAGTGAGTAATGCACCTGTGGTTTGCTTCTCTCCACACAAATCTTGAATATATGGAGCAATGTCTCTGACCTCACTTTATATAAAGTAGCACCCCTCATCACTCTGTGTTCCCCACCTCTTACTTAATGTATCAGCACGTGACATACACGCATACATACATGCATGTGTCTGTGTGTGTGCACGCACATAGAGTCTTTTTCTCTCTCCTGTAACGTAAGCGGCTTTTTAAAAAATTTTGTACTCTTTTTTTTTTTAACGAGTCCTTGACACGCATGAATTTTACATTTACAGTGTATCTCAATTCAGATGCTAAATTTGTCAAAGAAACACTTGATTGGTGTTTTGATTTTATAAAATTTACAGTTGAAAAGTAGATTCTCATATTAACTCCGTTCCAAACATATTTAAAAGTTTTCCAGTAAATCAACTGAGTGTAGTTTAAAAATTTAAACCAATAAATTAAATAAAAATGAGAAGTTCCGTGTTCCCACTGCATTAACCACATTTCAAGCATTCAGTAGCCACGTGCATGTCACAGTTGTAAATGTCATGTGTATTAATTTGTGCTATTCAGCGGCCTTGTGAGGGTGGCGTATATTATTTTTTTTCTTTTTATTAACATAAGGTATTATTTATTTCAGGGGTACAAGTCTGTGGTTCACCAGTCTTACACAATTCACAGCGCTCACCAGAGCACATACCCTCCCCAATGTCCATCACCCAGCCACCCCGTCCCTCCCACCCCCCCCTTAACGTGAGCTTCTTGACAGGAGACACACTCTTATTTACATATGTCCAGTACCTCGAATAGTGCCAGTCCATAACAAGTGCTCAGGGATTGTTGATTGAACCAATGAATGATCTCATCGGTGTTTTTGCTATCAGATCAGGTCACTTTGCTATCAGTGGGAAGTGGAGATCTGGAAGGTTGGAAGCGCTGTTGGGAAGGTAATACTCTGTTTGAAGGTTGATAAGAGCCGGATGAGGGCAGTGGTGTGAGCATGGACCGGAGAGGAGCCCTGGGGATGTTTTGGAGCTAGAGGTCACAGAAGTGCCATTGGTCAGATACAGGGCAAAAGAGGGAAGAGTGGAAGGTCCTGCAGGGTGCCTCGCTTCGATGACTTGGTTGGGGGGCAGTGCTGTCAGGTAGGGAACGCAGAAGGAGAGACCTGGCTTGTAGGCTGGTGGTCATCTGCATAGATAGTTTTCCAGTTTGGGATTCTGGAAGAGAGGTCAAAAGGGAGGTACAGCTTGGTACATCTGCACAAATAGAAGCCAAGGACGGAGCCTTGGATTTGGCTGTTTGGAGGTTACTAAGGGCCTTTGAGAAAGTTATGGTGATTTGCACTGGGGGGGGGGGGGGGGGGCAGAAGCCAGATTACGGGCTGAAGAGGAACCGAGGTGAGGAAATAATGATCTAGGCTCCTGCCCTGAGAAAGAAAGGAAAGAATGGGATAGTGTTTGGAAGGAGAGGTTTGTGTCGAGAACCATGGGTGTCATATGTGGGGAAAGAGTGATTGCAGGTGAGATAGGAGGGGTTGGAAGGAGCTGGATCCTTGGAAGGATAAAACCTGCCAAAAGAGGTTGATGAGCCTTGGACAGAAGGAGGCAGGGATGTTTTCCCTCCGACATAAGAGGGAGCTTGGAAAGGCTGGGTAAGCTATCAAGAAAAATTGAGGGAGTAGGGAATTGGGGGAATTGCATTTTGGATTGGCCCCTTGGTTTTCTTCTTTTTTCAAAGTAGAAAGGCAAACTGTTGAGCTTGTTGGAGCCAAGGAGAGCTGGCCTGTGGAGGCAAAGTAGAACAGATGTGTGGCAGAAGGAGGAGGGAGCCGCTGGCTAGGGGCAGGAGAGGCCGTTGTTGGGCCACACTGAGGACCCGCCCACTCAGGTTGGAAAGTATGAGCTCCTAGTCCTCGCAGGGAACTCCAGGGGGTACACAGTGTAGCTGTGCCTCCTGCCCTGCAAGAGCTTGGATTCGAATTGGGAAGATCAGGCATTTTTGTTCACGAAAATCAGGAGCAGCGGAAGGAGCACGTTGCTAGTGAGAACCAAATGGACTGGCTCACACTGGTGACAGGACATCAGAGGAGAGAGGGAGCACAGTGACCAGGAGTCCCTTGCAGAGGACTTAGGGGTCAGGCTGGGTGGACTCGCATGCACAGAGGATCGTGAGGAGAGCATTGGTGTACATAGAAGTGTTGAGGGGATAAGGTTACCACCTTATTGTCACTCTGCTTAGAGCAGGGAATTCACACTGGAATATCATGCACTCGGCTTGAATTCTTTTGAAATGATAATAATGGCACTGACTCATTTCCGGCCGCTAGAACGGAATGCCAACGACTGGGTGGCTGGGACAATAAACATTTATTTGTCACGTTGATTGCTAGTTCTGGAAGCCAGAAGTCCGAGATCAAGGTGCCAGCATGGTCTGGTTCTTGTTGAGGGCCCTCTACCTGGTTATATCCTCACACAGCCTTCCTTGGTGTGTGCATACAGAGAGAGAGATCTTGTATCTCTTCCTCGCTTTATGAAAGCACCAATCCCATCGTGGGGGCTCTACCCTCAGGACTTCCTCTAACTCTGATTAGCTCCCAAAGGCCCCACCTCCGAGTGCTATCCCATTAGGGATTAGGGTTTCAGCATATGAATTTGGGGGGCACGTAAACATTCAGTCCACAGCTGTACCTTATAGGTGCATGACACCAACTCTTGTTGGGTAGGTTCCATTCTATAAGGTAGGTTCCCCTCTATAAGGGAGGTAAGAGACAGAGGTCTACAGCTATGTTGTTGCCAGTGGGAGGTAGAAGGGCTAATTCCAGATATGAACCAGGAGCTCATAGCCAAGGGATATGAATTTCTGGGATTTATTTTAATTTGCATGACACTGCCCAAGATAGACAGCAGAGCGTGTGTCAACCAGCACACTGGCTAGAGATTCTGGGTCCCAGGACTCAACATGCTCATCCCTGAGCCATAGGCAAGGGCCGTTTTCAGGAATATTCTGGGACCTGGGATCACTACCTTTCCTTCTGCAGACACCAAAGTCATAGCTGTGCCGAAGATTCCATCTGGGGCCCTCATAGCCTGTGAGGCGCTGACTTGGCCCTGGAGAACAGAGCTGAACAAGAGGCGACCAGACCTGGTAAAGAGAGGAAGGAAAGGTAGTCTGATTAAGTTTTGTCTCAAAGTGTCTGGTTTTGGGTTTGTCCCTGCATTGATCTACAAGGGAATGAGGCAAGTAATGGCCCCTCAGGGACTTTCAGGACTTTGCTCTCAATGTCAGCCGTCATTTTCAATCACCCTCTCCCTCCCAGCCATTAATTTTGGCCCAGGATCATGGGGACTTGTCCATCTATCACTCCCTAATTGACACTAAATGATCTGTCAGTTTATTGATGAACGGCAGGAGTGGAATTGTCACAATATATTTTACTTTCTAACAACTCCTCCTGACAGTTTTGCCTTGTCCGTCTCACTCCCCTCACATAAATCTCCGCTGGCCGCTCATTCCTTCTCCTGGGCTGTCCTGGTGCTGGCACTTCCACGCCACCTGCACGCGTCAAGGACATCAAGATGGCGGAGAACAGCCGAGCGCCAGGCCCGAGGTTGTCCCCTTCCCTCCTCCTCTCTCTCTCTCTCTCTGTCTTTTAATGGCATAGATGTTCCAAGAATACTAAAGGGCCTCTGTCCTCTCTCTCTCTCTGTGTCACTGCCATCCCCGAGCCTCTCTGCCTTCTTGTTAGCAGTGAATAGTTCATTCTTATTAGGCTACAAAGGTGTGAAAGGCGAAAACTCACGGAGCTGCCGGGCTTCTGGATCTATAAGCACCGTTGCAAACACATGTTTTGTCTTCTGGCACTCGCATGGTGACCGGCTTTCTCTCCCCACGGAAGTCAGTTTCCTAGCATGGAGGGGAGCTTAGCTGGAGTTTCACCAGTGGTGTGCCCCGTGCTGCGCCGTGGGTACGGGTATGCCGAGATGTGTGTGCTCGGCCGCTGAGCCGCGGGGCCGGGCCCAGAGTTGCCAAGGCCCCTAGGCTGTGACCACACGCGGCCTTATCTGTCACGCTAGTTTTCCATTAAAATGATAGTTTTAAGTGTTTTCTGTTGAAAAGATGAAGGAAGGACTGGAGTTATATATATAGTACTGGGTTTTATATCTATGTGTGTAAAGGTATGTATGTGTGTAGTTACTTAGTCTTAAGAAGGTATATACATATAGCTGTGAGAAATCCTTTATCCTTCATGAGTCCAAGGATAAATAGAGAAGCTTGGCAGTATATGAAGAATGTCATTGTTCCCCTCCCTCCGTCCTCTCCTGCTGAAGATAATTTTTATTAACTGATAAGGACTATTTTTGTTTGGGCGCCTGGGTGGCTCAGTTGGTTAAGTGACTGCCTTCGGCTCAGGTCATGATCCTGGAGTCCCGGGATCGAGTCCCGCATCGGGCTCCCTGCTCCGCGGGGGGTCTGCTTCTCCCTCTGACCCTCTTCCCTCTTGTGCTCTCTGTCTCTCATTCTCTCTCTCGCAAATAAAAAAAAAAAAAGACTATTTTTGTTTATTAACCATCATTCCATTATCCTGTCTATCAAAATTAAAAACGCTTCCTTAATGTCATCTGATATCTAGCCATATTCAGATACTTCCAAAGATGTCTTTTTACAGTAAATCAAGGTCTACACCTTATATTTATTTATTAGATGTCTTTAGTCTCCCATTTGTTCTGTAAACCCCCTGCCGCCCTTTCTCTCCATGCCTTTGATTTGTTTTCTTTTCTTTTTTGGGGGTGGGGGTGGGGGAAATAGTCTGGCAGAGTGTCCCACATTCTGGATTTGGCTTACGCTTCCTGATCATGGTGTTTAGCTTGTTCCTCTGTCCTTCATGTTCCTTGTGAAGCTGGTGGTTAGATCTGGATTAATCTAGCAAGTTAGATTCCGGCTCACTGTTTTGGCAGGAGTACTTTGAGGGTGGTCCTGTGCCCCTCCTGCTGTGTCACATCCGAAGGCACAGGCAGGCGTGAGAGGCGCAGCTGTGCGTGGGTTCCATGTGAAGCGAGGCTTCGTGAAGTGGGGCCAGGAATGTGCCCCCCATTTCTGCTCCCCACCAAACTCCCACCTAGAGGCCGTAGCATCCATGGAGAATTGTTGCCTAGAGAGTGATCTTCAGTTAAAGGATGTCAAATGGTGATTTTCCAATTTTCCGTTAACAAAAATTCTCGTATAAAGGACTTTCTTTTGTCAACTCTTTGGTTGCCTGAAATACGGCTCATATCTATAGTCCTGCCCTTGGCTCCCCGCTCCAGTCTTTATTTCAAAAAGTTTCAAACCTGTAAGAAAGTGGAAAGGCTGGTACAACAAGCCACCCTTCCGGGTAATGTTTGACCACCTGTGGCTCTTTCTCGCTCTTTCTTTTTGTTTTTGTTTTCTCTTTTCTACTGAACTGTTGGAGAGCTGCAGCTGCCTGGGCATTGGCATTCCTAAGAATAGTCAGCAGTTACTTTACAAGAGATTTTTGTCTGTATTTTTTGCTTCTGAGTCTGTAGTGCCTGGCACATTGAGGTGCTCCATTCATACTTGATCAGGGAGTGAGTTTGGGACATTTCTTACAGAGCTCTAGTAATTAAAAAGGGACCAAGGATCCCCAGGTCTGTACTTCCAAGTATAAAATCCTTGACCTTCAGATTTTCATCAGTAAACATAATTTTGTTTATTTAGTTTTCAAAAAAAAAAAAACCCAAAACAAATTAGAAAAACTGAGAATTTATTTTCCACATGCTGCCCACGGTCACAAGGAACCTGGGATCGGCATGGTGGGACCGCGGGTCCCGGGCACCGTGGGTGAACTTGGTTCTCAGTGAGGTCGGCCATGAGAGATGAGTGTCCAAGATCAGGTGAAATCAGTGAAGCGGTTGCATATGAGCTGGTGAGAAGGAGAGTCCTCGGTAGCTAGTTGTGCACCCATTTTCAGTGGCTGTGCCCAGGGCTTGGGCGCCATGTCCCTGTTTCTGTGGCTTTTGGAGATGCCCACAGGAGCCTCCAGTGTAGACCTCTGTCTCAACTTTCTATCATGTGCTTTCTCAGGCATTTATGCGTTCCCTTTATGTGGCCTCCAAGACATGGCAGATTCAGAAAAGGTAACCTCGGGGCTCAGCAACAACAGATCTCTTAAATGTGCACCTTACATTTGTTTGTTCTGCATAGGCTCCCCAAAGAGTAATTTCTGGCTTTGCTCTCCACCCACGTTCAGAGCCTGGACAGAAAGTTGGCAAAGGAAGGTCTAGATCTGTTTCTATTTTAATTGAACTTGGAGAATTCACAGTTTTTTTAAATTAGAATTTAATTGTATTGTTTATTGCTGGAAATTACGTGTGTTCAGTAGGAGCTGAAGATGAAATTAATAACACCTGGACCATTTACGTTGCAATAACTCACGAAAAAAGAAGTGTCCTCACTGAAGTAGTGGGAAGTGTGGAGTGTGCCCAGCTCCTTCTATCCTTAGGCCTTTCCCGTCTCAACACACTTGTACCATTCTGGTAGATGTCATCAGCTTTGGTAACTGCTTCATGGGAAGGAGTGAGAAAAATGGACAGATAACAACAGGACTGTCATTTCCCATTCGGCCCCGCAGTGCACAGCAAAGAGGCCCTTACTAAAAGTCACCCTTCAAGCAAACTCCTATGTCTGAGTCATTGTATAACTTCATGTCGTCTTTTGAGACATTAGAACTCTTAGTGAATCCGAATTTTGTTTATTTATTTTTATATACATTAGGAATATCCATAGCAGAGGATTCAAAGGGTAAGAAAGGATGATATGAAGCTAAAGCTCTCCTTCCCTGCTCCCCCCAGGCACTCTGTTTCCCTTCCCAGAGGCAACCACTCTTCACCAGTACCCTTCCAAAGAGACTCCATGCATTTACAAGAAATACAGGTTAATGTATTCTTTTATCCCCTCACATAAATGGTAACGTATCTATTCGCTATTTTTCTTTTATCATACAACAGTATTTCTTTCTTTTTTTTTTTTAAAGAGTTTATTTATTTATTTGAGAGCGAGCACAAGTGGGAGGGAGCAGCAGGCAGAGGGAGAAGCAGACTCCCCGCTGAGCAGGGAGCCCGATGCGGGGCTCGATCCCGGGACCCTGGGACCATGACCCGAGCCGAAGGCAGACGCTTAACCAACTGAGCCACCCAGGCGCCCCTATACAACAGGATTTCTTGGTGGTCTTTCTGAATCGCAATACAGAGTAGAACTGTCTCATTTTTAAGGGCTACACAATCCTCCAGAATTTCCTATCTCAGTAAAAGTAATCATAAGCCCACAATAGATGTGGTATTTTCCCAGATTGAGAAAGCAGATTTCGCTTGTTTATTCACGTACTAAATATAACATGATCCTTTGGAAAGTATCATAAAAGTTTCAGATAAGGTACATATAGACTCCTCAGGCTAAGGAAAAGATATGAAGCATGCATCACCGTTTTTCTCTTTGAGGTTCCAGTGGAGGGCATTTTCACACACTTCCACTTTAGATTGATACAGTGGTATTCAGTTTAGAGCAAGCAGAGATGTTCCATGTTATAGTCATTGCAGGTTAGAGCCCTGGATGGCTTGTCTAGTGTCACAAAACCAATTTACTTATGCAAATGACTAAATATGAAATAATTGGAATCTTGCAATTCTGTCAAGTGCCTCCCAGTTGAAGGTGATAGCAGTCTGTTCCTGTAAGCCCCATGTGGAGTAGCATTTGGATACTTCACTTCCCACTCTGAAAAGTGGAGCAGTCTCCCTGACAAGTGGCCCTAGTCAGTGCCCTCCCTAGAGCAGAGGTGAGTACCTGATGCCCCAGGAGGTGGGGAGGAGTGAGTGCGGTGACTTGAGGTGAACTTGTTTATGCCTGTGTACCAGGGAAGGGACAGCTGAGGCCCCGAGACCACATGGCATCCAATGGCTGTGTTTCTAAGGGCCTAAGTCAGCAGAACTGCTTCCCAGTTGCCCGTGGGGAGACTTGTATGGAGGCCTGTGTGGTAGCCTGTGGGGAGGCCCGCTGAAAGACTATGAGGTCCAGGCCCTGATCCCCACCTCCCCCTGAGCCTGCTCTCAACTTCCTTTCAGGCCTTCAGCTTTTCTTAACAAGTTAAGCTACTCTTGAATTTCATTTTTTTTTTTTCTAGATTGATTTATTTGAGAGACAGAGTAGGGGGAGGAGCAGAGGGGGGAGGGAGGGAAGGAATCTCAAGCAGACTCCCCACTGAGCGCAGAGCTCAGTCCCACCACCCTGAGAGCATGACCTGAGCCGAAGTCAAGAGTCAGATGCTCAACCGACTGAGGCGTCCCTTGAATTTCATGTTTGTAACTGAAGACCAGGAGTGGTTCTAGAGTGAGTTCTCAGCGTGTGCTGTGAAGGCTTTGACTGTGGCCCTTTGCAGTTTCTCATTTTGCAGCAGTGCAAATTCTCCTGTGACTAGAGCTGCTCATTCCGTGGAGCCAGGAGTAGGAGTGTAAAGTAGGAGGGTCTCTGAGGGTCAGGGAAGAAATGATAAGCCCGCAGAAGTATCCCTTAAATAACAGCCAAAAAGCACAGCGTCCTGTGGAGTTATTTCTTTATCTCTCTTGATTATCACACAGTGTGGGGGTTTTGAAACTAGAAGGTTAGAGCCAGTTTTGTCCAATCTCCTGTCAAATTCTAGTGTCTCTAGCAGTGCTGGTCCGGGGTCTGCTTGAATCCCTCCATTGCTGGGGAACTCAGTGGGAGTGTACTTTTTTTATAAAGACTTTTTTAGTTGTGCAAGGAAGCCAAGAGCACTTTAATGATGTAAAAACTCAAACAAGACAGGTAATGCTAAAACTCAAACCAAGACAGGTGGTTTGCCTGAAACCACCCCCTTGTCCAAGCCTAGTCATCTCTCTAGAAGTAACTACTGGTAACAGTTTGTTGGTTATCTTTTACCAACAATAGATATTCAGTATAATTCAATACACAATTTTACACAATAGGTATACTTACTGAAATCTCTATTTTGTTTACATACATAGGTTCATATTAAGGGTGTTCTTAATTTTTTTCATTTTTCATTTAGCAGTACACCTAGAGATCTTTTAGTACAGGCAGATTTACTTCATGTTTCTAACTGCTACATTACAGTGCTGTGGTATAGATGCACCGTTCACTCTGTTGGTGGGCATTGAGGTTACTTCTAATTTTTTTAAGATTTTATTTATTTATTAGAGAGAGAGAGAGAGTGAGCACGAGCAGAAGGGGAGAGGGAGAAGCAGACTCCTCACTGAACAGGGAGCCCGATACAGGGCTCAATCCCAGGACCCCGAGATCATGACCTGAGCCGAAGGCAGACACTTAACCGACTGAGCCACCCAGGCGCCCCAGTTATTTCTAGCTTTTATGCCATTGTCAACCCCCTGATTTAGGAAATTTACAATTTCACCCTCTGATCAGGATTCCAACCTTCTGGAGCCCCACTGTAGAACCTGTGTGTGGACAGCCCACATGTCTTGCCCACTCTCCTGTTGAATGGATGAGAAAATACACACACACACACGTCATTTATTGGGGCTTTTATGCTGGGCACAGCTAAGCACAGTTGTCTTACTTTATCCTTCAAACAACCCTCGTGAGATAGGTACTGTTATTGTCCTAGCTTACAGATGAGGAAGTAGAAGTTCCAGAAGGTTAAGTAACTTGCTCAAAGTCCCATAGCTAGGAAGGAGCCAGTCAGGATTTGAACCCCGGGTGCACTGGGCCTCAGGGTCATGTTCTTGTCTGTGTCTTGCTGCCTTCCGTTTTTGTGCCCTTGGCTCCTGACTTAGTACCTTTGCACTCAGTAGGCCCTCAGCAGACGTTCCCCGAGGGCTGTTTGGACAGGGCTGCAGCGTGTTCAGCCTGTGGGAGGGATAACAGGGAGCGAGTGCTTGACCTTCACCCCTTCTGGCCTGCCTGTCTGCAGAGCTGTGCTCCAGCCAGCCGCCGGGCCCCGGGAAGGTGAGTGCCAAGGATGCAGCCTGCGCTTAGGGGCCTGAGCCAAGGCCAGGCCAGTCCTGCCATTAAAAGGCCTAATTAGGCTAGTCATTAAGTTCAATTAGGCATTGGAAATGATCATTCCTTCTAACCCTGCTGTGCCCTCCCAGAACTGGATCCATTCCCAGGCAGCCAGCTTGAGAGCCGGTTCTAGTTGCTGGTCCCTCGGCAGCCCCGCCTCTGGTTTCGGGCCTCTGACTCCTTTTCAAGGCTGAGGGCAGAGTAATTCAGGATCAGCCCAGAGTGGGGTGCTCCGAGTACATGTGAAATACAGTCAGGTGTCTGCCTTGGAGACCATTTCCTGAGCTCATTTCTGGTCACCTTCCTTTCTTAGGGCCACTAACCCTTTCCCCAGGCACCTAGTAGGAGTTGGGACATCTGCCTGTGTTCTAGTCCCCTTCTGCCACTCACACACCATGTCACCTCAGGGCAAGGCGTGTGGGCTCTCGGGGCGGAGGCTCCCTGAGGGGTCCAAACTGGATGATCTCCGAGTTCCCTTTTCAGCACTGGAATTTGATCCTGGGAAATCCCAATACATAAGCCTTGGGGTAACCCGGATTTCTTCTCAGTGGGCACTGAGTGGGGAGAGAGAGGAGGAGAGGTCCAGTGTGAGCCTGCGCCGATAGCTCAGCACCCTCGCGCTCAGTCTCTTCAGCGTTAGAACAAAGTGGTCTCACAGGCCCTCGAGAACTCAGAAGGGACGTTTGAACTTCTGAAATAATGCTTTCTAGATGGTTCCTTGAAATACGTTAGTTTAGAAATCACTGCCTTGATATGAAACAGCTGACAGACACTGAGGCGGGACAGGCCTTCCAGGCACAGTGGCCTGAATGTGCCACAGTGGGTTTGGAATGAACAGGGCTGGGTGACTAAAGCCCAGGGTTTGCCTAGAGAAGGGGATGGAAATAGGTAAGGTAGAAATGGGCTTGAGTGCAGGCCCTTGAACTCCAGGCACATGGTTTATTATTTAGAGAACAGGGAGCCACTGAAGTGTTGACAGGTATGTGACCAGTGGTGTGAGGGACACATTATCTATCACACCTCTTCTGAATGCCTTTTTTTTTTAAGATTTTATTTATTTATTTGAGAGAGAGAGCACAAAGGGAGAGAGAGGGAGACCAGACTCCTGGCCAAGCAGGGAGTCTGATGCAGGACTCGATCCCAGGATCCTGAGATCATGACCTGAGCCAAAAGCAGATGCTTAACCTACTGAGCCACCCAGGCGCCTCTGAGTGCCTTTTTGACGTGACATAGTTTGGAGTATTTGTAGGAGTTAGAAGACTCATTTCTCCTCATGTGGAATTATCTTAAAGGTGGGGATTATCGCCATTCTTGATAGCAGAGCGTTCTCTTTTTAGACCAGACAAAGCTGTGGAGAGAGTCAGCTCATCTTTTCTCCCTAAGTTGGATGCCTTTTTTCCCAGCAGATTTTGGTGATGTTGCTCATTCCTATCCTGAGATTGCACTGTTCTGCATCGAATTCAAATGCTTGCTTTCTCTTAAGAGACCATATGCTTAACTAGATAGGATTGTGTGAGGTTCGTTTTTCCATGGGGTCTGTGTTCCTTCTCAATCACGATGACCTCTCATTTGCCACTGGATGTGTTGTATTAGTTGAGGTTGCATTTATATCTGCAAGCAACAGGGAACCCCACTAGCAGAGGCTTAAACAGAAAGAGATTTTTCTCAAAAAACAAGAGGTCCAGGCTCCACAGTCTAAGGCTGGTGTGGCAGCTCCATGGTGATGACAGGGATGGAACTCTTTCCATTCTCCTGCCCACCATCCTGCCACACGTGGGCCTTCGTCATCATGTTCATGCCTCATGGTTATATGATGGCTGCTGTACCTCCAGGCCTCACCTCTGTCTTCCAGCTAAGAAGAAGGGAGAATGACATGGAGGTGAAGGTATAGGGCTGTTTCTTAGCAGGAATTTGCCTTTTGGAGGAGACAGAATGGGGGGATGTACTTTCCAGGGACTGCTGCATCTTCCTCATTGGTCAGAAATGTGGTATATGCCCACCCCTCAATGTGAAAGAGGCTGGGGAATTGATTATTTTCAGTTGGGCTCGTTGCCACCCCAAACAAAATTAGGGTTTGAATCCAGAGGAAGGGGAAAGGACTTTGGGGTAGGTACCAAGTTGTTTTTTGTGGTCAACCCCATCGAGCAGAGCTGTAGGAGTCACTGCGTGAGACTGCGTGTGTGATATAGAGGGTTGTGTGTGCTAAGGAGCGTGGAAACAATTTCACTGAATTCTAGAAGCTTCCCAGCAGGGGGAATCCTTTTGAAAGGATTTGAAAGCCCGAACAAGTTGCCTTTTAGACAGGGATAAACAGAAGTGGCCGAAATGAAGGAAGGGAACCAAGAGGCAGAGAAAGTAAAGCAGGAGATGGGAAACAGGAGAGGGGTACCCGCTGAGAAACCTGGAGGTTAATGCTGGAGGTGAAGTTAATATCGTTGTAGGAAGCAGGGTCCAGCTGGTGGAGAGGCCCTGGGAGCCAGGCAAAGTGTTTCTTGTGTGGGCCAGGCGGTGAGGGCTGGCTGCTGGACGTGTCTACTGAGGGCTCCAGGCAAGTTCAGCAAGGGGCAGTAGGAATGTGGGAAGCGGGGGCGGGGAATGAGGGGTCTAGAAGCAAAAAGTATGAAGCAACTCAGCTGGGCAGGCCTAGCCAGCACCCACCTCAGGGCTGGGGTTCAGCTGCAGCACCAAGGAGGAGAAAGCGTGTCCAGCCTGGGCAGTGATTTAACAGCATAGGGAGTAAAGACTGGGGTGAGAATAATAATACAGTAATAATAATAATGTTGGTAAACAGCCACTCTTCACCGAGCACTTCTTGTGTGCCATGTACTACGCTAAATGCTTTGCATGAATTAGCTCATTTGACTCTTTGAACAATCCTGTGACGCAGAATGTGGTGGTATCACTGATTTTGCAGGTTTTAGTGGCTTGCCTGAGAGCACACAGCTACTGAATGGTGAAACTCTGCTTTGAACCCTCTGACTCCAGAGCCCCACCAGCCGCTGGTTTTAAGCCAGTTGTTCAAATTAGGATCAGAGCTCAGCACCCACACATAGGCTGGCTGGATCCCAAATGGTTGAGCCCAGGGCTCTGAGTCCTCTGGGACCCGGACAACAAAGGGCTGCTTTCTGGGGAGCTCGATTTGGAGGTTTGGAGGGTTCTGCACGACCAGGCAGACATCCTCTTTCCAGCTACGCAGAGGGAAAGGAAGTAGAGAGAAGTCCTACCTAGTAAGTGGGAAGAAAACACCAGGAATGTTAAGATTGGGTAACTGTTCAGGAGAGGAGGGTGAAGGGAAAATAAATTTCCCTGTGCAATTGGGAACGTAGTGGCTGGTTTGGACAACCCCGAAGGAAAGAGAAGGGAGGCCCGAGATGGAAAATGTGCTAAATTTCTGATGTAGGGAGTTTGTGTTTATTGTCTTTAAAAATGATTGAGTAGGGGCACCTGTGTGGCTCACTCAGTCCGTTAAGCGGCAGACTCTTGGTTTCGGCCCAGGTCATGGTCTCGGGTGTGGGATCGAGCCCCTGACAGGCTCTGCACTGTGCTGAATCTACTTGAGATTCGCTCCCTCTCCCTCTGCCCTCCCCCTACTCGTTCTCTCTCTCTTTCTCTCTCAAATAAATAAATATTTTTTAAAAAGACTGAATAAAGGAAAGAGGGTTTCCTTCCTCCCTCTCTCCCTTCCTTCCTTTTTTGTTTTCTCTTGCCATGTTGACTTTGGGATCTCCAAACCAGCACATCCCAGTAATTGAAATTTTGGGGCCAGATAAGCCAGTTCCAAGGAAGGGGCTGCTGGGGGGAAGGTGGTCAGACAGGGAATGGCGTAAATGGGGCAGGGCCAGTGTTTCACAGAGCTGGGGAGAGACCTGGGAAGTCATGGAGTGCAGGGTCCCTTCAGTTTAGGGAGGGACAAAGTGAAGCCTGGCGCGCTTAAGGGACTCAGGTATAAAATCTTAGAGTTAGAAAAGCCCTTGGCCTGCTGCCCAAGGTCAGACAGCTAATTAGTGTAATAGAACATGCCTCTCGTTCTACAGCCATGCCCATCCGCAAACCTCACACGCACGCATTTATCATGTTCACGGAAAGGCCATGCACTATGCTGTTCATGCAATAGTGGGTCTGTTAGCATGAAATTGTCTTTACTGCAGTTCCTCCGGGACCCTTCCAGAAATGCAGTGTTGATCATATGAAACAATCTTCTTGAACAGAAAAACTTTCAGAGGAGAAAGTTATGTATCCTGAGCCAGCCAGCCTGCTGCAGGGGACTCGCTGCTTTGCAGCTTGAGCAGCTAAATGCCAGGACGGGGTGATTAGGGATTCCCCTGACATAAATGATCTCCTTGTCCTCCCTTTGATGGATTCAGTCTCTCAAAAATAAAGTGCATTTGTGAACGTCATTCCTTACCTCATACTTCTTCCCTTTTCTTTTTAGTCCTTTATTGAGAAATAACCAAGAGCAGTTTTAGTATAGAAGCAGCCGCTTGGGCATCCGTCGGTATGCATATACACACGGAGTACAGCCCCCTCACGTACTCTAGGTTTTCTCTGGTCGCTGGGTCTGCCAGAGGTTTTGCTTTTTGACCCATGCTTCTCTCACCACAGCTGGTTACGGGTGGCTGTACTGGGCCCTCCTGGTTTCACGGTGGTCCTCATATGAGAGGCCAGGTTTAGAAGTGCCAGGGCGTGCTTGGCCCTGTCCAGGCTCATCTCTAGCAGGGAGTCACCAGGGTGGGTCCTGAGCCTTGGAGGAGGCTACCCCACACGGGGGCCTTCCACACACCTGACAGCTAGCTGGAAGAGGGTCACCTGTAATGGCGTGTGTCACCTTTTCTTTAAGCATCTCATCACTTGGCTGAGTCTGAATGTATTCATGGGCCTTTGGAGGGGCCACAGGATCTAGAAGAGGGGCAGAGAAAACAGTGGGGACGGGACTGGGAAGGAAATCTCTATAGGTCTCTCCGTTATAGAGCAGAACCTTCTCTCCAGGAGAAGCAAAAGACCCGACTCATTCAGTGGTTAAAAATGGACTGAAATCTAGGTTTCCAGAAATAGTGATAAACGTTTGCCCCTGACTTGCGGACCCATGATTTCCTCTTGTTTCACTCTTTGTCCTCATGGTCACACTTCCCAGAGGTGGGCGCTGAGCCTCATCGTTCCTGTCTTTTCCACTGGCCTGCAGTCCCTCAGCTCACAGCAGCGGGAAAGTCTCCGTTCACACCCTTCTAAATGTGCTCTTAACCTAGCTTGTAACCAAGCTAGCTTGACCTAGCTGTAGGTCAGACTTTGGGCAAACAGCAGTACCTAGCTATGATAAAGTAAGCTCTGTGATTTTAAAAAATGATAGTTTTTCACAGTTAACCTTCTATATGACTGGTAATGCTAGCTTTCCATTGAGGAGCTAATGTTTTCCTTTAAATAAATCTATTGAAGTAAAAGTAAAACATGAAGGAGGTGCAGAAAGTGTGAGGGTGGCATTTGAAAGCCTGACAGCTGGTTGAGAAACACTGCCCTGCAGCGCAGGCCCCCTCCCAATTCCCCCCTCCCCCCAGCTTCTCCCCCAGCGGGAGGGCTGACAGAGCCTTTGCCACTCGGCCCCTTCCTGCTGCCTTGGTCCCTCAGCGGGTGGCATGGTGTTCATTGCCACCTCTCTTTCAGTTGTGGACTTAAGTAACTTGAAGGGAAAAAAGGGAACTCAGTGGAAATTCATTTCTAGTCCCATGGTTCCCTCCTGATCCCTGACCAATGTCAGTGTATATATTTATACCGTTGAAACCGACGCATGCGGCACCTCGTCTGCATTTCAGCCACAGCGGGTCCCCTACTGGCATCTGAGCACCCCTGGCCCTTTCTGCCTCCTACCTCTACTGAGGTTGTTTCTTCCAGTAGGAGGAGCCTTCCTGGAGCTTTTCTGCCTCTCCAAGCCGGCTCATCTTTCAGTCTTCTAGAAAGTCTTCCCTGACGGTTGGAATCAGCATGGCTAGTTACCAGGACATTTTGCTTCCATCTCCCTCACTTGTCCTGAGAAGTTGGGGAAAACCATTTGTCCAGTAGATGAGGAGCGGGAACCTTGGTTTCTAGCTCCAGCTCTGTGTCCAGCTAGCCTCAGGGCTGTAGGTAGGTTGCTTTTTGGTCTCTGTTTTCTCAGGTAGAAGATGCACAGGGAGGGCTGCAGTAGTAGTCTTTCAGGAACTGCCTTATGTGTCTTCTGGAGGCATTACTGCTATTTCTAGAATGTTCTTTTCTCCAGCCAGACTGTAAAATCCTGGGCAAAAGATCCCCAAATCTCAACACCTTCTAGTCGTGCCAGATAGTTATCCAGTAAAGTGAATAAGATGATGTTCATTTGAGACACCAAAGAGTTATCAGCTCTTCCACTTTTTTACTTATTGATAGCAGGCATATACATACATTTTGTGTGTGCCCATAATTGTTTTTAGCTATTAGAACTTCCCGCCTTTTTTCCCTCCTGATGAATGTTCCTTTAGAATTGGAATCAGAACAGAGATGTTATTTTGAATGTGACCAGCAGGGGGCAAACTTCACCCAGGAATTGCCTTTATAATTCACTATACCTTCGGTAGTGACAGGGCTCCATAGTGTGCGTGGCCATCCGTTTTCATCTTTCTACTGGGCACCTTGTTGATGGTACCAGCAGAAGCTAAATATGATCTAATATGACCTAAGGCCCCAAAATGGCAACACTTGAGTGCTGAGGAGTTCCTGCTTCTCTTTAAAAGAAGGGAGAAATACAAATACCTACAAATACGTGCTGGACTCCGAACCCATGAATGGCAAGAACTAAGAGCCGAGAGGAGAACAGTGCGAGCTTCAACTGGCAGGAGAGATTGCAATGAAGAGAAATCTCTTGGCCAAGCGAAATTTCATGACAGATGTCTGATTTTTAATCAGTATTGTAAGTGTGAGGACATCTTCGAGCAGATTACCCAGTCTACGGCCTGCTACTGAATAGCCAAGATTATATAGCCAAGATTACAGTGGCGACGTCTCCTTTGCTCAGATTCGGATTTTCACTGTGAAGGCTCAGTTTATAAAATAGAGCCCTGGTTTTTGATGTGCTAGTGAGGGTGTTGTGTGATCTGGGACACATCACCCCCTTTCTCTCATACCGTGGTAAAATTTACCTCAGTGAGGTTCAGAGGCGCTTGTGAGATTTTTATTGGACGTTTGAAAATTATGAGGGCAGAAAACCTCATAAGAAGATGGTATTTTGACTTCTTTGCCTCCAGAGGAGGAAAACGTAAGGTAGTTTTGGCTCCTGTTTGGCTGGTATCTCATTCTTGCTCTTTCCCTTGCCAAGTGCTTCTGACGTCGGCCCCCTGGCTGTGGAGTTTCCTCTTTTTGTCATGGGAGTCCTGTGATCTACACACCGTGGCCCCAGCTTTTTTTCTCCCAGGCAACAAGTTCTAGTGACCATTTGTCCAGAGCCTTCACATCTGGATCAGAGGCCGTGGCCCATGGGGGCTGGGCGAGCAGAGGGCCTTCCTCTGGGACAGTCGAGCCTCTGGATGACTGGCACTTTGGTCTATTTTAAGCCTGTTCTGTCCTGCAGCAGGAAGGTGAGTCTAGGGTCCAATATGTGCTGTGGGTATTAAGAGACTTCAAGGACACTTCCCCCCATTTATCCCAGTTATGCCCCTGCTAAAATAGGTTAACGGTGTCTAATTAACCACTGAACATTGTCATGCTGCATAAAGATAGCATCCGGGCTGTGCTCTGAGCCGTGGTACTTTATCTCCATTTAGATCTCTGCAGTATTCCATTAAACTCGAGAGAAACATTTTAACTGAGATGATGTCTACATTAGAGCTGCCTTTCACCCTTCAGCACGTAACCCGTGTAAGCAGCAGCTGAGGCCTTGTGTCTGGTACAGCAGGGAGGACAGAGGAGACAGACTTCTCGGGTGGGAGGCTCTGTACATCACAGCATTTCTTCCCCCACCAAGCGCCAGAACGGCCCCCGAGGATCCAGGATTCAGTAGTGGTCCCCTCTGACTGTGATCACAGGACAGACCAGGGCCACCACGCTGGTCCTCAGCTGACCAAGTCATGCCCGTTGAATGGCAGTGTGGTCTTTGAATGCCAAGAGAAAGGAATTGTATTTGAGCAAAAGAACTTAGAAAAGGAGAGTGCATGGAGGGAAAGGTGACTTCGCTACATGGGATCTCCTTTTTTGCCACATGTGAGCTGTCATGTTGTAAATAAGACGTATATAATAAATCCCACAGAACAATTAAACCAACATTAACTAACGAATTTTTAGGCCTGACAAAGTACAGTACTACTGTAGTGGAAAGTGCGTCCTCGTCATGGAAAATATTAATTGGATTTGAAGCAGAGTCTATGGAATGAGCATTTCCCATCGTGTAGAACTACCTACGTGCTTCTGTTATGCTGGGCTTTTGTGGCAGACAGCCTAGAGATTGTATTCGGGCCCTATGGCTTTCTAGCTGGGTGACCTTAGGCAACCTACTCTACTTCTCTGAGCCTGTCTCCTCCATAGTAAAATGGAGCACATAAAAAAAAAATAATGTGATAATGAAGTAAAGTACAATGCTATATATCAATAAAATTTATGTAGTATTGTATAATAGTAATATATGGAAAGAAGATAATATAGTAACAGTGCTAGGCACCCAACAAGCTCAATAAATGTTAACTGTTTTTGTTTTTTTTTTTTTTTAAGATTTTATTTATTTATTTTACAGAGAGAGAGAGAGACAGCGAGAGAGGGAACACAAGCAGGGGGAGTGGGGGAGGGAGAAGCCGGCTCCCCTCTGAGCAGGGAGCCCAGTGCGGGGCTCGGTCCCAGGACTCTGGGATCATGACCTGAGCCGAAGGCAGACGCCCAACGACTGAGCCACCCAGGCGCCCTAAACGTTAACTGCTGATATCCTCAGTCATCAGCCTTCCTGCGACAGGCTTGTGGGGCGGGGCCTGGGAATGGGCCTCCCCCTGAGGAGTGCAGGTGGCTGTGGGAAGCTAAGGGGAAGAAACCTAGCATGGGTCAGAGAGAAGCGGGGTGAAAACTAGGAGAGACTGGTTGAGGGTTGGGCTGAACAAGGCTTTACATGGGGGTAGGGATAGCAAGACAGTGCCCGTGCCAAGTCACCAACCTGGTCCGTGTGTCACTCACTGGAAAGCGGGAAGCCCGAGTGTCCTTACTCCTGTTACCCTAGCCCCACAAGGTGGGAGGTGAAGGAGAACATTCCTGTCACTGTCCAGAGCTAAAGCTTCATTCTGCAAAATGGCCAAAGCAATCAGCAAGTGAGGGAGTAGCTCTTAAAAAGAAACCTGGCATTTAATTAACTTTTCCAAGTGCTGGTTCAGCAACCTCTATGTTTTACATTTTGAATATTGAACAAGCGTCTCTAATTGGATCTGAACCGCTTCTGGGTCTGCCAGCCCGAAGAGCACCTGCTTCAGTTTTACGAACACCATGGAATCTTGTCTGAATTTCGGGGAAGCCAACTGAGGATTACTCAGGAGTGGAGGCTACAGTCTGTGAAGCCTTTTCTTCCCTTCCCTCAGCCTTTAGGTCGAGTCAGAGTTCATTAACATTTTGGTTAGAAAGAAGCGGGCAACTGGCAGGATAGGGCAACAAGGTTTCCATTTTGCTGCTTAGTACCCATAGTTCAGCTTACTGTCTGCAGTGAGGTGTAAGGCATTGATTCTCATATGTGACTGGGTCCCGTTTCCGGATATTACTATCTCAGAGGGCCTGGGGTGAGGCCCAGCACAGAGACACTGAAAAAAACTCAATGATGCTGTTGTGTACCAGTGGTTAAGAACTACTGGTTTAAAGGATTCTCTACGGCAGTTCTCTGTACGTTCTATTGCCTTCCGTAAGTGTGGGAAGTCAGGAATGGGCTGTCTGCACAGTAAATCCAAACAGATGTCTGGGTGCCCTGGGGACGTCTGAAAATCATCGAGTAGCTGCTTTTGAAAAGGCTTGGGGCAGTGTGTGTGGAATCCGGGGTGGAAGTCGGGAGACGGGGCTTCTTGCTGCAGCCTCGTTACTCATAGCTCAGTGATTTGGATGAAGCACACATCGAAGTGCCCCATGGCCCTGTCTGTCACATCGTGTCTCTGAAACCTGCGTTGCCTCTTTTCCAAAGCTAGGCTCAGCTCATGGCAGTGTTGCCAGACAGGAGCGGAGGAAACCTGCAGAGTGCTCCACCTGCATAAGGTGGCGTCCCCCATGTTGTTACGATTGTCAGGTTCCCAGCCCCCCTCCCCCCAGTAGCCACTTCTGAGGAAGAAGGCACGTGGGCGGGGGGTGTAGTAGGAGACCAGAAGCCCAGGGCAGAGCTGACCGCAGCTCTGGGGACAGCCTGCCCTGGGCCTGGACCAGCTCACGGCGTTTCCTCAGAAGTATGTCTGTGAGGAGGAGATGGGCCAGAACCCACAATCCTCTACCTCACGGTCTGTGGGGGGCAGGACTTCAGCCCAAATCCTTCTTTAGTTACCTACCCTCTTGAGCTACCATAGACCGCTGTATTTTGTTTCTGTTTTGTTTTTAACCTGTCACCAACAATTTAAAAATATACTCTGTGTCATGACTGGATATGTTTGTATATAAAATGGGGGGAAAGTTTATGTAATACTTACCTTTACTATTTGCAGGATACTCTCTTTTCTATTCTACTTTATGCTATTAAAAATAAAAAGAGGGGCGCCTGGGTGGTTCAATCGATTAAACATCTGACTCTTGATTTTGGTTCGGCTCATGATCTCAGGGTCGAGATTGAGCCCCATGTTGGGCTCCACGTTCAGCGGGGAATCTGCTTGAGATTCTCTCTCTCTCTCTCCCTTGACCCCCTCCCCCACTCTCTCGCTCTCTCACTGAAAATAAATAAAGAAAAAGGAAAAGACAAGAAAGGCTGGTGGTGATCCACTAAATTGATTCCATGACTCACCATGGGTCATGACCTTAGTTTGAAAATCACTGTGCTCGATTCTGTGTCCTTGTGCTGGGCTCTGACATTGTGTGACTTGAGGTACCCGTGGAGACCAGGCAGGTACAAGACATCTGAAGTGGGGTTTTATTTCAGAATAACACCTTCAATTATGTTACTGAGATGCACATACAGATTAGTTAGTTGCATATTCGCCTGTCTCTAAAGACATGTACTCTGCCAATTCTCCTAAAACCTGCTTCCCACGTAGCCTTCCTTTTGCTTCCCTTGCTTTTGGTAGCTGCAGAGCTGCAGGCAATACTTCATTTGCCTCTTAATTTCCACTGTAAGAGAGCCAGCAGTGCAGAGTGAAGTATAAAGGGCTTCTACGGGCCCCCCAGTGTCGGGAGGGGCTGGGAGCTCAGGCTCATCCCAGCCACGCTCCACTTCCCCAGAGTTTTCCATGTGGGAATGCAGGTCCAGTTTACAGGCTCTGTGTTTGAAGAATCCAGAAGTCCAGATTTTTTGTACAGAATCTCCCAATTTGGGCAACAAATTCATGTTAAAACCAAAACAAAACAAAACAAAAAAACCCAGCAGTGTGGCAACAAATGGATATGCTCGCTAGACAAGGCCGGAAAATGCTCAGCTTTATCAAAGACAGGGCGTTCCATGGCCAGTTCTCCAGGGCCTTGCCCAAGTTCCTACTGGACTTTCCATCTCCTGAGCAGAAGGCTTGCCCAGAATCTGCTATTTCTGGCAGAGAGAGGGAGAGAAAATGGGAGAGAACGGGGGAACATGCCACCTGAAGGCATCCCCACCTCTGACCTTGAGGGCTCCATTTTGATCTTGCTCCTTGTCATGCGGTGAAATGAAATTTGGGAGGGTACTGGGGCTCCCCCTGGAGCAAGAGAGAGGAGAACAGGAGCTCTGCAGCAATTATGCTGAATGTGAAACTCATCCCCAGTTTTAGATGTCAATGGCAGTTAATCAGCCTTCCCCCGAAGATTAGCATTACCATTGTTTCCTTCAGACGAAATCACCGCTACTCTGGCCATGGCCCGTCGCTTAGGAAGGAATGATGGAGTTACAACTCCTAAGGGTGATCAGGGATGCTGTGTCTCTTACATACAAAATGCAGGTGCCTTAATCACCTTGTTCTTCTCGGACCCTGTATTCATCCGAGCCCTCCTGCCACTGGTGACACATTACCAAGGCATTTGGGTGGTGGGTTTGTAGAGTTCAACTTCACGGAGACAATTAGAGGCAGTGGTCCTGGAGGGCAGACGTGAGCTGGGAGCAGATCTTTCTGCCTTCCCTCACAGGCAGAGGTGGCTTTGGCGGCTGTTAGGTTTTCTTGACTTAGAATCTCAGTGCTGGGAACCAGTATCATCCAGCAACAGCCCCGTGGTGACGCCTGGGGCACCCCGCTGCAGGTTACCCGGCGGTGCCTCCTCCTGTCTGTCTGTCTGTCTGTCCCGCTCGTCCTCCTCCCCCGACTCGCTTCGTCTCTTTTCTGTCCTGGGAAGAGGCAAAAACTACAGCCTGGGAGATCCTCTTCAGAGTTGTTCGGTCCTGTTCTTCCAGCTTTAGCTACCCATTCTCTGCTCCCTCCCAACGGAAGCCAAAATTCTGCCCCCCCTCCCTTAGCAGTGCAGTTGGTGTGGTCTGAATTTCACGGACCCTAGTTTACTTAAACTTGGGCTTAATTTCAGATTATACTCGGAGAGGGGGAGGGGTCGTTTGCATTTTGCAGGAATTGCTGGTTGGTTCCAATGTCGCTCTGCTGACTGACGAGGCTAGCGGGCCCTGCACTGTCGAAGGCCTTCTCATGCATCCCAGCTCCTGGCCGTTACGACACTGTCTCCACCCTTGGCCCGTGCTCTTTGTGGTGATTGACTTCTGACTGGAAAGAATTCATTAAAAAACCAGCCAACCAACCAACAAAATCTATTGTGGAAATTTTCAGACGTACAGAAAAGTAATCAACATGTACCCAACACCCAACTTTAATAATTGTCAATGTTTGGTCAGTCTCATTTAGAAGACTTTAGATCCATGTTTCTCAGAGGGTCAGTAGTGACCACCTTACAGTAGGATTACCTAGGGATTTGTTTAAAATACGCAATCCCAGACTCACTTTCCCCCAGACCAGCTGATCCAGAAAGCTGTCTCTGCCAGGTCCGGCAATCTAACATGTCTACCAAGCTTCTCAGATGGTTCTTACGCACATTGAAGATTGAGAACCACAGCCTCAGATAAATGTCTATATATAATTAGGCTTCCTGTTCTCATGGAATGTCTGAAGGGCACCACCTGCCCAACATCACTCATGGGGTGTTCTGGTCCTTCAAGTGGAGGCTGCAGAAAGGCCCAGAGCCTACAGCTTGAACTGCATGGTCAGTCCATCTCTTTTTACTACTGGGAAGCTGCACATGCTAACAACTAAAGCTCCAAGTAAGACCCAAGGCCTCGGTCCTAAGAAAGTGCTCTATAAATTGGTCCGTTAGTTGTTGAAAGGAGGGAACTGTATCATCTATATCCATTTGAGTTCTGAACTTCCCCATCTGCGCTTAAACTCAATGATTTAAGTTGGAGTTATAGTGAAATAAGACTATAAGTAGGCATTCTGATGCCTGTAATTCTCTCATGCTGGCTATGGGCCTTGCTCTAGAAAGAGAAATCCAGGTCAGTAAAGCACTTGGAATATGCTAATTTGCCCTCACTTTTGAAATCCCCTCTCCAACGTATACCCCCATGCACAGGATTAACAGGTTCTTATAAACCTTGTTGTTCTTTTTTTCAGGTCAGGAAGGAGGGCTTCTGAAGAAATAGAAGAGTATGTTTCCAGCTTTCTTATTCGTCCTTCGGTTACCTTTGCTAGCAGTGCAGTGTTGGTGGTCATTATCTGTTCAGCCTTTGTCGGACTCAGCATTTGAAAGCAGAATGAGTCTGGCTTTTTGTGTGGGCCTTTAGTGATGCACACTGAATCCAGGGTTCGGTTATGCTGGTTCCTTAGCTGAAGGTCTGGACCCTGGCGTTAATATCCATGTCTTTCTCCCACCCTGTGGTTTTAGAACCGTATGTCCAGGTATCAGAGTGCTGACCCCTGGATTCTTCTTTATTGATTCAGATGGGCAGAAACAATACCAGCCTTCTAAACCTAACCTTCTCCTAAGATTTATATCAGAAGGGAAAATAAAAGGTGTCTGGGTAAAGACAGAACGTAAAGGCAGGGCCAGTGAATTTCACCCCACCCCCCGGGGGTGAGAGGAGCATTCGTATCGTAGTCTGTGCAATGGTGCACCACACGCCTTATGCGACCGTATGTGGCAGACCCAAGTGCCTAATTAGGTTTGACCAAGTTGATGGGGGAAAATGGGTCCAGAGACCATCTAGGAGAAACAATAGATACAGTAATAATTGGGGTGCTTTCTTCCTACATGTGAAATTCATTTTCTTTCCTTTCCTTCTTTTTGCGGGCAGTCACCGCCTCAGGCAGCAGAGCTTGGACAGATCGGATGATGGAGGAGGTAAGATGTGTTTGGAGCCGGAGAGACTCCACGGCCCACAGAGCCTTTCCTGGGCCGCAGCTAAGGCCTCGTTGGCTGCAGCCTTCCTGGGAGGCGGTGGCCCCATACCATCTCATCTCCGTGCCTTGCTGGACACTGCATCTGCCTGGAGGACCTCACCCCCGTGGCTGTCCGCCAGCCCTGCTTGTCCCTCACAACTCTGCTGAAGCATCTCCTCCTCTGGAAGGTCTTCCCTTCCCACCCACTCCCTCTCTGACTCCGATGTTTCTTCCCTGTGCTCCCAAGGCTCCCTGGGCTAACCTCCAATATAACAACAGCAACACTAGCTAATACCTGTTAGGTGTTTATTATATCCCAGGCACCTGATATACTGTCCTACCAGTTTATATTATGTTAAAGCATTTCATCATCACAATAACCCCCTGAGTTGGTACTATTGTCCCATTCTACAGTTGAGGAGACTAAAGCACAGGGAGGTTAAGTAAGGTTTTTCCAGGTCACTGTAAACTCTGTGCTCCAATGTGGATAGTTTCTACGGCCGTGTAAATGCTCTTTTCTTCTACAAAGCGTAGTCTGCCATTAAGACCACTCAGGGAATTTGTTCTTTCAGAGACTGTATTTTTCAGCCCTAGAAGCTCCATTCAGTTCTGTGTCTTCCATTCATCTCCTTCTTTTGATCATGTTTTGCTAAAGTCCTTTTCTGCTAATTCTATCATTTCTCTGTTTCCTGTGTCTCCACCGACTGATTTTTCTTCTGGTTACAAGTTCTGTTTTTTCTGCTTCTTTACATGATTAGTCGTTTTTGATTGGATGCTGGTCATTGTGAACATTACTATGTTGAGTGTCTGGATTTTGTTGTCTTTCTTTAAAGAATAACATATTCTTTAAAGAAAAGTATATCTGTTTTAGTAGGCAGTTAATGTGTTTGTTGGTCAACTTGATCATTTTGAGAATTGTTTTTAAGCTTTATTAGGGCAAATCTAGAGTTAACCCTAAACATTAAGATACTCAGGTGTCCCTGCCTGGTGGTTCAACAAGGACTCTCCACTCTGCCTGAGTGGAGCTGAGCCTCTTCCAGTTCTTTATAAGCTGTGGGGATGGTTCACTTCACACCTTCTTGGTAGTAATTCTTTGCCCAGCTGTGTGGAGTTTGACCCTATACACATACAGCTTAGAATGCAGTCCCTCTAGGGGCGCCTGGGTGGCTCAGTCGGTTAAGCGTCTGACTCTTGATTTCGGCTCAGGTCATGGTCTCAAGAGTCGTAAGATCGAGCCCCATGTTGGGCTCCGTACCGGGCAAGGAGCCTGCTTGAAATTCTCTTTCTACCTCTCCAGCTCCCCTGCATGTACTTAAAAAAAAAAAAAAAAAAAGTGCAGTCGATCTAGATTTCTACACCCTTCTGCCAAACAGTGCCTCTCTCATCCTCTGCTTCTCAAATTCCAGCCACCTTAGCCTACCTACACTTTGACCTCTGGCTTCTCAACCCAGTGAGATCTCCGTGCTCCACTAGGGGTTCCCCCTCCTTGGACCAGAGTCGAGGAAGTGTACGTCTAAGCAGAAGGCCAGGGTTGACAGTAAGGCTCACGTCATTTCCCTCCTCTCAGGGATCCCCGTCCTGCGCCACCTGTTGTCCACTGTCTGCACACAGCTGTTTCTTCCATTATTTCCAGTTTCCTAATGGTTCCCAGCAGGAGTCCAGTGCTGGTCACTGCCTCATGGCTGGAGGTGGCACCCCAAAGCTTTCAGTAACTAACCTTTGCATGTGAGCACAAAGTGAAGGGGAGCATTAAATCTAGAAAGCTTAGATTGTGACCCGTACCGTTAGCTGCCTCACGGGACTGGGGGCTTGTGCAACATGAGAACTGCTGGGGTGGTGGTAGAAACACGGACTCCCAGCCACCAGCAATCAGAAGCTAGAGTTGGGGCCCAGCGATCTGGATTAATTTAAATACGCTCCCTCGATGAATGCTCTTCATGCCGGAGCTTGTCAGGCCTGCTGTAGTGCCTCTAAAGTTAGGAGTGAGGGCAGGAGAGGACAGGGATCATGAAAAGGCACTTCTGCCTCATCTCATCCCAAAGGGGTTTTCGGGTAGAAAGGTATCCAGTCACTGGAGGTCAGGAGTTGAGCCTCCACTCTGAGATTTAGTAAGAGCTCATGAGCGCAGCTTCATCATTCTTCAGCATTTGTCTTTGCTTTTCCTATTCTTTCTTATTGCCAAGCTCATTTTGTTTGACCAGATCTTCCTCCTTAGCTCTGCTCACTAAACTCCTTGTAGCCGCTGAACCTGTCCACCCACTAAGAATTCCCAGCGACCCTCTGAACTCAGAGCCCAAGTCTCTGTCTCTGCACATGTCCCCGGGATGCCTCGTGCCACTGCTCAACTGGGGTGGCTCAGTGATTGCTGGCTGCTGGCTACACTTTTGATCTGCCTGTCCTCACAGACTGTTGCTCCAGCCATTGGTTGCCTAGGACAGCAGGGTAACCATCCAGGAGGGTGTGCCAAAGGACTCAAGGAGGCAGGGGCCCTGCTGGACATTGACAAAGCTGTTAGGTTCAGGGAAATGATGATGCTGCCCACTCTGAGGTGCTCATTAAATTCCTGGTCTCCGGGAGGTTTGCTCAGCGGGTATCCTCTCCAGGCCTCTCTCCACCCTACCTGGAACCTCTTTCTAACTCCCTTCAACAGACTTCAGAAATCCTCCTTTTTCCATTTTTTTCAATGTGTGAAAATGCTACATTTCAAGGAGTAACTGTTCAATGTTCCAGCAAAACCTTCTGAATGCCAGAGTGTACACACATTCTAGATGTGTGTTAGCAGAGGTTGTGCCGGCTGCTGTGGCGGCAACTCTGTCAGCCATCTTGTGCAAGCCCCTCATTGGCCATGTTAACAGCATCGAAGCTTCGAGATCATTGTACAAAATAGCAGGACTCAGAGGAGAGCTCTGGTCTTGACTCACAAGAGACCACTCTGCCTCATACCCCACGCACACCAGCATCGCTGCCATCTCCGCGCATCACCAAACTCATTTAGTTCTCAAAACAAACCTATGGAAAAGTTTTTAAAGATCAACTTTGTTGAGGTCGAATTTACACACAATAAACGGAATCCATTTAAAGCTCAGCATTAGAGTTTTGACAGATGTATATGCCTGGTGGAACCACCACCACAGTCAATATATAGAACTTTCCATCTCCCCTCCAAAATTTCTCAGGCCTTTTCCAGTCAGTCCTTCCTCTGCCCCTGTCTCTAGGCAACTACTGAGTCTCTTTGTTGTCACTCTGCAGTGGTTTGCACTTTGTGGAGCTTTATGTAAGTTGAAATGTATGTACGTATGCTTTTGTGGCCTTTTTGGCTTTTCTGGCTTTTCTGGCTTTTTTCACTTATGGTAAATGATTTTGAGTTTATCCAGGTTGTTGTACATGTCATTAGCCTGTTTCATTTATTGATGAGTAGTATTCCAGTGTATGGACAGACCACATTTTTGTTATGTATTCACCTGGTAATGGATATTTGGATCGTTCATTATCCCCATTTTAAAGATGAGCAGACAAAGGCAAAGAAAAATAACCTTGCCAAAGGTCACACAGTAAGTGACAACACTTGGAAGGCACCTCTGCTCACCACTACCCCACCGATGCCACACAGCCCAGCACCAGGATTTGAATACAGACCTTGACACCAGAGTCCTTGCTCCTGGCCTGTGGGCTGTAACAAACGGTATGACCCTGTCGGCCTATGTTGGCATCTCCTTCCACAGGTGGGTTGTGTTAATGTCAGCTCTCATGTTTGTAATATAGCGTGCCTAGCATGATTGATAGGATGCTTAATACAATTCCATTAAGGAAGGAGAGAGGAAAGGTAACTATTTTCAGAGACTGCCTCTAGTATTTTTTTCCCCTTCATAAACTTGAAGTGTGAAATTAGTGATTTGGCCTTTATTTTGGCTCTGGAGGTTTGACGCGTAAAACCCTTTCTTGTCAGAGTGCACTTGATTTTACCTTCTAGGAGGGATGCCTCTTCTCAGGCATAAATCTGTTTTCCATGCAGTTATGCCTGAGTCCTTTAATGGAAAATCAGTTCATATGTTACACTTCACACTTGACTTCATCCATTTCACTATATGTGAATGTTTAGAATCTATTATGTGGTAGGAATCATATGTTACATATAACTAGTTTCTAGAATTATCTTTGCTCAGAGAATTACTTGGTTGGCTAGCAAAGGCTGCTCCTTTGAACTTAGAATAACCAGTAGGTGGGGACGCTCCATGAATGATTGCCCTGAATCAAGCATGGAGGCTCATTCAGCGATGACATGAAGCAGATCTTTGGGCACCTGTGAGGGAATCTACTGGTGCCCTTAATAAAATCACACCCAAGTTCTTCGAGGTTGTCAGTACAAGGAGCGTTGTCCCCTGGGAAGGGGCTGCTAGTTTCCCTATACTTGGTAGGGGTGGTGATCGGTGAGCAATCCCGAAAGAGAATGTATCTTGGGGAATAGAAATGAGAATCCAAGGACTAGGGCCCCCTCCAGGCAGGTGGTCTCTTTCTACCACCAGTCTGAGAGGTTAGATTTTATTGAGGAAAGCCAGCAGGTGTTCGGACAGTGCCCCCTGTGGCCACAACTCCTCCAGATGCTGGAGATAGTGGCGAGTAAGACAGCCCTGGCCCTCTGATGTAGTGAGAAATGCCCCCTCCTTCCCCTCCCCGTCTTGTATAGGAAACTTTCAGGAGCCATGTCTCTCAGATCTGTTTCTCAGCATTCAGCCTCCCAAGCTTCACTCTTGGCACATACTCTCCTTCTTCCATGGGGAAGATGCCCAGGGAGAGAAGAGAAGCACTCCGTCCCCTCCATCGATGCCTCAGGCTTCCAAGGGAAGAGAACAGAAAAGTAGAAGAAGGAAAAGGCTTTTAGGATAGATGTGTTTTTAGAGGGAGAAATGGAAGTGACCGACATTTGGAGGTGGTTTTGGAGTCTGTTGGTTAACTAGAAGGTACTGCATAGGACCCTCTGCAAGGCCATGGCGGGCCACAAGCTCGCACACCTCGAGGGGGTGGGCAGATACCACACACACATGAAAGAGCAGAAGTGTGAGACAGTAAAGAATGGTGGGGCCTGTGGTAAACCTAGAGAGGAGATGGCACTGCCTAAAAGTTTTCACATTCATATTTCAAAAAATGACCGAATTTTTAAAATCTGTTCATAAGCAGCACAAAATGCACCTGCAGATTAGATGAGGCCATTGGGAAGTGATCTACAAATGCGCCATAAAGCTTTGTAGGGCTGTGCTCTGCAGGAACACAACGTTGCTGGGGAGACAGAACGTAGAGACGAAAAGCATTAAGGAGTCAAGGGGCGAAGACAGCAGTATAACAGATGGCAAAGGCGGCCAGTGGTGATTGCTGTGTTTGTGCTTTACGTTAGTAAGGGCCACAGCTTAGGCGACAAAGTGATTCCTGTAGGCTGAGGGCACTTCAGGAGGAAGGAAGAATGAGCGGTGGGTCCTAAAGGCCAGGCAGCATTTGGACAAGTGAAGAATGTGAAGGGCCTTCCGGGTGAGGCCTGGCAGGAGGAGAGACTCCACATAGAGAATGAACAGGGAATTTGCGGTAACTACAAGAGAAGCTGGCTCCACAGAGTGAAGCCCTGGTTCTGGTCCCTTCTCAGCTACAGATAGTAAGCGTCCCACATAAACTGCCTTTTGTGAAGTTGGAGATTGCCAGTCATCTGATTTGCTGATTCTAGGTGGAATCACTCACAGCTAGAGCTGACACGATGCTTCAGGGAAGTTGGGAGTCATGATTAGAATAGCTGAGGATGATGAAAAGCCAGAGCCCCCAAATGACTGCAGGGTTCCAAAATTGTTGAACGGCCACACTCATCTTTCCTACTTAGATGACCATCCTTTGGTGGCACAGTTACCCATCCCTGTTCTTGGAATCAAGTTTCTGGTTGGCACTAAGGCCTTCAGACTTCTTCTGTCATGGAAGGTTTATGGTGTTAGGAGAAAGAGCATCAGATCTGGAATAGGATTGAACGCAGCCTCTATAAGTGACTTTGGGCAAGTCATCCATCCATTCATTCATTCATTCATTTCACCACCATTTGTTGAATACCTACTATGTGATGCTTAGGGCTGGGTGCTGGGGCTATAATGTTGAAGAAAACATTCTTAGTCTTTGCCCTCTTACTGCTTACAGCCTAGTGGGGGAAATGGGGACTAAAAAAATGGTCACACAACTAAAGAAGGAGGGACAAGGAGTGATTGAGCCCACTGAAGGCAGAGCACAGGTCCTCTGAGAGAGAACGGCGTGGAGACCTGACTTGGATCGGGTGATGAGGGAAGACCACTCTGCAGCAGTGGTTTTTATACCTCAGCCTGAAGAGGGAGGGAAGTTGCCGTGAGTAGGGGGGTGGGGGGACCCCGGGAGAGGAGACCAGCACGTGCAAAGACTTGTCACCTCTCCAACTCCAGGAGTATTTCCAGTCCTTTGTGTTCTCTTCCAGCTCTAAAGTCCAGCTGTCCGAAAGTGAACTCTGGATAGAATGCGAAGCTTTGAGATGAGCTTTGAGAAGCACACAAATGGGAGAAGAGCACTTCCTTGTCTTTTAAAAAAAGATGAATAGTATTCAGGTCAAAACAACTTCTGAAAACACAATTAGATATGGACTCACCTTTCAAATAGTTTGTCTCAGAGTGAAATTCAAGTTAGGAAAGAACCTGTGAGCCCCAAAGAGGTCTTTCAAAAGTGGAAAGTCTCTGAAAACAGGAGCTTTAACAAAAAAAAAAAAAAAAAAGGATTGGATCTTTCTTGCATTTAACCATTGCACTTTGGCGTGCCGCAGGATCGTGGGTACAATGCTCGCTGTCTCTTCCCGACTGCTCTCGGCACCTCCTGGGCATCTCACCCGCACTGGAGAGGGCTGTGCTCTTTGCAACTCAGGCCCAGTTTTGACAGAATCGAATACCTCAAAACCTTAGGAATAATAAATCCTTATGGCCGGCCAAAAAGTGTTTAATTCCTAAAGGACCAGCTGAGTTGAGCCACTTCTAGCCAGGGGCAGTTGGGGACTTAATTCTGTAAGTGTAGCGATCTGGATGATCTGAGAGTTCTGAGTTTAAGGGCAATTGCTCAATTTTCTATCCATGTCAACAGGGAAAATAGGTAAAAGTGGCTGAACACAGCCAAGCAATGTGGCTGGATGAGATGCGAGATGCTGGACTGTCAGTAGAATTAGAAAAATGCCATCTGTAGAGGGCTGTCGCTCCCTCAGCCCTGTCTTCCCCTCTGCCCCGTCATCACCCGGCTCTGGGCTTTCTAACTCTCTTTTGGGCTCTTTTAGACTCCGTGCTTAATCTTCCCACCATGCCCTCCCTCCCTTTTCCTGCAAACAACAGAGTTGCTCTGAGCCTAAATAGCTTTAATGGGGAGAAAGAGAAAGTGGAAAGAATTCTTTAAGTACAGATGAATTGGAATCCTGACATCTCAGTTCCTTTCTCTTGCTTCGTAAGAACGTTCCATTATGCTGGCATTCAGCATACAGGACTTCTTAGGTCATCCCCAAACCTAGTTCCTTTGCCTCCCTAATCTTTTTCAACTATTTTCACCAGCACCAATTTTTTGATTAAATAATGTTCCTTCAAATCAATTTGTCTTGGGGCGCCTGGGTGGCTCGTCGGTTAAGCGTCTAACTCTTGATCTCTGCTCAAGTCTTGATCTCAGGGTCATGAGTTCAAGCCCCGTGTTGGGCTCCACACTGGGGATGGAGCCTACTTAAAAAAAAAAAAAAAAATCAATTTGTGTTTTCTAAGTTCAGCGTCACTAGGAGTGGATGCTAAGGTCTTCCTAAACCTACGCCTCCTCACCCTTCCCTGACACATAACGTGAGCAGGAGCCTGTCTGTATCCAGCACAGGAGAGGGGTGGGGTGGGGTGGGACTCGCTGGCGCAAGGCTTAACTGTCCCATCTCCTGTGTCTGTGCTTTGTTCTGCTTACAAGATGCTGGGTAACAAATTTGAGAAAGAAGTCATTCTTGTAGGAAACGGTATTGACAATTAACGTTTGTGCTCAGTGTGAGCCCCCGCGCTGCTTTACCAGCAGCAACCCTCCCAGCAGTTCTCAGAGGAGACGCTGTGATTATCACCCCTGTGCAAAGGAGGAAATTGAAGCCTCGTGAAGAAGTGAAGTCACTCACAGAAGTCGCATGGCTAAGAAACAATGATGTGCTGGTGAATATTGAACAACCGGCTCTCCAGGGGAAACGAGTCCTCATTGGTCGTGTTTGCCAATTTCTGTGGCATAAGTAGCCCCACCATGGCTGGTTTCGGGCTCCCACCAGGACATCACTGACCACAGGGCTGGGAAGAGATGGCTGGGAGCACACCAGTATATCAGATTTCTGCCATGCAGGCGCATGAGAGGTAAAGAATTTCAAGAGCATGGATAAAGTGAAATGTAAAACTTAGCAAATGCTGAGTTTCAACTATTTATTGCCTTTGTTTTTAATATAATTCATCTAGCTATAAGGGTCTATAACTTAGTAAGATGCTTATGTTTAACAGCCTGCATGCAATATTCCTAAAAATTGAGCTGCTGGTTCTTAGTCCTGTGACTCCTGAGCACTCTGCTGTCAAGGCCCTCCTCCTGTTGTTAAAGCATCTGGGGCGGTTTTCAACCCAGCTTATGGAGGAAGCTAGTCTCCCCTCATTTTTCTGGCCCCCTGTGGCAGATCCCCTCCCACCTGGTTCTCAGACCAGCCTGCCGGCCCCATCCTTGGCTCTGCCGACCCTCTCGCTGTCAGATCTCACCTGTAGGCATCCCCCAGCTGACAGGCAAAAGCCAAAGAGACCAGGCCTCTAAAGGCTCTGTGACAGGAGACAGAACCCTCAGGTTTGACCATTCCTCTCCTTCTTGTTCTGCTTTGTTTTCTAACAAATCCATTAAGACAGCTGCTAGAGGATGATTTCTGGTGCCTCTGCCGAGTCTTCCAGAGAGGAGAGCCTACTTTAGGGCCCGAGGAAGGAGTTTCACTGGGCTGGTGCAGGGAGCAGCATGAGGACTGGCGGTTTGGGAAGTTTGTGAGAACCAGGGCCCCACAGGCGTCTACCTGGGCCTGAAGAGCGATGCTTTAGTTCTCCCACAGGCCTGCCCCTTTGAGGTGTAGCAGAGGAGACGGATTGACACCACAGGGATACACAGGACCTGAAAGAGCCCCAGCCGGGGGGCCGGGTCATGGTGTGAGCTGGGGGCGGGGGGGGGGCATCATGGAGCCACAGGTGGAATCTGTGCAGGTTAATGGCACTGTAGGAAATGAATTTTTATTACAGTGACTCTAAACAAAAGATTTGGCGTGCTCTATCCGTAGGCCATAACTGTGGCTGGAATATTTGGAAAGACACTGCTGTAAGCAAATGTGACAGAAAGGGTGATTTTTAATTGTTTTTTTAAATACATCATGAGATACATTCTAATGGACACCCCAGAATAAGATTGTCATAGAGGTAGAGTAGACCTTATTTGATGATAAGGAGACCAGGGTTGACAAGTAATTGCCGAAGTTCAGGAAATTGGGGGCAGATCTGGGACCCAGGTTTCCTGATTTCTAATTGGGTGTACCCTGTAATATGACTCTGTGGACCAGGAATCTGGCGATTCAGTTCTTCCTTGATCGACAGTTAAAGCCACGTTCCTGGCAGCCAGAGAAAAAGGAGCATTAATAGATACGGACTCTTGAGGCCGCAGGGCTGACTTGTCTATTCTCCAGTGTGGGTGTGGCCAGTGCTAGTCTCCAGGGTTAGGGAGATTCCAGGGGGGTGACCTGGAACTTGCCAGAAATGTCTTCAATACAGCCAGAGTAGTTGTTTTTTACTTATTTTTTTTTTCAGGAGGTGATTCAAGGTCCTGTGACCCTACCATAGGCAAAATATACACCATGAGAGAGTAGATGTGTAAGAGTTGATGGGAAGGAGAGATATTTAGAATTACTTGACTCAGCAAATATGGGAGAGACTGGCTTGGCTGCATTCTCCTGGCCTCCCCAAAAGGCAGAATGTCAGGGGAGTTTTTGAGAACTGAGTTGAGCTTTGAGCAGATTTTAGTTCTGCTTTGTCAACTCAGTCATGTTCTACCTTACCCCCTGTCCAGCTACAAGGCATAGCCCAGCATCTCCGCCACATATCTTGCTCTTGGCAGAGCCGGGACCCAGTGGTGCCTTGAAATCTCTAGTCATGCTAGACTTTCCAAACGTATCATCACGAATGCCTTTCCCTGAAACATGGTTGACAGTGACCTTTCTGGGTTCCATTTCCTTTGTTTGTGTGCATAGCTTACTTGCCCGTCCCCATCTGAAGAGGCAGAATGAGGAATGCAAACGAAAGCCTGGTGCCATGCATGCACACGTGCTTTAAATGAAGCAGGTTGTAGTCCCCTTCCTCTAGGAACACACACACATAGCTCCGTCAGCATTCTGTCATGCTCTCGTCAGCTTGGAGGAATGTGATTAATAATAAATCATCCAACATTAAGCACTGACAAAAGTAAAAGAGAGCTAAATCTCCCTGAAATCGTTGTAGAGATCAGGGTATTTATTCTGTAACTCCCTGGGTTCCGTCCTGGGTGAATACAGAAGACGGGCTCAGGGTAGGGCAGAACTAATCCCATTTAGTTTCATTGAGACCATCCAGGGAGCGTTCCAGCACTCAGGGAGAGGTGCGGGTACTTCCCACAGTTGTGAAGGGGGTGGACGAGTAAGGAATCAGGGGCCCTGCATGTAACAGACAGGCCTGCCTTGGTGAGAACCACTTCCCTGGGGGAGCTGGTAGATGACTTAGAGTTTTATTTGACTAGAAAGAAATAGAGGCTCAGTTTTCTAGGATGCCTATTTCAAAAGAGGGGGACTGTAGGCATAGGCACCATGTTCTCTGCGTGTGAGAAGACAGAGTTGTGGAGTTGTTCCAAATAGTCTTTGTAACCAGAAACACAGCAGGTTGTGCCCTGGGATAGCGGGAGACTGTTCTCCCAAATGGATGGCCAGGGTGCATTACTCCGTTTGAAGTCTGACAGCCAGGTGTCACTTAGGTGAGATGGGAAAGGATAGTCTGTGCTGGGAAGTTGGACTCAGCACACCTCTTAGCCATCAGTTGGAGAAGACTTTTCCTTCTGAAACACATCACACATGGAGATTCATTTCTAAAGAAGGATTAGGGATGGTGGAAATCTAGGGGCAAGGTAACAGAGGACTCTCTTACCCTAGCAAGAGAAGAACTTGATGTGTCCACATGATAGATCTTCCTCTCTAGCTTTAGGTTCTACCAGCTTTCTGAAAGTTCACAGATGTAGAGTGCGCACGCATGTGTGTGTGTGTGTGTGTGTGTGTGTGTGTACTTGTCTGTATATACACACACGGGAGGACACATACTGGGAATGTGATTCCTGAGTCCATAAGTGTGGTTGACGGACTAGGTTTACCTAAAAGACCCTTTAAGAGAAAGCTCTTGAAAGATGATTACAGAATTGAGACACCATCATTTAAAAGTGCCCGAGGCAAACGCTTTTGAAAATTGCAGCAGCAGAGGGACAGAGAAAGAACCACACAGCCCTTGATTGTTGCGCTGTTCCCTCAGGACCCGTTCTCCCCCTCCCCCTCTGTTTCTCATCTGATAAGAGAGAGAGCAGCACTAAGACTCCTCATCTATCTTATGAAAATCCGATTCGGAATGGCTGTGATCAAAACCAGCTGGCTGTCACCGGCAGTGGCCTCGCGCGGAGGGAACCGCTCAGAAGTGTTCCGTATATGGGAGTGTCACGGGTGGCACCGATCAAAGTAGCATTTTTTTAATAAATATATATAAGGAAAAATACAAAACCTAAGGATTTAGAATAAAGGCAGTGTAGTTTGTCTTTTTTTTTTCAGCATAACACCTAGAGGATGAAATAGAATCAGATATGCCTGGTTTCTAACACCCGCGCTTCCACGGGCGGCTCGGAGAAGGCGTACCGTGTCACGTTAATGCTGTCTCGCTCATCTTGGGCCTTATTGAAGAGAGTGGAAAGTTGCTCAGTCTCCATTCCTTCCAGCCACTTTTTCCTCTTCACTGTCCTTTCCCCCTCCTCGTCCTTAACACATCTGTGCAGATCAAAGCTGGAACCCCAGCAAGCTCCAAGAGCTATTAGAGTGGTAGAGAGCATTCCTATTCATTGTTTTTCATTTCCTTCAACTGCCAGTGACACGTGGTGTGATGTTCCCTAGAGGTCACCTCGGCAAGTGGCAGTGGGGTCCTCCCAGTGTCGGGCTCCTGGGCCATTCTCTATAGAGAACCCTTGTTGGGCCGTGCTGGTCTCTCGTGAGCACCACCTTTGAATTGCTCCAAAGGCTCAATCCTGGTTGAGGACTGTTTGCATTGTTGCTAATGATTCTTGTAAGCACTCAGGGCACTTGGTGGGGCGGGGGGGAGATGCGGAAGATCTCATTCTGGGGTGTCGCGTTCATGGCTCCTTCAGATATGTGCTAACATCCCCCTGGGGGTCATAGGATGAGGTCAGGCTGTCACACACCATGATATACCAAGAACTGGATTGCCACTGTTAGCAAAGCCCCTTCTCTGCCCGTGGTCCGGGCAGCCCCACAGTGTGTGGAGGCCTGGCTGATCCCAGAAACTAACATCAGTCCAAACCTTCCTCGTCAAACCGTCGTCAGCCAGGACAGTCACCCCGGCTTGGGGGGCCGGGAGGAACGATCAGCTATTCTGATCTTCTAAGGTCTGTGATCTCCTTCCCCCGGCAACATTTAGAGAGATGCAGTTTGGCAGGAACATGGAGGCATTTCAACCTACGGGACACAGATGAACACCGCTCCCCCCAACCCTGACCACCACCAGGCACCTCAGGACGGGGCATCTTTTCTCTCAGCTCTGTCACACGCTTCCTTGGGGACCTGCTCATGCACAGCCCCAGAGTAGACATTGGCTCCGCTGTGTCTGTTTCTCGGCGTTTGCAGTGCGGTGTGGTGCGTCCTGCCAGTAGCTGGCTTCGATCAGGTGAAGTCACAAGGGAAAAGTCTTCACAGAGCGGACCTGCCAGGGACCTGCAGACGTGTTTTTGCCCCTCAAACCCTGGCTTGGGGAGTGCGGGGGACCGACGGTTGCGGGGCCCAGGCGCGCTCAGGAGCTCCTCGGAGACCGTCTCTTTCTCTTGTTCCTTCGGGTGTTTGAAGTCCTGTTGCCTACTGCTTTCCCCTTTTCTTCTCCCTTTTCAAAATTCTCCATTTTTTCACTTAGAAAAAAATTATTTATACGATTGAGATCCACTAATTAAAGCCATTTTCTGGTATTTGGTTACTGGAGCGTTTGATGTCTCTCTGACAAGACCATGAAATGCACGGAGTGTCCACAGGGACAGAATTTGCTGAACACGGCTCTTTGTAAATGAGGGGACACAGTGTCGCAGCAGCTCATGAATATGGAACGCCCATGATGCCACCTCAGTGGACTTGGGAACACAGATGAATCCTGTCATGTGCTAAATGAGACCAATTTCTTTCACTTAACTTCATCTTCAATCAGACCTTCTTCCATTTGCCTGTTTAAAATTCCCCATACGTGATGCAGAAGGTAACAGCATTCAGTAAAACAAAGTTTTGCAGCTGCCGAGAAAAATCATAATGATCTCTGGTTTAAAGTTGCCATCTCCCAAAAACGTGGACATTGTTTTGCTTTCGAGCTCTGTGGAGGTCTTTTGCCTTTGGGCACAGATTAGGGGTTGTGTGGACCACTCTTATTGGGGTGTCCTTAAACAGTATGTCCAGATTCCTTCCATGTGGATTGGTTATTGAACTTGGCTATGGCTCCCCGCCCCAAGTGCACCGAGTGCTTACAAGAGGGTGGATGTGGGCCGTTAAGAGCCCATGGGTGCTCTGCACTGGGAAAGGGCACTGCGTGGGAAAGCAGCTCTGGGGAGAGAGTGCATGTAACCAAGCAGGGCCTTTGCCATGGGGAGCTCAGTTAGCGGACGAAGTGAGAAGGACGGATGTCATCAGAAGGCATCTGGACGAGCCTGGAAGGTTGGCCAACGGCTTGTAACATTTACTAAGGTGTCAAGGTGAGAAAGTGCTAGAGTATAGAAGAGACTTTCTGTAGCTCTCCGGAAACCCCTGTGGATACAACCAGGAAATCCCATTCAGAAATCCCCAACCAAGAAAATCAGCAAAGCGTAGAACCTCAAGGGACACAGAGAGGCAAGGCTCCCTGTGGGACCCAGGGTCCAGATTAGGGGGCCTCCTTTGTTCTCTCCTTCCTGCAGAACTTAGATTTATGCTCCAGGTAAAGCCTGAGTCATGCTCAGGGTGTATTCTGCATGCTGAGTCCGTGTTAAACGATCACTTTCTCTTTCAGTTGTACCAAAATAGGCCAACAACATCTGGGTTTGAACTCGGACTATCTCAAAATGGAAACACAGAGATCTGGAGCCTGCTTTATTGGAAGAGACAGGCTGGCTTCTTACTCTCAGGCCACAGGGGCTGAAGAGGAGCCCTCTGGGACTTTACTGGGTAGTTAGCTATTTAGTGTGCGTGTATGATGATATTATCCATAACGAATGTATTTCAGGGCAAATGGCAGCTTCTCACATCTTTGAAACCAGTTGTAATCAATTCTGCTGGTGTTCCCACGTGTTTCTATTATTTATATAATCACCCCTCATTCTGTGGTTTCATCTGGTAGTTGATTTGTTGGGCAGATCTGTTGGCAGACTAGCGTTCTGGTATCATAATGAGTTTCCCACTTGGCAATCTCTCTCTTTGAAGTGAGTTTTTACTATTGTTGTGTATTAACAAACCTTTACTAGGGGCTTCTGGAAAGTGGAGTGATTTGGGGGAGCACTCCAGAAATCCCAAGAAGAAAGAAACACAGGGAGGTTGGTGAAGAACATTGTGACCCAGCCTCAGGATGGAAGCCCAGTGGTCCATACGGACCAAATCTGAATGACTCCTCCCCTGTAACTTTGTGCCCACTCATCCATTGTTTCTCGTATATGTCCAGGCCCTTCCCAGCTAGGCCTTGCAGCTGTCAAGTGAGGCAAAACCTTTGCTCTGATGTTATCAAATCCAGGAAGTATCCAAGGACTGTGCTTGATTGTTTATAAAATGAATCCTACTCAGGCAGCTTTAGGGCTTGGTAGCACTTAGACCATAATTAGAACCATAACTGGCTCTTCCCCGCATGCAATTTTCAGATCTGAGGGGAATCTGTCGATTCAGTTCTGTTCAGTTGTCCTTTGGTTTGCCGGGCCTTGGGAATGCAGTGACTAGGCTGTGCCCTTCACCCTCAGCTAGCTTACCATCTAGGGGGCAGACATAGGGCCAGTTTCACTTACTCTACCCACTACAAGGTGGTGAGCCCTAAATAAAGTATAATAGAAAGCCAAAGTAGAAAGCTCGGATTTCTACCTGTTGGATTCCGAGGTGATTCACAAAGGAAGGGATGTACATTTTCCTGATTCTGCTTTTATTATTACTATTTCTTTATGTATAGTTCCTCCCTTTGCAACGTTGTCATGCTTCATCAATGTTGGTTTTCCCTGGATTTGCCCCAGAAGGGGTCTTGTGTAGAGCAGGCACCCAATCCATGTTTCCTGGCTGGTTGATGCAGGACCTTCCTCACCTGCCACCAGGCGCCCTCTCTCCTGCCTCACCCCATGCCACTCTCCCCTGGGCCCGGGTGCCGACCCTACTTGCCTTCCTCCAGTCTCTTCAGTTTTGTGAGTTACTTCTCGCAAGTGGAGTGATATGGGCGGGGGCGGGGGGGGGGCACTCCAGAAATCAAAGACCATCCCTGCCTGATTTAATCCTGTCTTTCCTTCGGCTTTGAGTTGCATCGTCTCTAATTCAGTGACCTTTCCCAACTCCCCACCGCACCTTCCAAAGTTCTAAATGAGGTTTTCTCTGAACCAGATTAAGTGCATTATGGGGCATTATGGGGCACCCGTTCAATAGGATACTAGATGGTCGTTTAAAAGAATAAGATCTATCAGTATATTGATAAGGAAAGAGAAAGCAAGTTGCAGAAGAGTACACGTATAAAGTGACCCCATTTGCAGGCATCCTCTAAAGGACATAAGTTGCTGCAGTATGCATCATTCTTTTCAGTAAATATATACGAGAAATTGTTCATAGCACCTCTAGGGAGACAGACTGGGGCTCATAGAAGAAGAGGAAGTTTTTCACTTTAAGCTTTTCTGTAGCATTTGAATTATGACCACATATGATATTTTACCTTTAAGAATATAAGACGATTAGTTGTTTCAGCCCTCTTGTTTTCCAGTGCTCCGTGAAGACAAGGACTGTGTTCTCTTTTCTGTTGTTCCTGGCACCCTGTACGTTGCACCTTCAGGTAGTAGACACTCCATCAGCACTCCTTGAATGAATGGGTGGGTGAATGAACGAACCAGCAAGCAAATGCAGTTTCTCCACCGTGTGGCTAACCGGGTGACACACAGGGCCGACAAGCAGGTTGAGCCGGCAGGAGAGATGGCTAACAGAAGAGGCAGGGAGCAAGCACAAAGAGCAAAGAAAAGCTGTGGAGCTGGAGGGGTCGGAGCTGGGAAAGAGAGAAGCACATGATGGCGAGCTGGTGGGGGGTGGGGCGGTGCCTGTGTGAGGAGGCACTGCCTGCCTACGGAGCAGCGATGGAGGAGGAGGGCGCCACTCCCGTGGCACTGGAGGCATCAGAACCCTCCTGCCCTGCTCCCCTTTCCTGAGACCGTTCAAGGTGCTCAGTCACCTCCAAGGGACCGGTTTGGTGAGCCGGGCGTGGCGGGGATGAGGCCCCAGGGCTCCGGCGCTCGTGCGCTCTTTCCTTCTGTTCCATGTGGCCTTGCTGTAGGGAAGTAGTGAGTGTGGGTGTAGGCTGAGGGAGAAACTTAGCTGACTTGTGGTGATTGGAATCAAGAGAAGTAGCCAGAACCGAGAATGATGAGTCTCAGGCAGAGTAACAGCTGTCCAGGCTCATCCCGCTGCAAAGCACAGGTGGGTGAGGATGAGCTCACGGGTTACCGTTGGACAGAGCTGGAAGCCTGGTACTGTCCGTTATTGATGAGCTCAGCTCATGAAGCTGCTTCCTCTTGCTGAGCCTCACTGTTCTTGCCTGCAAAATGGGCGAGAGTAAATGAAGAAATGGAGGTAGAGCCATCTGGTTTCTCTCCACGCTCAACACTATCTGTTAATTATGTACTGAGCACAGTGATGAGTATTTTATAAAGATGACTGCACTTAATACTTATAATGACCATATGAGGTGGGTGTAATTATGATCCCCGTTTTACAGATGAAGCAGCTGAGGCACAGAGAGGCGAAAGTTACACAACTGGTACCTGGGGAAGCCAGGATTGAAAGCCAGCCACCCTGCCTCCCAAGCCTGTGCCCTTAACCATGGCATGGGCGTCCTACCCATTTAATTAACCCACTCACTGTTTCTGTTCCTGTTCTTCTTCCTCTTAGTAGCACGGAACAAAATGAGAATAAAGTTCATGGAACTATTAAATTTTTTAAAATAGTGGTAGCTTTTCAACAGCACTAGAGCAGACCTCTGTATTCTTCTTACTGTCCGTTAAAATCACGTGCTTTCTATTTTATTTTATTTTATTATTATTTTTTTAATGGGAGCATAGTTGACAAACAGTGTTGCATTAGTAATATTCTGAGAGTTCAGTTTGACATCCTGAATCAGACTGGGTCCCCTGGTCCAGACTTGCAGTCCAAGGAGCCGTAACTGAGAAGTCCATGTAGGTAGTCTTGTGAAGAAGCAGATTTCTCAGGTCTGTTTTCTTTTTCTAGGTTTGTTCATTGTGTGTGTGTGTGTGTGTGTGTGTGTGTGTGGCAGGGGGAAGGTGGGAAGGAGAGAGAGGCAGGACAAAAATTTCCAAGAACAAGTTACGTATACATAAGCCCTTGTCTGTGGTAGGAAATCAGGAACTGTAAAATTGTGAAGTTCTTTGAAGTTTGCCCAAAACCTGCTCCTCGGCCACCTGTTCCGCAGGGGCCGGGAGTTGGACGGCCCCACTCTGCTGCGATGGCGCAAGCTGTCACTGCACCGGAATGTTCCAGCTCGCCTTGGCCTGGCTGTCATCTCTGGCTCTGTCCCACTCAGGCGGTTCACCGGGTTCTGTTGGGCACCAGGCTTCCAATTAGAGAGAAATCCCACTGTGTGGCCAGCCTCACCAGTGCCACTCTGAGAGGCCCCTTTGCCAAGGCCCGGGCTGACCTCTGATCTGTCACAGATGGGCCAGCCCCACACTCCTTTGTGCGCATTTGGAGGAGGGGGTGGGGCTGAAGAGGGAAGCCTGCGGGGAGTCCGAGTGGACAGTGGGCAGAAGTGCAGTTCCTCAGAACCGGGGGAAGCTGGGCAGAGTTGACAGGACCCAAATGCTAGCGCTGTGGAGGGAAAGGGGACTTTGGAAGACCCCGTCCTGAGCCCTAAACCCAGCATGGGGTCTCCTCTTACCACCTTCTGAATATTCATCTCAGGCTGGACTCCACACCCGAGGAGAGCCAGGAGCCAATAACCGGCCCCCTCCAAAACTGTCACAGTGCTGATAACTGGCCCCCTCCAAAACTGTCACAGTGCTGATGGCGCATGGCACAGCCAGCTTCCTCCCTGCCCGGCCGCAGGCTCTGCGCAGGCTCTGCACCGTCTCTGCAGCCTGGGAGCCCTGCTTGGCCTGGGCTCAGGGACGGTACTGTCAGCAGCTCTCACCATGGATGGTATTAATCACGCAGAGCCGGAGTGAACAAGAAAGCTAAATTCCTATTAGCATGAGAGATAGAATCTTAGAGAACTCCATCTCTAATTCCCCAGTAGGATGGAGAGCGAGACTCTGAGCTCTGCACAGCTGCTGTCTGGACAGAGGACTGGCTGAATGTGCTTCATTATTTTCAGGGTGGCATGCGAGTGTTCTTTATTTCCCCTACAGCCATTTCTTTTCTAAACCCCTTTTTATCCTTTTAATCACCCTCTTTCTCTCTCAGTCTTATTTTCTGTGTCTCTGTCTCTCCCTCGCACACTTCCTCTCTTTCCAGGTTCAGCATCTGTAACTCTGTAGTCAGAAGCAGTGATAAAGGCACCAGGCTTGGCGTTGACATTTCTATACTCGGGCTTAGGTGGACTAGAGCCATGGCAAAGCCTAAATAATGAATAGCCTGAAAGAGGCAAGCATCTTCCCAGCTGTTCTTGGAACGATGCTGCGTCTCTTTTAAAAAATAAAATTGAATTCAATCCATGGAAGCAAAAATGAAGGGTTTCTTCACGATTCTGTCCTCTCTGGGATGTTTCCCCCCTTTATTGTTTGCAGTTGAATTGGGAGTTCTAGGATTGTATCTCTCCACTTGGCCTTTTTTCTGGCTCCGACTGGTTAAAACAAACAAAACCCCTCCTCTAGCCAGTGATGCTCATTTGGAAAAGGAAATGCTTCTTTAGGGGGTTAGGTTGTCCCCATGACAAGATGGGCTCTTCCCAGCAAGTCACCACCGTTATGTTGCTCTCTCTCGGCTTCTCCATTTGCATGACTTTGTTCAACCGATGAGAGAAGTGGCCTCGTGTGTCCTCCTGTGCCTGGATGTCTGTCTCATATGGAGGGTTTGGAGAAGGGAAATCTCTGTGACACCAGAAGAGAAGTGTCATCTTTAGAATCGGCGTGGTTTATTATACCAGACCTGGCAAGTGGAGACAGCCCAGGGACACTGCTGGGGAGCCTGGTCCTATCAGCAGGTGTAAAGTGTCCCTCAGAGTCAGGCTCAGGGCCATGACAGCTGTGACACTTGCAGGGGTTCTGATGAGCTAATGCACATGTGGACCTTGGTCGTGAGGCAGTCGCTCATCGTGATGCCCACCTCACGACGCTATGCTGTGCATTCCTGTGTCTCTGGCCAGACCAGGCTCATTCACCCGCTCCTCCAACACAAAGTTCCCCAAGCACAGTCTGGGACTCTCTCCTCATTTCTTTACATTTCTCCTGGGGAGAGCCACTCCAAGGGCTCCTGACCTGGAGTGTGCATCAGGATCACCAGAGAAATCTTGGGAAAAAGTACAGAATCCTGAGCCCCACCCAGGAGGTTCTCATCCAGCAGGTGCCTGGGGTAGGGCCTGGGATTCAGAAATTTTGAAGTCTGCCTTTGACTTCGTGCTTCAGCACCACTCAGTCCGAGACTGGGAACCCCTGGAGGCCAGAGGCCGTGTCTGAGTGCGCATCGTCCCCCCGGCCCACATCCCCACAGCAGGCTCACTGCAGGCGGTAAGTAATACACGGAGTTGTGGGCAAGATTCCTCCCTGTGTGTGCTGCTCACTGTTTTTCCGCCTCCTCTCCTTGCAGACATTCCTGTTATTCCGGATCTGGAAGAAGTACAGGAAGAAGACTTTGCTTTGCAGGTGGCCGCCCCTCCCAGGTACATTAAGTATGAAGTTAGCAGGAGGCAGAGAACATGGGAATTAATACATTCCAAATCCCATGTACAGTGGTGCTGCCCCCTGAGTGGAGAGCGGGTATTTCTGGTGATGGGTTCCGTGCCAGGGTTCCCGTGTTACTAGGCATGTTCTTCCCATTTTGGTCCTTCCCAGCTACCTAGGAGGCTCTGAGGATGGTGGCCCCGCAGCTGTCCTGGAACTGGTCCTGCCTGGGGCTCCCCCTCACCTCCTCTCTTTCCTACAGCATCCAGGTAAACCGGGTGATGACCTTCCGTGACCTGGACAATGACCTCATGAAGTACGCAGCCTTCCAGACCTTGGTAAGTGGAACAGCTTCTGCCCAGAGAGGGCAGGCTCTGGGCAGCCTCTCTTCCATGGGTCTCTGAGGCCACCTGGCAACAGTCCCTCTGCTGGAGCCATCATCCTCAGGTATTCCGTTGTCCCTAGACCCAGCCTACCCCAGTGTCTCCGGGGGCCAGGCTCCCACATGCTTCCGTGGCTGCCTCCTGGCATGGGTAGACACTGTGGCCCTATAGCTCTGTCGCTGTCATGCCCTGCCCTCTTGGTGCTGACCTTCTTGCAAAGAATGTCCAGCCTGTAGGATGTTGTGGTGTTCCCTCCTCTCTCAATGGCTGTGCGGTCCACTCACATTTTTACTCTTTTTAAGGCATTTCTGCAGGTCTGGGTTGGGAAGTCCCACCACACCCACCCTGACCCACTTTGCAAGAGATTGTTGTCTGGAGGCCCCCCAGGGGTGCACAAGCTGGTTGGTTGGTTTGCATTCACAGGATGGAGAGATCGACCTGAAGTTACTCACCAAAGTCCTTGCACCAGAGCATGAGGTCCGAGAGGTAAGTAGCCACGGGAGCTCCTCCTCCGGGCTGCGTCATTCCTGTGGCCAGCTGGCTCCCCAGCATGAGCTCTGCCTTCCTAGGGCCGGTGGGGCGGTGGGGGGCCGGGTGCGGGGGAGGTTGGCTCTGACGGAGGGAAAAGGCCTTCCTTCCTCTGACCCAGTGATACCTCTCCCGGCAGGATGACGTCAGCTGGGACTGGGACCGCCTGTACACTGAGGTGTCCTCCGAGCTCCTCACCGAGTGGGACCTGCTGCAGGAGGAGCCCATGGGACAGCCCGCGCACCCCTGAGCCCTGGGGGGTCAACAGCCTGCTCTCCCCGCACAGAGTAATTTCTGCTTTGGACTTGAAAAAAATGCCATAAGCCTAAACCTAAAGAAGCTTGCCAACAGCTTCGAATTTTTTAATGGAATATTTTGTAATAAAAGTACTTATTTTCAGTAGACCACATTGGAGCATTGGTTGTAATAAATTACTTTATTCTGTGGTCATCTCTTTTTCCATTTCTTTCCAGCAGCCTCTTGGAAAGATTCATCAAGAGTGAAGGAGGGCAGCTTTTAAACAGTCTGACAGGGACGCCCCCCGCTGTTGAAGAGTGTGAGGGAAAGCTAGACTCAGGGGGAGAGGAACGGCGCTCCTCCTGGACGTTGTTCGGTTCACAGAAGGCCACGGCATTTCCCTGGAGCATCCGTCTACTTGTAAGCACCTGGAGGCAGGGGTCCGGGAGGTTGTAAGCTGCTACCTGCTGGGGCCCGGGGAGAGCCTGGTACCCGCTCTCGCTCCGCACGTTTGGTTACGTCAGCCAGGTTGCATTGTCTCCTTCATGCTGGCAGGCGGCTTAGCTGAGGAGACAGCAAGAGGTGGGTGTGATAAGGTGACCCGTTCCTCACGGAGGGGTTTGGGGCTTTTCTGACAGCACCCCCTTTCTCCTTTCTTCTCACAGCCCATGCCTGGGGCTCCCAAGACGTGCCCTTCCCTTCCACGCCAGGTTCCCAAAGCCTCGCTGCTGGTTCTCATTAGCAGGGGCCAGCTTGGCAGCCCCGAGCATTCCACAGAAGCACTCTCTCAGGGAGCCTGGGACTCCCTCTGACCTTTCAGAGACATAGCTGCTTGTTTCCATTGCTCCCCCAAGCCTCATGGCTGCCTGTTTCCAAACTGTGCCATTATCTGGAGCAGAGCCCAACCTTCTTTCTAAACAGAGACATCTTTTGTTTTTGTTTTTCTCGCTTTCTCCCCCAAGACCTCTCATCTGAGGACAGGGACGTCTCCCTGCCCGCCTCTCCTAGATGCCACTTTGGATCCGGCCCATGCAGGCTAGCAGCCGCTGACTAAGCCCCACTCTGTGGCCATGGGGAGAGCTGAGTGCTGTTCTTATCCTGCCTGGAAAGCACTTCATTAAAATTCAGTAAAACAAAGAGGCCCAACACTTCAAAAACCCACTGGGGGGTTATTTTTGTATGACTACTAGTGCCCTTCCCCAGTGAGCCAGGAGGGCTCTAGAGCCAGCAAAGAGACTGCACGGCTGTTAATTATAAACTCAGGGATTTGGTGGCTCTGGGGCCCCTTTTCCTTCTTTTCTAGAGTCACACTCTTAGCCCTGACAGCCCCCCTTTGGAATAATTCCCATGGTCACTGAGAAGTTTCCGCCCACTCTGGTTTTTCTTGAGCACCATTCTGAAACCCAAAGGAGAAAGGTATTTCTAGTACCTTAACTACTAGTCAGTTCAGCTGCCTCAGGACTCTGATACACTTGGGAGGTCTGCGGCCAGCCTGAGCAGGTGGCTAGGGGTTGACTTCCTTCCTCCCTTTATTTTATGACAGCGACAGCAACAAGGTCTCCCATGTACTGAGCCCTCACCACATGCCAGGCACTGGGCTCAGCACATAAGCATGATCCTCACAGCCACCCAGCAAAACACAGATGTTATTATCCCATTTTATAGATAAGGAAACTGAGGCTCAGAGATACAAAGAGACGGCCCAAGATTATCCAGCTACTTAGTGGCAGGGCTGGAACTCAAAACCAAGGTATCTGACGCCACCGTACTTTTAACATTTGTGTTAAATCTGCTGCTGCCTCCAGCTGGGGCAAGTAGTCTAGTGTATAGCAGGCAGAATTAGCAGCGTGCGGGGAGAAGCTGCCTGCCACCGCCCTCCTCCTCCTAGACCAGGCATCCCTTCTTTGCATGGAGTGACCACAGAGCAGAGGGTGTGAAGCCTCTCAAGGTGGCTGAGCTCCAAAGTCCTGGCCCCAGGGAGGTAAGGATAAAGCCCGCAGACCTAGGTGAGGAGCAGCTCAAAGTCCTATGAGCTAAGCCTGGTGAAGAGTCAGCTTCAGGCTGTGGATGGCCAAGTGTCCGCTCACCTGTCTGGGCTTCATCCTTTCCACAGCCTTCGAGTGCCACATCTCGAGAGCCCCTGGGCATTGACGGGGTGTCCCAGAACCTATGTCCACCTAGTTCTTGACTAGGTGAGCTGACCCCTGAGCTACCTTCCTTATGTTCCATCCGGTGGTGTCACCCAACCCAGACTTCAGAGGGCCGCCCCAGAAGAGGGCTCAGGAGGTATGACAGAACGGACAAGCAGCTACAGGTACCCACGCTGTGGTTTTTGGTAGGCGTGTCAGGGAAGCACGGGACAGGTCTCAGTGCTGCCGCCTCCTTTGTGTGTCGTGTTGACCGGCTCCTCACCCGTTTCTCCTAGGCTGGCTCATGTCCCTCTGAGCGGGCCTTAGATGTCCCAGCTGGTCTCTGACACAATCTCCTGTGGCGTCTTTGGCATCGGGTAGTAGCTGTAGAGATGCCGCTCAGAGGCTGGGCCGTGGTGGGGAAGTGTGCTCCTTCGTGAGATACGGATTACTGCTCAGTACGAGCCAGGCTCTGTTCTAGGCACTGCAGAGAGAGCTCTAGACAAGCCGAACTCCCTTCCCTCGTAGCACTTACATCGAGCAGGGTGGCGGGGAGGGAGAGACAGACAAAGAAGTCAAATACATAGCGTGTTAGATGGTAATGGGTGCCCTGGAGAAAAACAGAGCTGGAACAGGGAAGGGCGTGCTGGGATCAGGGGTTGCAATTTTTAAACGGGGTAGTTAGGGGAGGCCTCACTGAGAAGGTGACATTTGAGCAAAGACTTGGAGAAGGTGGGGAGGGGAGGGAGCAGGACTGGTAACTAGGGAACAGCGTTCCAGGGAGAGAGGACAGTACTTGCAAAGCCCGCAGGAGGACAGGCACCTGGCTTGTCTGAGGAGATCAGCGTGCCTGGGGTGGAAGGGGCATGGGGAGAGAAGATGCTCTGTCTTGCTGCACCCACGTGGGGCCCACGTCCTCCAGTGACACGAGCACTCCCAGGCCTCCTTGGCCTTGCTGGACAGCCTTTGGAAAACTCAAGCTGCCGCCCAGCCTCTTCCGGCCTCAGCCTGGAAGAAGCGGAACAGCGGATGGTACACGGAGGGAGAGGAGAACAATGAGCTCTGTCTGCCACGAACTGGAGGTCAGGAGGCTGCTGCCAGCTCCCCGCCAGGCCAGGGTGTGCCACTGCGTGCGGCAGATGGGGCAGCATTGTCAGGTCCCTGTGTGGAACGCTCCCTGCAATCTCGCAGCTCTGATGGAAAGCTCAAGCAAGAAATTTATCTGGGCAGGCCTTGTAGCTGAACCTGAGGTCATCTCTATCCCTGGTTGTTGGCTCATCTTTGCTGAACCCCAGGACACCCCAGACAGGCTTTAGGAGCTATGCGCTCCAGACGGAAACTGATGTTGGCACCTGCTCAGTGTTGCTTGACCAAAATGTGCGGCTTACGTAAACCAGGGCCTTTCTTGCTTAGTGGTTGGGGGCAGGGGAGGGGGTGCTCCTGGGAGCTCTGGTGCTGGAGACCTGAATGAAAGGTAGTATTTGCTATAGTGAGATAAGGAAGCTTAGCATCCTTGCTCAGCTTTGCCCAAGCAGTGCTAGGCTTTTGTCGCAGGGGCCAAAGAGTCACTGGGGAATGGATAGCTGGGTGGGAGGGGGGGTGGCACGGGGGATGGGGATAGGGTGCAAGGGGCAAAGAACACAGCTTCCAGAATCAGGCAGGCCTGGGTTCCGGTCCCAGCTCTCCCACTTGGTAGCTGTGGGTCCTTGAGTGAGCTGCTTTCCCTTTCTGATCCTTTTTCTCGTCTGTAAAATGGTGATGATATTAGTATTGTCCTCTTAGGACAGAAGAAGCTGACTACTGCTAGATTTTAGAACTGGATGGGCTCCAAAAGTGAACATAGGGAAAGTCCCACCAGATATGTTACTGCAACAACAGCTGCACTCTGCTAGGGGCTATCACCCTCATTTCCTCTCATGCGTTATTTCTTAGCTATGGATAGAAGAATGGATCGGCACCAGGGTTTTTTGTTTTTATAGCAGCTTTATTAAGGTACAATATGCATGCCTTAGTAAATTTACCAAGTTGTACAACCGTCACCATAATCCTGTTTCAGAACACTGTCATCACCCGACAACGTTCCCTTTTGTCTGTTTATAGTTAATCTCTGCTCCCACTCCCAGCCCTCCGCAACCACCGATCCATCTTCTGACCCTATAAATTTGTTGTTTCTGGAAACTGCATAGAAAGGGACTCATATAATATGTGGTCTTTTGAGTGTGGCTGCTTTCACTTGCCATGTTTTCACAGTCCATCCATGCCATAGCATGGGTCAGTGCTTTGTTCTTTTGATTGTTGATCAGATACCCCACTGGACAGACCCGCACCACGCTGTTGCACCATGCATCCGTTGACGGACACTTGAGTTGTTTCCGTTGTGGGGCTCTTATGAATAACACCCCTGTGGACAGTCCTGTACATGTGTTTGTGTGGACATACATTTTTGTTTCTCTTGGGTAGATTCCTAGGAGTGAAATCACGGGGTCATATGGTGTGTTTACATTTAACTTTTTTTTTTTCAGTTTCTTTAAAGAAAAACACTTTATGTAAAACTTCAAAAAAAGGTTAAAGAGCAGACAGAATAGTTGGGAAAATTATTTTTGTTGACCTATGAAGAAACTGCCAAACTTTTTCAGGGCATCAGTTTTGTTTGTCAGTGCTTTAGGGTATCGGGATTAATTAAGTAGTTGATTTGTTTGTTTGTTTGTTTCCTTTCCTTAAGTTTTTCAAAGGTGGCAGTGAAGTTTATAGTTGGCCCAATCTCCTGATTCCTCCCTCCCTTCCTCCTTCCTGTCACTGAGCTTACCTCTGTTTTGAGAATGCAAAGCTCTTCTGTCTGTCCCCCACTCTTCCGCCCCAGCCTGGAAGCTTCTTCAGGGTAAGAAGGGGTGTTGTTTGAGTTTCTGTAAAGCCCTGCCAGGAATTCAACGTCAAATAAGACATGGTCCTGACCCCAAGGGGCTCACAAACTAGTAGAGAAACAGACAGGTCTCATCTATGTTTTCAAAGCACTGGTTTTGAAAACCTCACAGGCTTTCCAGATGGGTAGAAGCACCCCAAACCATCCACTGCGAAATGGAAATGAAAGTGGGGAGAGAGGGAACTTGGAATGTCCACCAGGAAGTACACAGGTGGGATTGGCTTGCTTAGAGCAGGGTCCACAAATGGCGGCCCACAGGCCAAATCCCACCCGCCCACCCATTCTTACAAAAGTTTTACTGGAACAGAGGTGTGCCCTTTTGTTTACATACTGTCTTTGGCCACCATTGTGCTACGATAGCAGAACTTAGTTGTGACAGAGACCATGTGGCCTGCAAAGCCTTACGATCAGGCTCTTTACGGAAAGATTTTGTCAACCTCTCCTTAGAGGAAAGAATGAAGATGACAGATAACACCTACGTGCTCCCAAGTTCAGGGGCGTGGTGCTATCCAGAAAAGCAACTGCAGTTAACAGTGATTTGAGTTAGATGTAAGGAAAGCCTGGACGGGGGGCAAGGTTCTGACTCCTCAGAGAGATGAACTTCCCTTCAGAAAAGGGATAAAAAAAAAAACCCACTTCTCCATTCCAGCACGGTTGGGACCTAAACTATCTGGAGACAAAAAGCTGGGAGGAGTGACTCTGGGCTTCTTCTGGGCCCTTTGATCGTCTTGGAGATGTGGGGAAAGACAATGAAGAGAAAGCCCGGGGAAGGGGGTCTAGGAGCAAGGGAGGAAGGAAAAGTCCAGTTTTTCTTTTGGCGAGGTAAATTCAGAAAGCGAGGGCGGTGGAAGCCGGTGGAGGAAGCGGCAGGCCCTCTTGTGACTGAGCCTGAGCGAATTAATTCCCGGCATATGTTCCCAGCATCTGTCGTGGTGGCCCCGACCAGAGGGGTCAGCAAGAGAGGGGACCCTGCCAGGGCTGAGCGTTAGCCCAGAATTCCCGGGCTGCTGGGGCTCTTGGCTCCCACAGAACCAAGGCCGGCCATCGCGCCCAGGAACATCTGCTGCAGCTGTGGCAGGCCGCGCTGCCTTGCGGGGGGGGGGGGTCCTCCGCCTGCTTACTGCAAGAAAACACCTGCCTGAGGGGGTGCTGAGAGAAGACCCGTAAGAGAGTCCTGCGAAACAGTCTCTTCCAGATCCATCCGCTAGCAGCCCGGAGGTGTGACGCAAGCAGCTGCGCTGGGGGAGGCAAGAATGCAGAGATCTTGGGATGCCCTCCCGAGTGCCAGTCCCAGAATCCCCCTGGGTGCCGTGTGGGCTGCTTACTGCAAAGTGTCCCTTGGGAGTCCATGATCGGCCAAGAGGCAGCAAAGCAGGAGGGCGTGGCGGCTGGGAAGGCAGATGACGCCACGGTCGCATTTCTGCTCCTCCACGCTGTACCTGCATAACTTTGCACGGGGGTCTATGCAGTGGTTTCCTCGTCTACAGCATGAGGGAGAAAATCAGTACTGTCTGCTAGGCTCTGGGGTGATCAAACTGGCCTGGTACACATCAGGTGTCTGACCCAAAGGAAGCACTCAGTGAGGGCTAGTTCTGATCACACGGCAGGACAGTCAGGGATCACGTGTTGCCGCCCACAGGAAGTCATGGGGGTTAGGCACAGAGAGGACCTATGTGGGCGTCTACCCCAAGGTCATGAACTGGGGGCCTACAGGCTGACTTTGACCCATAGGGTATGTTTGATTGGCCCACACACTTTTTAAAAATTGTTCAGTTAATTATCAGCATTAAAAACGGAAAGGTTTCACATTAAACCCAGATTTCTGGCTTCTCTGAGGAAATCAGGGGATCTGTCCACTCTGGGGTCACGGCTCCTGTGGTGGTGATCGGCTTGAGCACGGAAGCGTCGGCTCCTTTAAGTAGGGACAGTTCAGGGTACCCCCCACTCCCTCCCCACTTACGTGTTAGCCGGGCCACTCCAGGCCTTGACTGTGAGACGCCTGCCCAGCCTCCTCCTTGCCGATGAGGATTCTGCCCCCCAAGAGCCCTTGCCCAAGGTCATGTTCTGAGGCTGGAACTTGGCGTGTCCTTTGTCAGAAACCAGGACCCTCCAGCCGATGTGCAACCCAAAATCACCCAAGCTCTGGAGAAGATCCAGTTGGCTCGCCATGAGCTTCTCCTCCTCTGATCAGGAAGCCTAACCCTGTGTCCAGCAGGGATCTGACAAGAGTTTGAGTGGAGTCCTGGGATAGGTCCTGGGCCGGTGACTGGTTAACCATTTGCCCTCTACTGAGCCGGTTGAACTCTGCCCTGCAGCTAGTGGTGCCTGCTCAGGAAGGGCGTCCAGCTCAGCAGTCAAGAAGGGCAGAAGGGATTCAAATGGTGGGCCTGGGGTGGTCCAGCGGGACGGGGTGGGCCCATTCCTGGGCCGGGCCTCGGAGAGGTACGGCCTCTTCTCCAAACCACATGCCTCACGAGCCCCAGTGGCTCAGCTGGGGTGTGGGATTCCTGGGGAGGGATAGGAGTTTGGCCAGAGGTAGATTCCTCTGTCACTCATGCCAATTTGGAAACGGATCCAACCAAGTGGGCCTGGCAGGCATTTGGCAAAAAGGAATTTGGTTTCCTTGCAGCAGGGAGAGGGAGACAGCTCCCCCCAGCCCTTTCTGTTTTGCTGAGGTTGGGCAGGAAGAGCCTCTGTTGGTGGCTTTAGGGGCAGAGAACAGGGATGTTCTGGCACAGCAGGCCTGCTCGGAGACAAGGATGTGCCCTCCAGAGAACTGTCTGTTTCCCGTCAGGATTGGGGGGCATCACCGCGGAAGGTGGGAAGAGAGATGGAGTTCGGGCAACTGCACCCCAGACCTCGGCGGGGCGGGGCCGGGTACCATACGGCGGTACTGGTTGGAGAGTTCTCTGTAGTGGAGGGGAGTCTGCGGGGGGCTTGTGAAGGGCCAGGTGTTCTTATGGAAGCCCAGTGGACAGTGCTACACTGCCCCTGAGGCCCAGTGACGGCCACAGTGTTGTTGCAGTTTTAAGGACAAAGACAATGAAGCAGCAAAGACCAAATAAGAAAGATGCCTCACAGGGCATAGATGACAGAGATGGTACTTAGTAGGGGAAGCTAAGCAAAGAGGAAAAAAAAAAAAAAAAAAAGCTCTTTGAATAGAGAACAGAATAAAACAAAAACAAAACCAAAACCTGGGTGGGACAGGCAGGGCGAGTGGGGATGGGTGGCAGGAGGGCAGGGGGGAGCTTTTCTGGGGTGACGGAAATGTTCCATAGCTTAACTGTGGTGGTGGTGGTTACGTGTCTGTTTATATTTGCAAAACTCATCAACTATCCACTTGAAAAAAGGTGATTTTTATTGTGTGTAAGTTATACCTCAGTAAGCATGACTTTTAAGAAGGTTCTCCCCGTCACCGCTCACCATCTGAGGTCCACAAGGTGGGGGAGTTTGCGTTTGTCCCACAACGTCCCCCGGGCATGGCGCTTGGCAGCCTGGCTGTCCCCCAGGAGCAGGCTGGGAAGCAGAGAGGCCCTACAAGGCCACCACAGCCCCGGAGCCCCCTACCCAGGGGGCTGCTCAGACTCCAGGGCAAGCTTTTGCCTCTTATCTGCAGTTTAATTTTCCATTATTTTCCATGAAAGGAAAAACCCAGTAAATTTGATGATTGGGGACAGCAGATGGTCCAATTTGAAGTCAAACATGGGCATCTGGAAATCATTTTTGACATTCTAATGGAAGCGTGGGTCTGCAGAGCCCAGAGTAAGGAAGGACACAGAGAACCCTGAAGACCCAAGACCATTTGAAGAAGATACGAGCCCAGAGAGAGCGGGCTGTGCCAGCTGGGTGTGTTGCGAGAATTCTTTTGACCTGGGGCATGAGCAGGGCTATAAAAACTTTCGATGCCGGGCCTTTTAAAAAAAAAGCCTTTTTTCTTTAAAAGCTTACAAATGCTATTTTAAAATATGATCTTTACTTATGCAACGAGCATATATTCACTAAATTAAAAATTGCATATCTAAATATAGTGAATATTCCTTTTCACTCTGCCCTGCCCCATCCATCCCGGAGGCCTCCCCAGAGGTGACCATCGTGTTTTTCCAGATGTTTCAGTGCATTTACCTACCCATGGACACGCAGATAGGGACCTAGAACTTGGCTTTATTTATGTAACTGGAACGATTCTGCAAGTAGGGCCTACGTTTTGCTTTGTTCACTTAGGAACATGTCTTGAACTTCCCGCTTTCTTCCCCATGCTTTTTAACAATGGACACAATTCCATGGGTTTGCCGCCCCCCCTTCCGTCCCCTCACGAGCCCTTCCCCACGGGCGGTCATTCAGACTGAGCCCAGTACCTCCCCCCGGGGGCTCCTCTGAGGGACCCTGCTCCACCCTGCTGCCGCCTCACCTCCAAATTCCTTCTGCTGGACCACCACCAAGCCCCTGAAAGGCAGCTGTCCTACCCACCCCAGTGCACCCACCAGATAAGGAATGGCAGAGAGGACACTGGTCCTCTGGGGTAGCTGCTCCAGGGCGTGGGAGGCTGAGGGGAGCCAGATGGTGAGGTCACAGGGAGGAGACATGGGTGGCCCATGGTGGGACAGAGGAGGCCTGGCTCGAAAAGAGGCCAGTCTCTGTGTGGGAGGCTGGGGGTGGGGTGTCATATTTAGTTTTAGAGGGGAAATCAGAGTTGGAATCCCCTGTGCGCCTTTTGTTCGTCTGTTTTTAATGCCCTGGTGAGTGCTCTGTGGCCAGGCATGGTGTCTGGTGCTTGTCGCCGAGACAGTTTTGTAGCTGGTTACAACCAAGAGCTAAGTCCCTGCATTGTCCTTGTTAGCTCTGTGTCCTTGTTCCTGTCATTCGGACTCTAGTAGTGATACCGAATGTTTGTGAAGCCCTTACCAGATATCAGGCAATGTACAAAACGCTTTCTCTTTTTTTAAGATTTTATTTATTTATTTTAGAGAAAGAGAGTACGAGTGAGTGGGGGAGGAGGGGCAGAGGTAGAGAATCTCAAGCAGACTCTCCGCCAAGGAGGGAGCCCACACGGGGCTTGAGCGCAAGATCCTGAGATCATGACCTGAGCCTTAAGCAAGGGTCAGTCGCTTAACCGACTGAGCCACCCAAGCGCCCCTATGAAATGCTTTCTGTACATCATCTCCCTCGATCTCCTCAACTCCCAGGAGGTGGGTACTGAGTCATGCCCACTTTAGAGGTAAGAGCAACTGAGGCTTAAACCCAGGCCTTTCTCATTTCGTGCTCATGCGACGTCCAGTGAGGTGAGTAGTGTCCTTTCCTGTTTTGTGTATCATCAGTATCCCATCTATCAGAGCTTCCTCCTCCTGACTGGGGTCACAGCAACGTTCTGTCCCCCCAGCTAGGGTCTCTCTCAGGAAGCTCTGAGAGATGGCTCTGACCCTTGAAGCTCTGCCCATTGATTCCACACGGTGGGAGCACTGGGTATAGGGCGTTCTGCCTTGGAGACAAGGACGTTGGGTTTTCTTCCTGGCCTCCTTTAAGCGGGCAGTTCAAAGTGTTTTCCTGGAGTCTAGAAGCAAAATGAGAGCATCTGCAAGGCAGGATTTCTCAGAGGTGGTCACGTGGCATGGGCCACCTGCATCAGAAGCATCCACAGAGCTTATCAAATACACAGGTTCCTGAGCTCCCAAGCCGCTGGATTGCAGTCTGAGCGGAGAAGACCCGAGAATATGCATTTTAAACAAGCACCTGCCCAAACCCCAACCCTATTCAGGAACCTTGCGAACGCTGGTGCACAGGCTGTAGCCTGCACTCACGGTACTGGCTAAAACACTTCCTTGGCCCTTTCTGTATGAGTGGTCAGTCTTGAAAACTCCAGAATATACTATGAAAACCAAACAGGCTTCTGCTTTTTTGGAAAGATCCAGCAGTGCCGGGAACACTGTCCCGCGAAGCACTGACTGGAGGAGTGGGGCAGGGCTTGGGCCACCCCGTCCACCCCAGTCCCTGCTAACCCCCTCTGGCTTCTGCGGACATTTTGGTTGCGAGCACCGGTCAAAGGAGATGGCAGTGCTTGTGTCCATCGGCACCAGTGCCAGGCGGCCAGGGCACGACAAGCCAGGTTGCTTCTGGTGTGCACCTCTGCATGCAGGCCCGAGGCTTCGTGGCGCGTGTGCAGAAGGCCTCCGTTCACCTCCCCTCCCCCTCTACTCTCCGTCCTTTGGCAGCTGCTGCTAGATGTGTCTTTTTTGGAATGATCCAAAGTGGAACGTGCCCCTCCTGCAGGTTGGCATAAGATCAGTGTCTCTCAAAGCATGGTGCACAGACCACCCGCACCGGATCCTCCGAGGGCGGCTTACGAAACACAGATGCCTGCCTTCCACCTGGACCTGGGCAATAAGAATCCCTAGACATGGGGAATAAGAATTGCCGGGGTTGGGCCTTGGAATCTGCATTTTAAGCGGGGGGGGGCTTTTGATGCACTTTAGGGCATTAAGGCCCACACTCACCTGGAGGAGAGAGGGTGAAGGTAAGTTTAACTGGGCCTCGGGTCAGATCAGCCTCCTGGGTCTTTGGCCTCCCTGAAAGAAGCGAATCCTTTTCCCCAGCCCTGAGCCTCCACAGCAAACTCGGCTCCCGTGGCCTCACCCCACCGCTAGGGCAGCAGGCACCCAGGGCTCAGCCTTCTATCAGATTCAATCTCCTGTCACTTTCAGGACCAGTTCATTATTCCTTTATTATTTTCTTTCTCCTGCTTATCGTTATTAATAATCACTCTAGACTGGCCAGGGTGCTGACAGCTCCCCCTTGTCCATTCTTTCTGTCTGTTTTAATTCTGCCTGCTTATCTGGCATTAACCTGATCTTTTCCCCATTTAATTAAGTAGTGCTGGTCAGCCCACTAGTGCCCACGTGGAGATGGGAATGATGGGGTCTCCTGATAGGCAGAGGAGTGATAGGCTCTGTGGCTGGGACATTCTATCTCCCAGAGGGGCCCGAGGGCAGGGGCATGAGTCCCCGGAAGGGCCACATTGGGTCTGAGGGCTGGGGAGGCAAGGAGGGTTGATGACCAGTACCCACAGAGAAGCAATACTTCTCAAACCTTGGTGAGCCTCAGCATCATGGGGAAGACCTGTTAAAATACAGATTACTGGATCCTACCCCAGGGATTCTGATTCAGTAGGTGGCCATGAATCTGAATTCCTAATAAGCTCCAGGCAGTGCTGATGCTGGTGGGGTCATTCACACTTGAGTAGCCCGGCATTAGCAGGCCAGCCTCAGCTTAGTGCTGGACGCTGGCCAGACCCTTGTGTGCCTTGCTGGGAATGGGCTGAAGAGGAAGAGACTTGGGCAAGGGGAAATTATTACAGATGTGAGGTGGTGAGGGACTGAGCCAAGGGGGTGCTTGGACTGCAAGGGGAAGGGTAGATCTGGATTCAGCATCTGGTCTAGAGAGGCAAGGGGGTCTGCATGCCGGTAGAGGCAGGGACAGAGAAAAAAAAAGCAAGGACACCTGGTTTTGAGCAACTGGCGGTGTGCTTGACAGAAATAAGTACAGAGAGAACACATAAGGGTAAGGCAGGATGTGCTGAGGTCAAGACAAGCTACATAACTTTCAGGGGCTAGAGAGAAATGAAAATTCTGAGGCCCTTCTTCAAAATATTATTAAGAATTTCAATTCTTGCAGGACAAGAGAGTGTTAGAGTAAGCATGGGGCCTTTCTAAAATGCAGGGCTCTGTCCGACGGCACAGGCCACCTGCCATGAAGTCAGCCCTGGCTGAAATTCCACTCGATTCTTCTGCCCCTGAAAGCCAGACAGAACAGGCCATCACCTTGGCAGCCCGTCGATTGCTCTGCAGGCCCTTGGGCGATGTCCGCTTCTAGATGCCCCAAGGGACAAAATGGGAAGTCACGGGGCCCAAGATTCACAATTCAGAGTCTTAGGAGGGAAGAGCCCCAGGTAAGGAGATATGATGGGTAAAATCCTAAAAGAAGTTGCTCATCAGACAACTCATAAGTGAAGGGTACCGTGGCCAGGAGAATCTGACATTGTCTGTGGATGGACCTTTTATTGCGTTAAGCTACCATTTATTGTGTGTGTACTCCGTTCCCCACAATGCGCTTTAATATCTTACTTGGCTTCATCCTGGCAACAACCCTATGAAGTGTGTGTTATTGTCCCCCTTTTACAGATGGGGAAGCTGAGGTGGGGAGAGGCAAAGGAAGCTTCCTAGTGAGGGAGCCAGCTCACTAGGCCGGCGCATGCGTCTGGGGTGGGAGGTGCTCTTGTGCAAATGTCTGGGGAGCTGGGGGACTGATGTGGATGGGGGTGCTGGGGGTGTTGCAGGGAAATGCACAGTTACCCAAGTGCCAGCCAAAGATGGAAGGATTTAGAGCAATTAAAATGTTTTGCCTGGGAGCTGTTTGGAGCCTTTTTTTTTTTTTTTTTTTTTTTTTTTGAAGTGAGAGTTTCCTGACTTCAAGGTGTTAACCGGCTCTCTAAATGGTTTTGTTTTTTAATTGCGGCAAATGACTGTGGTGCCATTAGATTTTGCCTCTGTGGTTGTTTCTGAGCCCTTCCAGGCCTCCTCCTTCTATTTATTCTGTTTAATTCAGTCAGGTAGCTCCGGGGCAATGGAGATCAATACTTCTCTTTGATAGAAAAGAGTCAAGTTTGAAACCCAGAGATAAAACTGACACATTTTGTATAAATTTAATTAAAAATGCACCTTTAGTGGCTTGTTGCAGGCACACAGCCGAGTGTCTATCTCTCTATCTCCCTGTCTCTCCCCCTCTCTCCCTCTCTCTCCCTCTGCCTCTCCCCCTGCTTCTCTCTCTCTCTCTCTCTCTCTCCCTCTCTCCTCCTCCTCTTGTTCCTAACGGGAGATCTCTACATCTGCTTCGCTATAGTCTTGGTTCATGATTTTGGACTTGAAACTTCCGTGCTGAGGGATGCCGAGAGAAGGGTCTGAAATTCTAAGCAGATGAGCCTGGCCTCCTTTTGTCCAGAACAGGCTGGGGAGAGGGCTTCTCAGGGGAGAGGACTGGGAAGCAGAAGCCCCAGGATGGGTTTGCTTTTTCTTTTTCAAACGCTTCATCTTTGGGCCCCACAGCCTGTCCGCTCCTCGGCGTCCCTGGTCGGCCGTTTTTGACCTGCCTGCCTGTGCACCTGCTCACATTTCCCGGGGCCCTGGTGGGGTCCCCGACAGAGGTGGAGGTGGGGGCGTGGAGCCCCTCTCTGGTGACCCCAGGGCTGCTGCACACATTCGTCTTGTGTTTTACAGTCCCCCCTTCACCTCCTTCCCCACCGGCTCTCCCCCTTTCACCTGCCTCAATCCCATTTGGCTTTCCTCATTTTTCACTTGAGTGGGTTTCCTGTCCCCGACTCTGCTCTGGCCTCACTCTGCTCAACACCAATAAAACACACTCAACACAGGTAGAACAAGGTGCCCGGGCCCGGCGTGACAAATGACTCACCAGCCCTCGCTAAGCGCGGCTGTAAATCGCCCCTTCCGTCGCGAGCCTGGGCCTGTTGGGCGGCCTCTCAGTGGGGACAATGAGGTGGCAGTGGTGGGCCTCACACCCGGAGTCCGGTCAGCCCCCAAGGCCCTTCCCGGGATCCTGGGCGGCCAGGAGACGGCAGGGCGGCAGAGGAGCGCCTACTGAAATGTTTCCACCGGCAGCTTTGGCTGGCGCAGCTCAGACTTGCGCCAATTTATTGGCTGTTAACTCCAGGAGCTGGTGCACTTGCCACGTGCCAGGCACCGTGCTCGGGTCTGCGTTCCATTTTCTTTGACTCTCCCAACAATACGGCGTGTCATAGTTACCATGGCCATCCCTGTTTCACAGATGAAGACCTTGATGGAGGCCTCGCAAGGTCACAGAGCTCATCCAAGGTCACCTGGCTCATCAACATCAAGGCGGCATTAGGGCAGACCTCCCAGACGCTAAAATCCGGGCTTTTCATGGCCATGTCATGTGTGTGTGGCAGCAGGTTGGGCACGCCGCCGGGAAGCAAGGTGTGGTCTCCATTCTCCAGTGTTTATGATTTCGTGCTGTGGGGGCCAGGGCTTCCTGGAGAAAGATCACAGACGAGTCTGCAACTGATTTCCTTCCCTGTTTCATGAGGCTCCTCCCTCCGGGGCCCCTGCAACCTGTGTACATGGGGTGGGGGAAGGGGGTCGTTGCTCCTTGTCCCCAGGAAGAGTGATCGGAAGCCAGGAAGCCCACGCTCCTGCTCTTGCCCATGCTAGAACAGCAAGGAGAAGCAGACGGGGGGAGCAGTAGCACTGGGAGGGGGAATAGGGCTTCTCCAGCACATTCTGTTGCCCGGGGAGCCTCCGGGGCTTGGGCGTCAGGCATGTAGAACGCAGGGCTTGTGAATCTATGCCGCCATCCCGGAGGCAGGCATCAGGGAACATGCTGGGGCAGCACGTTCGAGCCCATCTCCTCTTCTGCTCTGGGTGCCTTTAATCGCTGTGCATCAGTGTTCAGACCGGAAAGGCAGAAGTCCCAGGTTTGAGCCACCAGACCTTCCTCTCTCTGCCCACCTCCTCTCAGGCAACTACAAATACCAGCCGCTTTGCGTCTAAAATGGCTGAGATCCTTGAAACGGAATTTGGAATCAGGGCCCTGCAGGCAGCACTTGCTGAAAGAAGAAATAAAGACCATCTGGGTCACGTCTTTTGTAATTTGCGTTTAATAATCGTACCGGGGGTGTGCACAAAGGGAGAGGCGGCCTGTGAGCCAGCCCCCAGCCTGCCAGCCACCCTCGTGGGTCTGCTGGGGAGGGCTGGGCAGTGGAGGAAGGGTGCTGGCGGGAGGCTCCCGAGTTGGCACAAGCTCTCTCCATGGGGCAGTGGCAGGAGACGGGGCGCAGCTTGGGACGGGCTCGAGCCGCTGAGACGGCGTGCTGGGGGGGGGTCTCACCTCTGTCCTGGGCACATCCTCCAGGCACCCCGTGCCCTTCCTCCACGCCAGGGGTGAGACAGCAGGAGCCCCCAAGACCCATGCAGTGATTTCAGACAGGCTGCAGTGGGACTCTCGTCAGGTCTGTGGATTTTTCAAAGGTGGCCTCCAGGAGCCCCGCAACCCACTATTCCCTAGAATCACGGCTCCTCGCGTTTGGGTCCTCAAGGTGTCTGCGATGCCTACACTGACACGACCCCCGCCCCCACCAGCGCCAGGCGTGACTCGTACATAGTCACCCACTCCCCACAACTTCCAAAAACATTTCCCCCCTTCCCCTGTGATGCTGCCCTTTCCTGTCTGCAGGAACCTGTGGACTCAGGATCCCAAGGTCCCCCACCCCCGTGTCCACCATCTTGGTGGGATGGGGGAGGCTGTGAGGAGCTTAGGCTTCAGGTGGAGAGATAGCGGTATGAGCTGAACTGTGTCCCCCCAAAATTCATAGGTTGGAGTCCTAACCTCCACTATCTCAGAATGAGACTGTATTTGGAGACAGGGCCTTTGAAGAGGTGATTAAGGTAAAATGAGGTGGAATGTGTGGACCCTAATCCAATAGGACTGGGGTCCTTAGAAGTAGAAGAAGGGACATCAGGGATGCTCATCACAGAGGAGAGACCACATGAGGACACACTGAGCAGGTGGCCATCTGCAAGCCAAGGAGAGAGGCCTCAGGAGAAACCAACCCTGCCGACTCCTTGATCTTGGACTTCCAGCCTCCAGACTGTGTGTCAGAAAGTACTTTCTGCTGTTTAGGCCACCCCATCTGTGGTACTTGGGTGTGGCAGCCCTGATAAGCTATCACAGATGGTGAGCTATAGGAGGATACTTGCTGGTGATGCTCCTTGCCCTGCATCCTCTCCCTCCCTTGCCCGGACATGCATAATGTATGCTCGAAAGTACCAAAGAGAGGAGCTCCAGCTGTTTCCCTTTCCCAGCGAGGCCAGAATCTAGATGACACATGGCTCAAGGAACGGAATTTGCATGCCGGTCTTTGCCCTTGGTTCTTTCTTGGAGGCTCTGCCCTGCCCACCACCAGGCCCTGGTGTTGGGATGCTCACAGCTCTGTGTTGCCCAACTCCGGAGTCTTCCTTCCATTCTTAAGACCATTACCCTTTTGCCATTGGTCATGTTGGTGACACAAGGGGACTCTCAATTCATGCAGAAGCCAGAGTCCTGGTATATCCTAGAGATCTGTCATCTGGAACCACCCAGTCAATAGCAGCCCCGAACAAATGCTGTAGAAAAAGAGGAACGGAGAACTTTTCAAGTTCTGGATGTCTGGTCTGAGCACTGTGAATTTCTCCCCTGCCCAAAAGTCTTGGCGCCCCTCTCAGGGCAGGGCCATAGGGTCCCAGGATGGCTGGTGAGGCGCACGCTGATCCTGGGCCCTTCGTGGTGCATGACTTGGGCCATCAGAGGAGCAGGCTCTGGGTAACAGAGTTTAGCCAGGGCTGGGGGACAGAGGAAGGAGGCAGGAGGAAAGGATGGAAAGGGCCAACAGTGTCCTGGACTTTTCAGCTTGGAAGGGCCTTGTGGGGAAGAATCCCTGCTAACATCCCTAAGGACCACTTCTGCTTTCAGGAGCTGGTTATATGCTCTTGACTCATCTCATCCCTGCATGCTGGCGGTAGATGGTGGTATCACCATTGTACCAAAGAGGAAATGGGGTTCAGAGAGGTTATGTACTTGCTCATGATTGCACAGCTTGAAAAGGGCAGAGCTATAATTCCATAATTCAAACCCAGGACTTCTGGCCTCCCAAACCAGCCTTTTCCTTATCCAGCAGGGGTCGGCAAGTCCAGCCCACCACCCATTTTCACTAAGCTGAGAGCTAAGAAAGGTTTTTCTATTAAATGGTTGGGGGGGGGTATCAGAGGAAAAATAGTATTTCATGACAAGTGAAAACGATATGAAATTCAGATTTCAGTGTCTATAAATATAGTTTCATTGGCACACAGCCACACCCATCTGTTTATGTATTGTCCATGGCTGCATGCTACCCTGGCAGAGCTGACCAGTCATGAGAGACGGTATGGTCCCCAAAGCCTCAAATATTTACTTTCTAGGCCTTTACAGAAAATGTTTGCCAACTTCTGCTTTAGAGCCCCACAAACTTGGGAGATGGAGGAGATCTTAGAAACCATCTAGTTCAAAAATCTTGATGTCCCCTTACTCTATCCATCCATTTTCCAAATAACCAGAACAAGGCCCATCACACGCGAAGAGCCACAGTCCAAAGCTGCCCCTGCGTCCCGGTGCCCCTGCTCTCAGGAAGCGGGGCTCATGGCAGCCTACACCGGGGCTTGAAAGCAGGACTCTCGGGTCCCACATTGTCTGCTCCTTTGTCTGTGCCGGAGGTTTTTACGGGGCTCTTTTGGTACCAAGTTAGCCGTGTTTTCAGACTCCGGAAGCACCGAACCCCAGGGCCCCAGAGGTGACCATCACCTGACCAACAGGGAGGGGCACACGTGATGAGACTTGGGGTGCACAATGGGGCACAGCTGTGGTTTCACAGGTCCGAGTCCTGGCTCCATAACTGGTGACCTTGGGCGAGTTCCTTCAACCTTCTGTGCCTTAGATCCATCCCTTGGAAAGTGGCGGAAGTAATAGCATTTGCCCCATGGGATTGTGTGAGGATTAAATGCGTGGGAAGATTTCTACTGCCCCCCTGCACCAGGGGCTTCCTCCCCCGGGGCCTTCACAGGACCATCAACTACAAAGAGACACAGACCTCGGGTCTTAGCTTGAGATTTTCGGCCAGTCTCCCTTGGAGTCTGTGACCGGGCTTAAGGGGACGGGGCGAGTGGAGACCAGAGGATCAAGGCCACAGACTGAGTGTGCTGTCTGTCAGGGGACCAGGGTGCTATTGAAAAATCTGGGCAAGAACGCGGTGAAGGTGAGTGAGTTGACAACATGCTTGAATCCCATAAATATAACATGGAGCCAAAAGAGCAGTTTGTGAAAGAAGACGAACTACGTGCTGGCCATTTATATAGAAATGTAAAACATACAAAACAGCAGCACCTTTGGTTTAGGGATGATGCGTTCATACACGGTAAAGGTCTAAAGGAGTTCGCAGGGATGACAAACACTGAATTCAGGGTGGCAGGTCTCCGGAGCGCTCAGTAGTGCCCATGGAGAGGGGTGGCCAAGGGCCTTCACTTGAATTTGAAAAAAAAAATGTGTGATTTCTTAAGCTGAAAGGTTATCCTTGATAACTTTTTAAAGGCCTTAAGTGTTTTATGATAGATATTTTTTAATTTAGGCAGGGCTAGTTTTGCAAAACCCATTAGAATTGTGAGGCCTCGGATTGTTACCAAGAAGCCCGGTAGGTGGGTTGGTAGGGGTGAATGCCTCCCCGTGGGCTGTGTGCTCTTGTGGTGTGCAGCCACGCCCCCGACACTCTGCTGTCTTCATCCCTGCCCACGGGTCCTCTCGCCGGCCCTCTGTGCACGCCTAGCAGCCCTTCCCCATCTGCTGGCTGTGTCGTTCCTTGCCCAGCCATGTGTCCTCTCTAGGCTGTGGAGCGGCAGAGGCTCTTGCCCCCCTCCCCGGTGAGGCAGAGGGGCTTCGGAACATGTGTTTCTGGGAGGCAGACACCAGCTGGTTGGGGAGACATTTGCATATTCAACTGAGCCCCCCAGAGCCAAGCCAGGACTGTGAGGAGAAGGCTGTGGCAGGACAGAGGGAGAGGGAAGGCTCTGGTCAGCTAGGGGTCAGGTGGAACAGATTTCAGACTGCAGAGACAGATGGTTAAAGCAGAGAAAGAGGGAGGGGAGCAAATCCCCACTCTGGCATGAGGGAAGCCATTCGAGAGCCCTGAAATATCTTCTCTCTTCACCAGGCTGTGTGGTTTTCGAAGCACTTTTGTATCTTTCATCGGATACTTCATTGCAGTCCTGCAAAGTAGGTAATAACATCAGCCCCATTTTACAGATGATGAAACTGAGGCTCAGAAAAGTCAGACCCCTTGTCCACAATCACGGGGCTAGTTGCAGGGAGGCAGAGGGGCTTTGGACTCCTAGCCTAGGGCTCATTTCCCTGCTCCTCAGAGCCAACCAGATTTGCTGCCTCCGCTTGCCCATCTGACACCGTTCTCCCATCCTACTCCAGCGGGGTTTCCGAGCCCTCCGTTCCGTTGAAACTGCTCCTCTCCAGGCCACCAGTAGCCCCACCCCCACCCCTGAGGCCAAGCCACGATCGCTTCTCTGTGTTCCCCGTACTTGGCCTTTCTGCAGCATTCAACATGGGTGACCACTGACCTCTTGCTGCCTCCTCAGATAGCCTCCTCCTGGTTGCCATGACAATGTAAGCTCTGGTTTCCCTCCACCCCCTTGGCTGCACCTGTTCTTCTGCAGGCTCGGCTCCACCTCTAATGTGGGGGCGCTTGGGGCTCAGCGCCCAGCCCTCTTCTCTCTGTTCTCTCTCAGTGAACCTCCTCGTCCAGCCCTGGCGCTTCACGTGTCATCTGTGCTCGATGCCCCCAAGTCTGTTTCCACAGCATTGCCCTTTGCACGGCACACACTCTAGAGTCAGACTGGCCAGATCTGGATCTCAACTTTGCCGTTTATTCGTTGGATGATCTCAGGCAAACTCTCTATGTCTCCTTGCCATCTGTAAAGTGGGGATGATAAAGTCCTTACTCCAGAAGGTGGCTGTGAGAAATAAATGAAACATAAAGGGCTTAGAACATTGCCTGGCACGTGAGCGCTGAGTAAATGCAAGATACTGTTACTCGGTAATTGTTCCTTCAACATGTCAAGCATCTTTTCACCCCAGGGCCTTTGCACTAGCCCATCCCTCTATCCAGAATGTTCATCCCTTGATCTTCCTAAGGCTGACTTGTATTTTTTTTTTTTTAAGTAGGCTCCATGCCCAGCGTGGGGCTTGAACTCACAACCCTGAGAACAAGAGTCAGATGCTTAACTGACTGAGCCATCCAGGTGCACCAGGGAATGTGGATTTTTAAAAGTCAGCCATAGAGGGGTGCCTGGGTGGCTCAGTCGGTTAAGTGTCTGACGCTTGATTTCAGCTCATGTCACGATCTCAGGGTTGTGAGATTGAGCCCCATGTCGGGCTCTGCACCGAGCATGGAGTCTGCTTAAGATTCTCTCTCTCCTTATCCCTCTGCCCCTCTCCCTGTTTGCACTCTCTCTCTTAAAAAAAAAAAAAAAAATTTAGATTTCCTGACCAGCCAGGCGAGTCCCCTAGTCAGTCACTGCCACTTTACCCCATTTAAATTTCCTGCATAACACCTATTATTATTATTATTATTTTCTTTTTTTTTAAAGATTTTATTTATTTATCTGACAGAGAGAGACACAGTGAGAGAGGGAACACAAGCAGGGGGGAGTGGGAGAGGGGGAAGCAGGCTTCCCGCTAAGCAGAAAGCCCTATGCGGGGCTCGATCCCAGGACCCTGGGATCATGACGTGAGCCAAAGGCAGACACTTAACGACTGAGCCACCCAGGCGCCCCTATTATTAGATATTTTCTTATTGATTATTTATTGTTTGACTCCCTCCATAGAACACAGCTGTCCTAAGAACAGGGATTTTGTCTGTTCACTGTATCTCCCCAGCTCCTAGGAAGGGCACACCATAGGTGCTAGATACAAATTTATTGCATGAATGAAGTGAGCGGTGGCTTCAGCTCTGGCCTGGGAATGGCCTGATGTGTGCCTCATGCACGGACATGCTTGTGACTGGCAGCTGGGGAGGAAGGTGCCTCCAACTGAGAAATCGCTGAGAAGGTGTTTCCTTGTATGTCTAAGGCCCAGAAATGTTGGAGGGCTCATAAATTGTCCCATCCCTTCCCAAAACCTGATCCCAGCAGGCACACTCTCCCTGATTTGCCTGAGCAAATCCCCTCTGTCACTCTGCTGGGGTGGGACAGCCAATTCTCGCCTGTGGACTTAGGCAGCAGGGCAGGAGTGTGGAGGGGAGTGCCTGGGTCACCTCCAGAGTCCGAGCGCCCCCCTCAGGCTACCACACCCCAGGAGCTCCTTCCTCCAGGTCCCACTGCACTTGGCCTCAGAGTTTAGCCCTATCTTTCTTCTTTGCCTTTCTTGCCTTCAGGTCTAAGAACCATAAGATGACACTAGGAGGCCTGCATTTGGGCCTGTACAGCTGGCCCTTTAAGATGTAAGGCGAATCTCTTCACCTAGGAGCCAGTACCAAGCTCAGGTTTTGTGTGTTCAATCAGGACCCAGCTCCCTTTGTAGACAAAGCATTTCAGACCTTTGCGGAAAGCATGCATTGCAAATCCCCGATCCCAGTGACTGAGCCGTTGGAGCACACAGGCTGGTCAGATGTGGGCACGGCTTTTGATCTGGAGGCTCTGATCATGGGCCATAAAGGGCTCTGGTCTTCCCTCCCACCATGGGAGGGGAATGGCTCCAGGCAACTGTCACGTAGGAGCCCCAGAGATCCAGGTGGGCGGCAGTGAGGGGAAGCAGGCTGGGTCAGGGAACAGAGACCAACCCCTAGAACTTCCTACGCCAGAACACACAGAGGCAGGACAACGAGATTCTCCTGGGGATGGTTGCTAACGGGCTACAGCCCCATTCGCTCCATCGGCACAAGTTGGCTGTAGTGCGTCCAGCTCTAGGTCCTCAAATCCACTGGGAAGAGCTTCTTTTCAGATTCCCAGAAATAGACTCACTGTGCGCCTCCACCTCCCACTGGGCCATGTGCCCATTCAAGACTCGATTGCTCGGTCCGGGATGGGAAGCTGGGACTGGTTACCTGCGCTCCATGGGTGTTGGGGCCCTCTGAGCACGGGGCCTCAGGGTATGGGAGGGCTGGTTCCCCAGAAGGGAATTGGTGTACAGATACCAAAATAGAAAGGAATTAAAATTCCCTTTTAAAAATCGTCTACTAGTCAACGACTGGGCTTCTTTTCCACTCTGAAAATCTGGTCACTTCACATCAGGGCAGTTCAAGAATTTATTCCCCAAAGGGAGGTGAGCCAGAAGCTCCAAGGCCCCCAAATTCTCCATAAATTTGTACTGAATTGAATGTATGCTTTAGTGTCTGGTTGGCCAATGGATGGGGGATGGGGTGGGGAACACAAGGCAACAGGATTCTCTGTCTCTCTTGCTCTCCCCACCTTCTCTTTTCATTAAGCAACCATATATTAACTAGATAAAATAGTAGACTGTTTTGTTGCTGAAAGCTTGGGAGGGCTGAATCAACAGAAATAAGAAACCATACTATTTCAGCTATTTCTAAAGTGATTAATTCCAGTGTTTCCCCCTGTTTTGTAGGAACATGTGGCATATGTGGAACAATTGTCTTATGTTCATGGGCTTTCTCCCCCCAGGTTTATTTATCATAATGAGTCCACTTCACATATAGTTTTCCAAAGTGTTTGGCGAGTGAGCTGGATCAGAGAGACAAGTTGGCGGCAGGGGACCAGGACGAGGGAGTATCCAGACAAGGTGCTATATATGAGGAGTGTTCAAAGGAACTGGGGCTATTTGTCCTGCAGAAGAGTCTTCAATAGGTGTTTTCAAAGGTATCACACAAAAGGCTCCATGGATTTATCATGTATGACTTTCAGAAGGAAGTTAGAATCAGTGGTTCAAAGTTCAGTGGAGGCAGGTGACAGCTTAGTATAAAGAGGAATTTTGTGGGAATACAGATGCCCCCAATTGGAACGGAACGTGGTGATGGTGGCAGTGAGTCTCCACCACTGGAGGCCTCCCGCCCGAATGAAGCTGGATGGGGTAAAGAAGACTCCAGCACCAGGGATTGGTGCGCAGGACCTTGGGGTTTTTAACGGTCAAGGTCTTCAGCTCTGCAGACGGAAATGCAAACGAATGTGAGGCCCAAATCTAGGGGAGCAGAGAAGTCCTTCTACCCCTTCCCTCCTATCCTAAAGTGGGGGTTGTGCAAACTCCTGTGCAGGAACAAAAGGAAGAGGCCTGGCAGGACTGGGAAGGCCCTTGTGGGGGCCAAGCCAACTCCTGCACACACAGAGACCTTGCTCACACACGGACCCTGCACACACATGGACTCAGCACACACACAAATCCTGCACATGTGTGGACCCTGCACACACGGGCCTGCTGCTCACTCGTACTGAGCTGGCCCTGCCTCCTAGAGCGAGCAGCCATCAATAGGACTCCTGAAGGCCAGCCTTGCCCTGGGAGCTCACCGGTTTCCTGAGAGGTGCTGGTTCCCTGGTGAGGTCCAGGCAGAGGAAGCATGAGGCATAGTGGAAAGGGGCAGACTTTGGATTTGACCCATCTTGACTTGACTCTCGGCTCCTAGCCTTTATAGCCCTGTCACGTGACCCCACATCTTTATTTCAAAACGGAGAGACCAAGACCTACCGTGAGTCTTGATGGAAGACACAAGGAGATATTGGAAAGCCTAGACAGAGAAGCTGAGCCTGGGAGAGTTTCAGCCCCCTCGGCTACCCAGCCAACCAGAGGCAGAGCCTGGACTCCCAGCAGGGCTCCTAAAGCCGGCTGAGTGCCCTTTCCAGGGCTCCAGGCTGTTTCCCACACCTTGGAGAACAGCTTGGGCTCCGGGTCCACAGGTCGTTTTGTGGATCCTCAGGTCCAGTGCAGCCTTGCCCCACCTTGCGTCCGCAGTCCCCACCCTGGGTTCCTGAAGCAGGGTCCCAGTGGCAACCAGCTGGGTGCTAAGCTCTCTGCAGGGCATCCATCACTAGAGGTCATTCTTCCTCTGTATGTGTAGTCTGCAGGGCAGAAGTGAGGCTGCTGAGTGCGTAGGGGACTCCAAGTGTCTCCTCCCATGAGGGTGCATTCAGGCCTGCTTTGCCAGAAGTGAGAACACCACCCCTTCTGAACATCTCTGGGTCTGAGGGGCCTGACCTGTTACCCCCAATAAGCCAGATCAACCAAGTACCTGAGCTTGCCTGGATGCAGGTGGGAGGGCTCATGTGGTCCCAGGGTGGCCTGGCTAGCCCAGGTTTCTGTTTAATACTTTCTGGCTCCCCCTGAGCCAGTTGTAGTGGGGAGCAAGTCTGAGGGGATGAAATGCAAGGCAAGAGGCCTGGATTTCACCTACTAGTTCCCAAGCTTGTTCACTATGACCTATGTTAGAGCTCAATTTTCTCCCAGGGGTGTCCTCACTCGGCACTGTCTCTTCTCCAGCCACACTGGCCACCCCCTGTGCCTGCCAAGCCCTTTCCTGCCACGGGGCCTTTGCACTTCCCTCATCCTGAATGTACTGCCCCAGATCTTCACCTGCCCTTTAGTCTGAGCTCAAGTGTCACCTCCTCAGAGAGGTATTCTCTGACTTCCTAGTCTAAATTAGCCACCCCCTAGTTTCAACTGGTTACCATTTATCTTATCATCCTGGTTATCTCCTTCATGGCAGTTACCAGAGCTGTAATCCTTAACTATTGCCTACTCTGCCCAGTCCCCACCCCCCAGTGATTAAAGCCCTGTGAGCACAGGGGCTCCATCTTGCTCTCTCCTGTTCCGCCAGCTCCTAGAATAGTACCTGGCACATAGTAGATGCTCAATAAATATTTCTTGGATGAATGAACTAAAAAGTCTTAGAAAATAGACTTATTATTGTCCTGTTTTATAGATAAGGAAGTTGGTGGGAGTAAGAGATTTTCCAAGCCCACACAGGTAGGAAATCACTGAGTGAGGGACTCCATCCCAAGTCTTTGGACTTGAAATCTGTCTCCCTGTCACTTCCTGACCCCCATCAGTCTCTGTGCAGCTTCACAACCTGAGGCCAGACACCATGTGAGTTCCCGGGGAGAGGGTCAGCAGGCTCAACCTCACCCCTCTCCACCCCAGTCTTTACTACCTGAGGCGGGAGTGGGGTGCACAGTAAAAACAGAAAAGGGAAAATGAGGTCTTGGGGTGAAGAGTATGGAGTGGCTGGGTAGATCTGGGGACCCCTGAGTCCCAGTGTTGCAGCATTTTTTTCCAGGAAAAAATTAAAAGCATATTTGGAGGGTGCAAACTTCTTTTAAGGTGAAAAGTATACAAGTGACCAAAGTGTGAGGCTGGGCCCTGGGTCCCCTATGTGTCGGGATGTGCACAGTTTCCTGGGGGCTCTGAGAACAGTCGAGGCCTTACACAACGTGGATTGTGTAACCAGGTTGTCTTGTTTTCACTTGTCCCCTCTAGCCTGGGTTATACAGTGAGACAGTAAAAATCAGAGTCAAACCTAGGCCATTTTTCATCCCCTTAGTTTTCCAAAGGTTGGACAAGTCGCCCCACCCCCAGCCCCAGCTTCCCCCCAACTCGCCTGCCCTAACATCCCACAGCAACCCTACTTAGCTTCCCAGACACACCACTCATTGCTTCACCTGTGTTCCCCACTGCCCTTGCAATTGAATGCTGGCATGTGTTTTGTCCGCCAGGCTTATGGGGGTGAGCTGAAGTGAGGATGGAGAGGTGGCTGGTAGTTTGGGGCTGAGGGAGTCTCTCTTCTCCCTGTCGATGGAAGAGAAAGAAAAGCAGTTATGTCTGTGGGGCTGCCAGGAGCATAGGAGTTGGACCTATGCAGACCGAACGTAAGACTTCCAAGGAGCGCAGGGAGGCAGCTCCCAGGGGAGGCCAAACCCAAACCAAGAAGCACAAAGTTCGTGGACACGACCTGTCCCAGCCCTGACTCGGCCGGAGCCTGATGAAAGGTCACTGGACTAGGAGCCAGAACACCTGAGCACTAAACTCAGTCCTTCCCTATAACTAACTGTGAGGCTTTAGGCTACTCACTTGGCTGCTCTGAAAGCCAAGTGAACATAGTAATGATATGATATGATATACGAATAAAAGGTGGATAGAATATAAATAATTTACAGGTGTAAATAATTCTGCTGTAGCAAGCATCAACAGTGTGGTAACACATGTGAATAAACTTGGAAGATTATAAGGTGCTACGGAAGTTCAGGGTGGGCCCAGGTCTATAACAGCAGTGGGTCAAGGTTTCACCAGGCAAGGAGTGGGCTTTGGGCCTCAGGGCTTGTGGCAGGCCTTCCGCCTGCTCGCCCGCGTCCCATGCCTCTCTCTTTCCTGGCATGTGGGAGCATTATCTTTCTCTGCCCCCCTTGAAGTTCGGCAGCCCTATGATTAGTTCTGGCCGTTGGGTTGTGGGCAGACATGCTCTGTGTTGTTTTGAGGCTGGAGCATTTCCTTGCTGTTGGGAGACCCTCCCACTCTGCTCCTCACTGGCATCGTGATCACAGGACTCTGGTTGAGATGGGATTCTGTCAGCCTGGGTCTCTGAGTAACGTCAGCGAACAGAGCCTCCCTGCCAACTTGTGGTGGGCGGGGAGCTCGAGCCAGAAATGGATCGCTTTTGTTTTAAGCCACTGAGGTTTGGGAGCTATTTGTTACGACAGTGCAACTTAGCCTAACCTAACTGATACATCAGTGCTCCATCAGGAAAGTGTCAAAATTTGGGCGTTCAGGGACCAGCTGCCTCAGAATCACATGGAACAGCCCTGTTAAAATGCAGATTCTCAGGCCCGCCCCAGATGCGCTGAGTCAGAATGCCCGGGGGTGGGGCCCCAGGATCTGCAGTTCTAGCCACAGTGAGTGCATCTTCAGAGAAGCAAACATAGATCACAGGCCTGGGGAGTGGTGGAGGAGGCCTCTGGCTCTTCGGCCCCCGCTGCCCTCCCTGCCCCCTCATCCACTTCCTGTGTGGCAGCTTGTGGAGTAGGCCGGGCTCTCCAGGCATTGCTGGGCTCCGGGCCTGAGAGGTCCCTGCCCTCCGCTTAGGGTCACAGTGCTCCAGCCTGCTCTCCCGCTCCTCCTCCGACACCTGGCAGCTCAGCAAATCCCCTGGGCCGCGCCTGGGGAAGGGCGCGGAGAGTAGCAGTCTGGGAACAAGCGCTAGAAACCCTGCGTGATGGATTGAAAGAGACGAGACCATTCCCAGCTGCTGGCTGATGTGCAGCGCCAGTGACAGGCGGCGATGTTTGTGCTCTGAACCCGCAATCTCAGCTAATGGGAAAGATTGAGGGATTCGGAATGAGATGCGTCGTGGGCTGCAGCCCCGTGGGCTGAGATGCTGCTGGTGGACCCCGGCATAGCTCTGTGGCTTCCTAAGGCAGAGGACTGGGAGACACGATCCTGCCCCGGCCCCGGGGGCAGGTGGGAGAAAAGGCTCTGACTCACTGGGAGCGGGGCTGCCCCTCTGGCCCCCTGTGATGTCAGGAGGGCCAAGCAGAGCAGCTGTGCGAGCGGGCAAATAAGAATCAAAAGCTCAGAATCAGCGACTTAGCTCAGAAACCTCCCATCACTTCTTTCTTAGTTCGGAAGCCATCCTGCCCTGGGCTCAAATTGCAGCACTGCCGTTTCCTGCCTCTGACCTTGGACAACGAACTCCACCTCTCTGGGCCTCAGTTTCCTCAGCTGTAAAATCCCAAAGGAGAAAAATCCCACTTCCTGGGGATGTGGTGCTAAGGACCGTAAAACAGGGTCCGAATCCCCATGGGATCTTGTTAAAATGCAGATTCCTGCTCCGCAGATCTGCGGGGGCGGGGGGGGGTGTTGCTGAGAGCCTTCATGTCTAATAAGTTCCCAGGTGATGCCAAGGGATCCCAAGGTTAGTAACAAGGACGTAGAACCCCAGAGCAGGTGTCTGGCTCAAACAACGGCAACTTCGGTTGTTCCCACTGTCCATGCAAAATAGGTGAGACTGCCCTTTGCCCCATGCCAACCCACATCTTCCTTCTCAACTTCCTGTTCCATCCAAGGTGTTCCCCCGAAGCCACCTGGATACAAATATCGGAGAGTTCAAAGTGGGGTTCACTCCAGAACTTTCCCTGGGCCTTGGTCCCACCATGGCTGGCCCAGTGGCCAACTGTTCATTAGGCATATTCAGAGGCACTGTTGTCCCCGTGACCCAGAGTTGATGGGCCCAGCCATGGGGGCCCTCAGCTGGGCAAGCTGGGATGGCAGTGAGGGTTGCTCAGCCACTTTTCCACACCAGCCACCACCGTTGCCCAAAGGAATGACAGAGGTCATTACTGTCCCTATTCTATATTCTAAAAGCAGACGCCTACTCTCCTCTTTCCTCATGGGAGGGAAACCAAGGGGGTTGGGACCGCGGGCATCTCGTGTAATCACCCGGAGCTTCGGTGTGCTCATCTGTAAAAGGGGGCTACCGCTACCACCGTAGCTTTGTTGTGAGCGTGAAATGAAATAATGGACGTAAAACCCTTTCCCGTGGTGTGCACCAGGTGCTTGTCATTTTGCAATCATTACCGTCCCCATAATTCTGGGCCCCACCACCTTGTGACCGACCCCCAGAAGCTGGCCTGGAACCACCTGAGCTGGGATGGGAACAGTGATTTTGAGCTGGCCCTGCTTTGGCTTGGAGGGGAAGTGGTTCCTATGGGGGGGCCAAGTTAAGCGTAGTTAGAAACACGGAGCCAGAGAGTCAGAGGAGGACACCAGCTGTTCACAACTGTGGCTTGGGGAAAGCGGATAAGCCATGGCTGAGAAACTGTGGGGAGAGGAGAGAGAGGGGGAAAGAGGAAGGGGAGAAGGGGGAGGAGTGGGTGATTTTGGAGATGTGCAAATGCAATGCCACCCTCAACTGAAGGCTGACCTGTCCATTGCTCGGGGTGGAGGGGGAGTCTGGGAGGGTTGGGTGAGGCTGCAGGGTGTGTGGGGGCTGCAGGAGGGCTGAGGTCTCCACACCTACAACCGTACCGTCTCTGGGGACACTGCCTGCAGGCCTAACTGTTCCAGACCCTTCGTTCCATTTGCACTTATGCTAAAATACACATCTTGAACATTTTAATCCTTTTTTCTTTCTCTTTTTTTAATTGAGGTATAATTGACCTACAACGTTGTATTATTTGCAGGTGTATAACATAATGATTCAATATTTGTTAACAAAGTCTAGTTACTAAACATCCATCACCATATGTAGTTACAGAATTTTTTCTGTGACGAGAACTTTTAAGATTTATTCTCTTAGCAACTTTCATATACCCAGTACAGTGTTATTAACCAGAGTTGCCATGCTGTACGTTACATCTCCATGGCTTATTTATTTTATAACTGGAAGTTTATCCTTTTGGCTCCCTTCACCCATTTTGCCCACCCTCTCCCCCCGCCCCTTGCCTCTGTTCTCTGTATCTATGAGCTTCTTTTTGTTTTTTGTTAGTGATTTCACATATAAGTGAGATCTGTGGTATGTATCTTTCTCTCTCTGACTTATTTCACTCAGCATAATGCCCTCAGAGTCCACTCATGTTGTCACAAATGGCAAGATTTTATTCTTTTTTATGACAACAGAATATTTTATATATCTATATCTATCACATTTCCTTTATCCATTCATTCGCTGATGGACACTTGGGTTATTTCAATTTCCAGGTCTGGCACCTCCTCAGTTAAACTTATTTCTAGGTATTTTATTCTTTTTGATGCAGATGTAAATGGGATTGTCTTAATTTCTCTTTCTGGTAGTTCTTCATTAGTGTATAGAAACACAACAGATTTTTATATATTGATTTTATATCCTGCAACTTCACTGAATTTTACCGTGTTAGTTCTAACAATTTTTTGATGGAGTCTTTAGTGTTTTCCATATACACTATCATGTCATCTGCAGACAGGGACAGTTTTATTTCTTCCTTTCCAATTTGGATGCCTTTTATTTCTTTTTCTTGCCTAATTGCTCTGGCTAGGACTTCCGCTACTGTGTTGAATAAAACTGGTGAGAGTGGGCATCCTTGTCTTGTTCTTGATCAGAGAGGAGAAACTTTGTCAGCCTTTCACCAGCGAGTGTGTTAGCTGTGGGCTTGTCGCATATGGCCTTTATTATGTTGAGGTACATTTCCTCTATACCCACTTGGTTGAGAGTTTTTAATCATAAATGTATGTTGAATTTCGTCAAATGCTTTTTCTGCATCTACTGGGATAATCATATGATTTTTATTCTTCATGTTGTTAATGTGGTTATCACATCGACTGATTTGAGGATTTTGAACCATCCTTGCATCCCTGGGATAAATCCCACTTGACCATGGTGTATAGTGTATTGTTGAATTTGGTTTGCTTAATATTTTGTTGACAATTTTTATATTTATGTTCACTGGAGATATTGGCCTGTAATTTTCTTTTCTTCCCTTTCTTTTCAGGGTAATCTGCCCTCATAATATGAGTTTGGAAGTGTTCTCTTTTCTTCTGAGTTTTGGAAGAGTTTGAGAAGGATTGGTATTAATTCTTCTTTAAACGTTTGGTAGAGTTTGCCAATGAAGCCACCTGGTCCTGGACTTTTGTTGGTTGGGAGGTTTTTGATTACTGATTCAATCTCCTTATTGCTAATCAGTCTGTTCACATTTTCTATTTGTTCATGATTCATTCATGACAATGGTAGGTTATATGTTTCTAAGAATTTATCCATTTCTTCTTGGTCGTCCCAAATGTTGGCATATAGTTGTTCATGATGATCTCTTATAATCCTTTGTATTTCTGTGGTATCAGGTGTAACGTCTCCTCTTTCATTTCTGATTTTATTCATTTGAGTTTTCTCTCTTTTTTCTTGGTGAATCTAGCTGAAATTTTGTCAATTTTGTTTATCTTTTAAAGAACCGGCTCTTAGGTTTTTTTTTTTTTAACTTTTCTATTATCTTTTTAGTCTCTATTTTATTTATTTCTGCTCTGATCTTTGTTATTTTCTTCCTTCTACTAACTTGGACTTTGTTCCTCTTTTTCTAGTTCATTGAAGTAAAGTTAGGTTGTTTATTTGAAAATTTTCGTGTTTCTTGATGTCAGCATTTACTGCTATGAACTTCCCTCTTAGAACTGTTTTGCTGCATCTCATAAGTTTTGACATGTTGTATTTACATTTTTATTTTCTCAAGGTATTTTTATTCTTCTTTCATTGACCCATTGGTGGTTCAGTAGCATGTTGTTTAGTCTCCATATATTTGTGAATTTTCCAATTTTCTTCTTGTGATTGATTTCTAGTTTCATGCCATTGTGGTTGGAAGGGATGCCTGATATGATGTCAATCTTCTTAAATTTATTAAGACTCGTTTTGTAGCCTAACATATCATCTCTCCTGGAGAATGTTCCATGTGCACTGTTGCTTTTGGATGGAATGTTCTGTATATACCTGTCAAGTCCATCTGGTCTAATCTGTCATGTAAGGCTGATGTTTTCTAATTGATTTTTTGTGTGGATGATCTATCCATTGATATATGTGGGGTTAATAAAGTCCCCCACTAATATTGTATTGCTGTCTATTTCTCCCTTTAGGTCTGTTAATATTTGCTTTATATATTTAGGTGCTTCTAATTATTATTATGTTTTCATTGATACTATGTTATAAATATTATTACATTAGGTGCTCCTACTATATTGTATACATATGTAACCATTTTAATCATTTTTGAGTGTACAATTTAGTAGCATTGAGTACATTTGCATTGTTGTACAACCAATCTCCAGAACTCTTTATCTCCCCAAACTGAAACTCTGTAAATTGGACTACCGTAGGTACGTCATAGGAGTAGAATCATGCAGTATTTGTCTTTATGTGACTGGCTTATTTCACTTAGCATAATGTCCTCAAGATTCATCCACGTTGTATATTTTCTGTTTTTAAATCCAGCTTTACTAGTTGTTCTTGGAGGCCTGGTTGGCCAAATACAAGCTAGTCCTCCAAAGTTAGAAGCAGAAGTGCAGCCCAATGGCTGTGTGAGGCATGTGGCCAGTGCCCCCCACTGCAGCCATCCATCACTTCTAGGAGGCTAGTGTGAAAGCATCCCTCCCCACTCCGCACCTCATTTGTAAGGAACAGCTTCCAAGAACAGGCTGGTGAACTCAGCTGGTTGCAGTGTGGGCTCATGAAGTCGAGTTCATGCATTTGCTTCCTCCAAAGGCAGTGTTGTGCACTGATAGGGAACTTGGGCTCTGGCGTCAGATGGCCTGTCTGTGAATCCTGATACTGTTACTTACTCTCTATGTGTTCCATTATAAACTGGAGATGGTGATACAGTCGATGGGGGATTTGATGAAATGGTCTCTTGAAAGTGCCTTGCCGCGCCTGGCGCAGAGGAGGTACTCAGCAAAGCCTTGAAATGACTGGTTCTATTAGCATTTCGTTAGTCAAGACCTCATCCATATGACTTCTGATGTTGTCCAACTTGGGCTGAGATGAGCAAGCTGTGGTCATTCTTAGGCTAGTCCAGCGGTTCTTAATTTCTGTGTCTTTGTAAACCGTAGAACCCTTTGTGCAAGTTCTTTTATGTAATCTCAGTATCGGAAAAGGAGATGGAAAAGGAGAGTTGCTCCAACTGGCAGGGTAGGAAGTCCAGCCCCCTCTGCACCAAAGGCACATGCACACCCACCTACACACGTGTGTACACACACACACACACACACACACACACACTTTCTCAGCCTCCCCACGTCTCTGAATTGGAACTTCTATAAAGCCCTGGGCACAGTGGAGTTGAAAACCACTGCTTTGCAGGAGGATTCCTAGGAGGGGTCTCGGGGTCCTTGTGAGCAAGGAAACACTGGCTTTGTCGGCGGTGGCGGGTCTCTGCCTGATGGGGCCTCAACACAGTCATGAGCAGGCTGGGCTGCCAGGGGCCTGAGTCAGGGCCACAGGGAAGGAAAGCTCTGGGCCCCGCGTCCTTTTGTCTCAGCTCTTTCAGGTCTTCACAGCACACTTTTCCCTCCCTTCTCAAGAGGAAAGGTAACTTCAAAAGCAAAGTCTTGGCGGGTGGGTCTCAACACCTGCATGAGCTCACAGTGTGTTTCTTTCTTTCTTTCTTTCTTTCTTTCTTTCTTTCTTTCTTTCTTTCTTTCTTTCTTTCTTTCTTTTTAAAGATTTTATTTATTTCTTAGAGAGAGAGAGAGAGCGAGAGAGAGCATGAGCAGAGGGGAGGGGTAGAAGGAAAGGGAGAAGCAGACTCCCCACTGAGCAGGGAGACTGATGTGGGACTCTGTCCCAGGACCGTGAGGTCATGACCTGAGCTGAAGGCAGACGCTTAATGACTGAGCCACCCAGGCGCCCCCAGTGTTTTTATTTCTAACACTGTGACTGAGCCAGCCAGAGAAAGGGGTGTGTCAGATGTGAGTGAGTGTGTGTGTGTGTGCATGTGTGAACATTTGTTTGTGTCCATCTACATGTGTATGTGTTTGTGTATGTGCATGTATCTGTGCCTGAGTATCTGTTTTCATGTGTGTTTCTGCTTGTGTGCATGAATTCTCAGAAAGGCCCGCACACCTCATCATGTTCCCCTGCGAAACTTCTGGTTAAGTCACTAATTCACTCATTCCTGGGATGCCTGGGTGGCTCAGTCAGTTAAGCACCTGTCTTTGGCTCAGATCCTCATCCCCGGGTTCTGGGATCGAGCCCCAAGACTGGCTTCCTGCTCAACAGGGAGTCTGCTTCTCCCTCTGCCTGCCCCTCCCCCTGCTTGTGCTCTCTCTCTGTCAAATAAACAAATCCTAATTCACTCCTTCCTTCAACAAACTAAATAACAAATCTTAAAAATGATGAATTATAATTCTGCTAAATGCCACGAAGCCACAGAGCATATGCCTATGATTCTGTGATCTCATGAGGTCTTTATAGAGACCTGTGTCTCCCTGATCTTAAATACTGCCAAGAAGGTAGGCACCTGGTTCCTGGTGCCCTGTGCAGCTGTGTGTGTGTTCTCTGAGCCTTATTTATGTGTATGACCCCATTTCTCCCCCATACCTGTGGCACCGGGCCGTCAGTGAGAGCAGTCCCTCTTGCTGTTTTTTGTCACATCAGGCAGACATGGGTCCCTTCAGAGGGGTCCCATGTCAGCTCCAGATGTGTGTGTACGTGTGTGTATGTCCCTGGATAGGTGTGCATATACTGCCTTGGGTGTGGGAAGGTATATTTTGGGTATGAGGTCTGGGGGGATCCTGAGATCCTTCTATGGGGACATGTCCAAATGTGTGAATGGATCTCTGAGCTTGGCCCGGGCCTGGACCCATTCCAGCCTGCTCCAGAAGCCCCCACCGCATTGTCCTGCCAGTAATTACAGCAGATAAACTGCTCCAGTTGAGGGCTGCTGTCCCCGTCTGGCTGCCAGCCGTGCAGCCCCAGGCTGCGCCGTGGGAGTCCATTCATTTTAATAAGAGGTACACCCTGTGTTATTAAGAAGAGTGTTTATTACTGTCGCTGCACACTGACAGCAGCTTCCATCATGGTTAACCGGCAGATGGGGGGGGCGGGGGGCCGTGCACTGCAGCTCTTCAGAGGCCCTGGCCCAGCTGGTGGGGCTAGAGAGGGAGGGTCTCCCTATCTCCCTCTCTCACCCTAGGACTGTGTGGCAAGCCCTTTCCAAACAAGAACGGGGCCATTCAGCTGAGCCTGACCATGCTTGAGCTGGTGAAGGGATGATGGAGAGAACTCTGCTCAGCATCCAGGTGAGAGAGAAGGGGACCCCAGTTTTGGGCTTGTCCCTAGGGCTAGGCAGGATGACCCACTGGCCCCACTGGCCTGACTCCCGATTTCACCTGGAATGTTCTACCCAGGGTGTTGCTTGACTACTCCTTGGATTCCTACAGTTTCAGTTCAGTCTACAGCACCAGTCCCCACCCCCTTTACCACTGGTCAGTCTCACCCCACCGCCCGTTAAAGTCCTCTTCTGTCTCCATCCCACTGAAAGAAAGGGCCTTGCATTGAACAGATGTATTCGGTCATTGAATCAGTGAAGACTCACCCAGCTCCTTACGCTTCCTGATGTCTTTCAGGAAGCTCGGGTGTGGACAAGCATCGGGCGCAACAGTGAGAAGGGTGGTGGGGTAGAAGAAAGAACGGAGGTGCCCAGACTTTCTCCATTCCTGGCGCTCTTAGCGTCTCAGTCATTTTTTTTTCACGCAAGAAACAACTTGGTGAAGCTGTGCTGGCCCAGTTGTCTAGTCAACACCAGCCTAGATGTTGCTGTGAAGGCATTTTTTAGATGTGATCAACATTTAAATAAATAGACTTTGAGTAAAACATATAACTCTCCCTAACATGGGCCCTCATCCAATACGACGAGGGCCTTAAGACTGACATTTCCCAAAGAAGAAATTCTCCAAACTGCAACATAGAAATCCTGCCTGAGGGGCACCTGGGTGGTGCAGTTGGTTAAGCGTCTGACTCTTGGTTTGGGCTCTGGTCCTGATCTCAGGATCGTGAGATCAAGGCCCACGTCGGGCTCCACACTCAGTGTGGCGTCTGCTTGAGATTCTCTCTCCCTCTGCCCTCCCACTCATGCTCATGCATGCACTCTCTCTCTCAAATAAATAAATCATTAAAAAAAGAAAGAAAGAAGGAAAGAAGGAAAGGAGGAAAGAAGGAAAGAGAAAGAAAGAAAGAAAGAAAGAAAGAAAGAAAGAAAGAAAGAGGAAAAAGAAAGAAAGAAAGAAAGAAAAGAAATCCTGCCTGAGTTTCCAGCCTGCTGCCCTGAAGAACTGGGACTCAAATCTCCAACATCCACTCTTATCTGAATTTCCAGGCTGCTGGCCTCCTCTATAGATTTCAGACTTGCCAGGCCCCATGATTGTATAAGCCAATTCCTTAAAATCAGTTTCTTAATCTCTTAGATAGATAGATAGATAGATAGATAGATAGATAGAGATAGGTATCCATACCTGTATTAATATCTGTATCCATACCTATTTATATATATGTATCTGTATCATTTCTCTGGGGAACACTAGTCTTGACTAAGATGTATTGTTCTCATTTATGGATGAAGACACTGTTCAGCTACTCGCTGAACTAGCTATTTGGTCTTGGGCAAGTCTTTCTCTTCAGGCACCTGTTTTGTCATAGCCAAACGATATGGGAGCTGGACCAGATGAATTCAAGCTTACTACTACCAGTGCTAACATCTGGACTGTGAGGGTTGGATAGATAGGACTATAATCTTGCCATGGATTTGTTTGTTGGCCATCTAGCAACCATTCCTAACACACTTACCCCTTGCCACCACTCACTGCACAGTATAGATAACTTGTTCCTAGCCTCGTTTGTACCTAGGGGTAGCCATGTGACCTTTTTCTGGCTAATAATGTACAAAGGGCAAGTGTACTAGGGACTTCTATAAAATATATATTTGCTTCCCCATAGGAAAAAGAGAAGAGAATTCATTGGTGCTGATCTTTCCCCTTTCTTTGTGCCTCAAGGAAGGCCACAATGTCTGGAACTGTAGTAGCAATCTTGTGACCATGAGGCATAAACCAACAGCCAACGACAGCAGAACAGAAACAAAAAGAGTTGGATCCTTGATATATGGTTAAGCTGCTAAACCAACACTAAGATCTGCATCTGGACTTCTTGGTACGCAGGCTATTGGCTGAGTGTTCTGCTACTTGTAGGTCACAGCATTTTTAACTGATTCAGGAGTATTCTTTTAGTTCTAGAGGCCATGGCTTAGCTTGGAAAGTGAGCAAGAGAAGGGTTCTGACTTTGGTTGGGGATTGTTGTTTTGGGCCTCAAGAAAACTAAATTTACTCTTTTTTTTTTTTTTGAGATCTTATTCATTTATTTTAGGAGAGAGAGAGCAGGAGTGGGGGAAAGGGCAGAGGAAGGGAGAGAGAGAACGCTGAGCAGATTCCTCGCTGAGCATGGAGCCTGATGTGGGGCTTGATCCCACAACCCTGAGAACACAACCTGAGCTAAAATCAAGAGTCAGACACTCAACTGACTGAATTTACTCTTCCTGATTGAGTAGAACTTTGACTCTAAGGCGACACTAATACCATATTGTTTCAAATTTCCAATAGGTGGTGCTACACATTCTTTATTAGTAAGATTGATACTCCCCAGACAGTTTTAGAACAGTGTGCTTATCAAACAGATGGATTTGGAGCTCCTAGAAAGGTGTGTGGGTCACAAGGGGCCAGCGTTGCTCATACCAGCCAAACTCACTTTCCCTGTTTTGTAAGATTGATGAGACGAAAACCAGAGATACCACATTCTTATATTGCAAGGTGTTCAAGAAAACCTATCGCAAGAGACTTGGGGCCTGATAGAGAAATGTGGGTTGAAGAATAGCACAGTTTTAGTCCACCTTTTTTGATCGATCAAGTCCCAGCTGTTTGTTTGTTTAGCAAACACTTTCCTATCTATTATTTACCATGTGCCAGGCCCTGTTCTAAGAGCTTTACAAATATCAACTCATTTAATCATCACGGCAATCTTAGGAGATAGGTGCTGTTGCTATTCTGTCATTGGATTGATGTCAGCCTAGATGGAGTGTCTAGTGGCAGGCCACAGGGCTCTGCTCTTAATCCTGTCTTATTAAGTTTTTTTTTAAAATCTAAGACTTGGGTAGGAAACACATAGCCATACACATAGTTTAGGATGGCCAAAGCGATCCTATGTTAGGTGATTCCAACGGGCTGCAATCCTGGGGCTGAAACTATCTAGCTAAAATTGAATAGGATGACATATGAAACCATGCACCTTTGTTTAAAAACCTCTGTGGTACTAACACACAGGGGGAGATTGGTAGCTACATGGCAGTACCTGTGACAGGTGGCCTCCAGGCTCAGGGAGCCAGAACTGCAGTGTGGTCACGTAAGAGCAAATGGGACCCTTCATGTGTGATGGAAATGGGGCATACCTGAGGCCCACTTTTCACAGTTGATACCACACGTGGGAGATTGGCTTCCCCTCTTTGAACTACACCCCACAGAGAAATAGCAACACACGAGGAAGCACACAGAGAGGGTGATCGGGACGGGATAGGCCTCCACACCATGACAGTGGTTGCTTTGGTCCAACTTCCATTCTCCCTTGTTCTAGAAAGAGTGCTATGATTTCACTTAGGGTACCCACCCCACCTCACTGCGCACATCAGGTAGGTGGGACCAATTGCCAGTGGTGGGTATATGACTCAGGCCTGACCATTCCAAGATTTGTATCTTCCTGGACACAGGGACTGGGTCAGGGGTGGACATATGATCCAAGCCCAGTCAAAGAGAGCCCTGTCTATGGACTTTTCTGGAACTACTGGGAAAGAAGAGCTCTTTTTCTGCCACATTTGCTGAGCTGGTGGGACCTAGGCTGAGTCTGTCAAGGGCTGCCACGGGGGGAGTGTCTGCCGAAGAAGTGTCAATGAGGAGGAAGGCAGAGGCAAGAAAGGGGGACAGGTTCCTGAAAATGTTGTTTGAACCCTTGGGATCCATAAGCACCTTACACTGGATTTTGCCAGTTTCATGAACCAATCAGTTCCCTTTGGGGTTAGGATTTTGTCCTTTGTGCTTCTGACTGACATAGCAACTGAGTCTGTTTGGCCTGACAAAGGGTTTTCAAATTCTTAAAGTTAATGAGACTTTTCCATGTGGGTCCTGAGGAGAGCAGAAGAGCCAATGGTGGTAGTAAGAGGACCTCATGGATCTGGGCTCCAGGAAGATGAGAATTTTCTAAGGACAGGTGCTGCCCGAGGATGGAACAAGCCATCCCTCTGAGGTAGTGAGCTCTTTGGCCCCAGAAGGTGCCAGCAGGGACTGTAGGAACACCTACGTTGGGGTTATCACGAAGGCTCTTTGTTCATAGGGTAGAGAATTGGACCAAATAGCCCTTGAACTCTGAAATATGATGATTCAACTTTAAATGTACATTTGGGTGTGGTGGAGGCAACAATTCAGTAGAATTATGGTCTGGTGGAAAGAGACATCCGGAATCATAATCTTTGGGTCCTCATCTCTCATTGACCAGCTGTATGGCCCAAAGCAGGCCAGTTAGCCCCTCTGATTCATGTTTTCCATCTTCCCAAGTGGGGATGTTGCTATCTGCTCTCTCAGGGAGGTATCGTGAGGCTCAGGTACAGTAAAAGCTACAAAGGGTTTGAGGAAATGAGTGCAACATCCAGATAGATGGGAGAGGTTGGCAGTGGGTGGTGAAGTGGGGAAGGGCTGCAAGCAGGATGGAGGGTCTGAGCAGGACCACCCAGGAGCTGTGCCTGGGTAGCAGGGGCATCCTCAGGGGTCAGGCTCCCTATGGGGAAGAGGCAGGTGATGTAAATGATGGACCTGGGACAGAGCGAGATGACAGGTGTCTGTGAGTGTGTCCTGGAAGGAGCCTGCCCTGTCTGAAGAAATACAAGTTCTGATTTGACAAAAACAACTGCAGAACACATAAAAGACATCTGTGGGGCCATATCTGGCTTATGGGGCCCAGTTTGCAGCCCCATGGCTAGATGAATAGGTAAAGAAGGACTTGGAAGCTGGCTGGTGTCTTATGAACGAGTGTGTTTCAGAAGTATCAATTCATACCAACTCAAGGATCCATCTGTGGAAGGTGGACATGCCTGCCTAGCTCAGGGTTTTAGGCTATCAGATTCCTATTCATTCTCAGATGCCTTAGTGGGGACAGGTCCCCTGATGCTAATCAGTGAAGCTTGGAAAGGCCCTGATAAGTCCTGCACACAACTCATGAAGTCTTCCCTTCGATGCCTACTGTCCAGGTGACTAGAAGCACCACTCCAGGCTCTCTCTAGAAATTGGGAAGATCTGCAGTCCGGGTGATGCTCCTGTCCTTTCTACTGCCTGGAATGAAGCTCCTCCTGATGGAGCTGCTCAGAGAACCCCATCTAGGAGGGGCCAGGCCAGGGGTTGCTTGGTTTGAACCTGGTTCTTCCTCCTTCCTTCCCTCCCCTTGTATGCAGTAAACCAGCCTGGGAGCTGACATCCGCAGTCCTGCTGCCCTCGCTCGTCCCATTCTCCCCAGGGACATCAGGGTGGATATGACATTGGGACTTGTGTGGAGGCTGCTGGCTTTGGCAAGGTTGATTGGGACCCACACGTCAGCCTGGGCCACTTCCTCATCACCGTAACTCTGCGCCAAATAACAAGACCACGGGAATCTGCTAGCGCAGTTCTGGGGAGCGCACTCCATTACTCTCTTTTATTCACTGGGGAGATTTATGTGGCCTATCTCCCTTCCCTTTGTCCACCTGCGAGGCCCTATAAGTCATGTCCCCGGGCTGACAGGTCACAGGGCCTGTGCTGCTGCTCTGTCAGAGTGAGTGATGCCAGGGGGTGATTGAAGGAAGGGAAGGGTGAGAGGTCAGCAACAGACGGCATGATGGGAGTTGGGGATGTAATTATCACTCCCATGACATACTGCTGGCCGGCTCTCCCCCTTCTCATAATAGATATACACACTTAGGTGCAGCTCAGAGCGGGGGAGGGTGGCAACGCTAAGAGGGGCTGGAGGGACCTGCCGGAACGGGCTGCATGCAGTGGGCCTCACAGGTGAGCTTCCCGCACAAGGGCAGGCATACACCTGAGGGTCCCCTGGATGGCAGCCCATCCCTGCAGGGAGACCCAAGCCCGAGGCGCGGCGCCTAGGACAGAGGAAGCCCTACTTGCCTGCGTAATTGTTACTCCCTTTGCCAGGAAGTATGGAGGAAAGGTACAGACAGAGCCCGCTGAGGAGGTAACTGAAAAGAAAACTCCCCAAAATGTCTGGGGCTGAGGGTTCACTAGTTGCCTGGACAGTGTGGCACTTCCCACTGGCATTTCATCAGTCAGGGGCACGGAGCCACATGGGTGGTGACTCAGGAGATGTCAAGCCCCCACCTGCTCCAAAACCTCTCCCTCCCCGACTTGCTGTAATGCCTGGAAGTTTCACCAAGACAGCCGTCCCAGAAGACCCCTCCGGCTGCCTGTGAGGTGGGAGGGACAGGCCCTGGACTGGCCGGGACTCAGCACACTGAATGACAGCGAGCGCAGCTCAGTATGGTCAGTCAGTCCTGACGGTGAGTTCTAATGGGAGTTAGAAAAGGTCAGAAAATGTTATTCTGGAAGGTGGGCTCGAAAGGGCCCTGGGGAAGCCAGGCCTTGCCCAAAGTCTGTGTGCTGGGGTGAGGCTGTGGAAGGCATCAGAGAGAATCCTCAGCTGCACAGCCAGGTCACCTAGGGTCGGCGACTCCCTAAACGCAGGAGAGTCCCAGCTTCACGACGGCGCCTAGCTGAGTCACGTATCAGGCCCCTCTGAATTCGCATGCTCCTGGGTTCTCTCTCATATTGAATCTGGACTGGCCTGTGACTTGTAGCAAAAGTGAGGCTGCGCAAGTTCTAGGCCTGGGGCTGAAAATGCCTTCTGACTTCCACTTTGGCTCTCTTGGGGTTTCGGAGCCACCTTGAAAGAAGTCTGGGTCATCCTCTTAGAAAAGTTATGTGCAGAAAAAGAGAAGAAAAGAAAAAAGGAAAGAAGAAAAGTTACGTGCAAAGAAAGGCCTAGAGGATGAAAGACCGGGAGGAGAGAAAGTCCCAGTGTTCCCGCCATCCCACCGCAGGGGCCAGTCATGAGAAGGAGGTCACTTTGGATCCTCTAGCCCACATTGCAGCCATAGGCCAAGTCCAGCCAAAGCACATAGAGCAGAGCTGTGCTCTCCTGGCTGAGAGCTGCTCAGCCAACCCCCAACATCATAAGCCATAAGGTGGTGGTGGTTTTAAGCCATGTTACTTTGGGATGGTTTGTTATGCAGTAATAGATGACTCTCTTATCTCCCTCAGCTCCCTGCTTCCTGCTAGCCGCCCCCCCCCCAAAGCCCAAGGAAAGACCCTTTAGTGGAGCAGATACACTTGTACCAACTAGAATTCCTACCCAGAGGTGTACCAAGGGTAGGGTGGGGAAATAGCCCATCCTGAATGCAGGCATTTAGGACTTAGACCAATAAAAGTTTTTTTAGGGAAGAGTGTTTTTATCACTGGCATGGTTTAGAATTGCTAGGGCATGTTAGTGATAAAAAGCAGATTGACTTTCAATCATTCTCATGATTGTTTTTAAATTCTTTAAGACAGTGCACCCTTGGGGCGCCTGGGTGGCTCAGTTGGTTAAGCGACTGCCTTCGGCTCAGGTCATGATCCTGGAGTCCCGGGATCGGGTCCCGCATCGGGCTCCCTGCTCGGCAGGGAGTCTGCTTCTCCCTCTGACCCTCTCCCCTCTCATGCTCTCTCTCTACTCATTATCTCTCTCAAATAAATAAATAAAATCTTTAAAAAAAAAAAAAAGACAGTGCACCCTTTATTGCTTGCACCCGGACAGACTGTGCTCATTGCCCCATGCTTGGAATGCCGCTGGTCCTAGGTCTTCCTGGTGACCTTGCGAGCTTCAAGAAGGGAGAATTGGGAGGAGGTTGAATTTGGAACTGGCTCAAAGGTCCAAAGAAGGAAACACAGTAAGGAAGCACTTGGGCCTCCATTGTATGTAGGGTTTTTGCAGGTGTTATTGTTTTAATCCTCGGGGGGACCCTGCCTGCATTTTGACAGAGGGAGACAGGAGGCTCTCCAGGATGGGAGATTTGCCTAAGTTCACAGAATAAGCTCTGGGAGGGATGCCGTCAGGAAGTTGGAGCAATGCCGTGGTTGGGTATTTTTAATGATGCTTATCTAGAAGAAAACAGGAATAGTTCTAGGTTAAAGCTATAATTGGTAAAGAAGCAGCCATCATCCAGGGAGCCCGCATAGGGGAGTAGTTGGTCATTTTATGCTTTGGATAATGTTCTTGTTTTTGTCTATGTTCAGACATGATCTTGAAGCAGTCTTGTTTTCACCTTGATTCATCACAGTCAGAGTGGCTTTGTCTGATGTTGGTGTTCCGTGAAATTGTTTACAGTCATCAGGGAGCACCACAGTCTACCTGCGAGGGCCAGGCCAGCTCTCTGATGTCAGAGCAGCTCTCTTCCTCATGTGTGAACAATGGTGAGGTCAATCCAAGTATTTTTAGGGTCCTTGGCTTGGGTTGGAGGAAGAGGATGGCGTTAGCCCTGTTCTTCCACTTTTACCCTGGAGAACTCCAAAAGCTTCCCTGCCCCCAAGCAGTATCCAAGGCGATAGAGGACCCCAAGGCCGGGAATCTGCATTCTCAGCAGCTGCAAAGGCAGATAGGCATGAAGTCAGAATAAGAGTGTGGGGGGGGGGAGTTGGGGGGGAAAGATAGGGGTATTTCCTGTTGAGAAGGTAGGAACACTCTTCCCAGCCCGGTGCAGGGCTCAGGGAAGGTGGAGGAAGTGAAGAAGGTCATGGGGTCAGAGAATCAGGGCATGTTAGTGCTACAGAGACCACTTGGAGCATCAAGGGGAGCACAGACTATACTTGCAGAACTTTTTCCTCGAGTGAAATCCTGTATAGAAATCCAGTACATGAAACAGACATCAGCAGAGCCAGTGAAGCTGAATAGAGGAGCGGGGTGTCCAGAGGCCTGCCCACGCCCCCTCCTGCAGCCCCCCTATCAGTGGTCCCTGCATCAACACTGGGCATCCCTTAGGACTCTGAGGGTTGCAGGGTTGAAATCCCTCATCTCGTTCCATGTTGCACTTTCTAGAAGCCTAGAAAGGAGTGGTTACTTATCCAAGGAACCACCCCCTTACCGACCTTCTAGATTCTTCTGGGTCCTCCATGGCCTGAGGGACTTTGTCCAAATCTCATCCAGGTGTTCTTCCAACAAGATTTTTACTCTTAAGAACTTCTCTTTGGGAGATGTTGGTCAAAGGGAACAAAGTTGCAGTTACGTGGGAAGAATGAGTCTAGTGATCTAATGTACGGACATGATAACTGTACCTAATAATACTGCACTGAACGCTGGAAATTTGCCAAGAGAGGAGGTGTCAGGTGTACTCATCACACACAAAACGGTAACTGTGTGAGGAGATGACGTGTTAATTAGCTTGACTGTAGTAATCACTGTGTATGTGAATATCAGATCATGTTGAACACCTTAAATAGATACAGTTTTTATTTAAAAAGATATAATTAAAAACATCTCCCCTTGATGGTGAGGGGGCATGATAGATTCTTCTAGAGCACTAGAACTCTTCCATATCTTGATTCGAATACATGAGTGTGTATATATATATATATATGTATATGTATACATATATATATATAGTATACAGAGGGGCTGTGGATCCAACTCAAAACTGGCTCCCACCTGCTCGTAAGAGCTAGTTGTGTGAATCTTCCCAGCTCTGCATGCAGTGACATCACGTTAGTGACTTGAAATTGGCCATGATGGAATTTACACCATGGTAATTGGCAAAGTTACCATCAGGGCTTTTTTTTCTCCTAAAGAGTCAGTTAAACATTTACCAGCACACTGCTGAATGTATACATATATAAATATTCATTGAGCTGTGCACCAAAATCTGTGCATTTTACTGCATGTGCGTTGTACCTCAATAAAAAGATCCAGTCCCCTTGTTGCATGACTGCAACCTAAAATTATTGTACTGATTATCTGTCTTCTTCCTGTAAGTTCTGTGAGGGCAAGGACCTCATCTGCTTTGTTCGTCATCCAGTAATTAGGGGTTGCATGAAAAAAAGAATTTCCATGGTGCCAGTGCAGTTTGGGCCATCCCAAGGGTGTGCCTATCTGCGACCTGCCTAGGTTTATGCCAAGTAGCCTTTGAGATCTCCACTTATCCTCAGCAGCATAAACCTGGGCAGGTCACAGATAGGCACACCCTTGGGATGGGTGCCCAGGCAATTAAGAACTGCAAGATTGGCAAGGTTTCTTGTCCCCACTACTCTGCCATAATTGAAATATTTGCCATATTTGCCTTTTCCAGTGCTCTTCCATCCTCTATAGATCGAATTAACTACTGTTTCCTCTCTAGTTCTTTGCCAGTCTCCAAACAGAGCACTTACCTTGTTTGCTCTGTTGAATTGGGGGTCATGTCCATTCCTCCTGCAAGGCTAGAGGCTGTTTAAGAAGGACCACATCTTCCTGGTCTCTGCGTGGATAAGCCTGCGGGGCTTACCTGCACCAGACCCTTACTAGAGGCCTGTCGAATGAATGAAATGCACTTCAAGAGAAGAAAGAGAGATTGGGTCTGGAGGAAGAAGAAACTGCCCCACTGAACAAGATCCCATAATTGCCAAAACACGGGTGACTCCTTGGAAACTGGAAAGGCCAACGTGGTTTGGGATGTGGTCCTGCTTGGTGGTGGGGTCTGACCAAGTAGCCTTTGAGATCTCCACTTCTGCAACCTCACTATTCAAAGCACAGGACATGGCTGTGGATATGAGCGCCAAGTCAGAAGTCACTCTGCCATGTTGGCTTTCCCAGGCCGTGTACTTCCCGGATCTGGCACAGAGCCACTCCCTCCGCACACACAACCTTCTAGACTCTTCTGGATCCTCCAGGCCCAGGGAATTTCGCTCACATCTAATCCGGGCCTCCTTTTAGCAAGTGTTTTTGTTCTTAAATGTCTCCTTGCCCGGAGGATGGACACATGAGGGAGGCAGTCGGCATGCTAGAATTGCTCTATAGCTTGATCTGGGTGATGGCCATAGGAGTGCTTGTGTCTGTAAAAAGTAACTGCACCCTACACCTAATTGTGCATTTTGTGTAAGTTATACCTCAATGAAAAAGTAAAAGAAAGAAAACGAAAATCGTCCCCCTGTTGAGGAAGGGGCTAGCCCAGTGAGCCTGCCTCCATCACCTGCAGGGGATCCTGAACCAAAGGCCAGCAGGGACCGAGGGCTCCCAGAGGCTGGGCTAACCAGGAGAGGGAAGATGGAGAGGCAGTGAAAATAAAAACCTCTCAGCCTTCCCTGGAAAGACAAGGATGCTGGAGCCATTTGGGGTCAGGCCAGAAGAAGGCACTGGGCTTGGAGGAAACCCTCGGGAATGTGAAGGGCAGAAAGGAGCGGGGAAGAAAAGGCGTGGGCTGCGCTTGCTGGGCGGTGGCCCGAGCCAGTGCTCTGACCGCGGTGTGTCTGTCTCAGAGGACCGAGCGAGGCGGGCCGGGGATGAGGGGAGGGGGAAGACAGCGTGACTGCGTCTGATCTACAGTGACGAGTACCAATGTTAACTGTCACCTCTCATCTCCAAACTAAATCACACCTGGAATTGGAGGCGCCGAGGAGCTGATAGAGTCAGCCTCGCAGAGGCTACAAGTCAATCAGTGTGGAGATGCACACAGAGACACCGGCTCCATGAGGCCGGGCGCCTTCATTCATTCTGGGATTTACACTTGTCAGGCTGCCGCCTGGGGGTGGACAGGAGGAGGGGTGGGCAGGCTGGTTTCACTCCAGCTCCACTTAAAACTGGATGACTGGCGGCTCCTCTCCAGGGGCGCTGCAGGCTAGGTCCACTTGCTTTTGCTGCCTCTCCTCTTCTTTATCCTGTGGGTCATTCCCCAGGGTCAGGGGACTTTCAGGTCAGTGCGTTTCAGCCTCAAGGAGTGGGAGGAAGCCCAGCAGTGGGCAGATTGGGAAAGATGGTGGTCTCAGGGCCGGGGGTACTGGCTGCCCAGGCAACCATTGCCACACTGGGAGCATAAGAACGGGAAAGGAATCCTGTCTCGGGCACCAGCGGGGGCATGTGCTTAGAAGGGAGCAGTGGGGCCCTACGGGGAAGAGGGATAGATTTAAATTGACTACTCTGGAGCAGTTCTATCTGTGGTCAAATGAAATGTGGTCAAATGAATTTGTTTTGCTTTTTATTCATTCCTTTACTATACATTCAGTCAGTGGTTTTCAGCGAGGCTGTATGCAAAGGACTGAGTCCAACCATACCGAGCCCCCATATCCTGTGAGAAAGGAGGACTTAAAGTGTTACGAACTTCTCAGGCTGACGTTTCTATCACAGAATTAGTGTATGAATCTATAGCCCCCATCCCTCCATAATCCTCAGCACATTTATAAAGCACTTTTTCACACATAAACATAACTGTGCTAAGTGCTGTGCCAAGGAAAATGCCTGGAAATATAAATTCCAGATGGAGAGAAAAACATTGAGTTTCCATTGCTGTTTAAACATCTATTTTATTTTTGTTACTATGGAAGTAATATAACTTTATTACAGAAAATTTGGAGCAATAGGGAGGGGAAAAATCACCTAAAGACAAAGCTAGCATTTTGATATGCTTCCTTCTTGTCTTTTTTCTTATAGCTCTTTAACTTTTTTTTTTCTTTTTCTCAAAAGCCCATAGTCCAGGGCATGTCCCATGTCACTGAGTGTGAAGTTAGGGTGGAAGCTTCATTTTCTCTTCTGACCCCCAATCAGAGTGTCCCCTGAGGACAAGGCTTCATTCTGCCTGGTGCCTGGGCACACAAATGGTGATATGGGCTTTCGGCAGGCTGATCTCTTAATCCAGATTGGTATAGTCATTTGAAACTGAAAGCAGCTCCTTTTTATGTCGCCTGCTTCTCGGCATTAACTTCTCTTTGATGTAATTTTTGCTTCCGATGCTCTCTCCCTTCATGGGTTAGATTAGTGTGAAATTGGCCTGGCTCCTCCAGAGACTGCAGTGTTAAGCTTCAAATACTTGGTCCTTATTGGAAATCCTTAACCCACATCAGGGGAGAAAAGTGGCAGCATTACTTGGGAGTTGGGGGGGCGGTGGCAGGGAATAAGGAGGAGGATTGGGTGTAGGGCAACAGGGAGAGAAGTGCTTATTGGCAAGAGGAGGGTGGGGAAGTTGAGACTCCTCTCCACTTATTGATTGCTGAAGATCTCCTCGCCTTGATGTTGGGAGGAGGGGTAAGAATGGATCTTTGGGAACTTGAAAACGTGATAATAGGGGAAGAAATCTTGTTTAGTTGGCTGGAGCTCTGGCTTGAGCTCTGGCTGGAGCTGTCCAAAGGTCTTGGTTCTGAAAGGAAGGAAAGAGTGTTTGGGAAAGTAACGGAGCAATGTTACTTTTCCTAACCATGTCTAGATCCCTGGGGTTATACCTGCTCCTATGAGTGTTCTGTCTGGTTCAGGTGTGACCTTGAAGTGCATACAAGACATGGTTACCAACATTCTGTGAGAACTGGCAGAAGTAGGTCCCTTCACCTATTCTATCCTGCTCTCCTACCTACTCCCATCTGGCAGAGAAGAATGACAATTTGTAACTGAGCCAGATTCCTGGAGGGAGGACTCAACTGCAAGGGAGACTCAACTGAGCATCTGACCTCGAGGAGGGTGTCCCCCTAATTTTAAGGCAGAACTCTGTGTGTGTGTGTGGGGGGGTGCTCTTGCAGTGATTTGGAGAGAAGAGATACTCCAGGCTTGGGATAGCACCTCAACTTACTCCCCAGTGTCAACCTCCGGCCTTCTGCCCTTAAATTCAGATTGCTGCCTGAGGATATCACTGGAGGACAGAAGCTGCCAGAAGTGATTCTGATGACCAAACTGGCCCACGCTGTCCATAGAGGAAGAAATCACCAAACTGTCTGACTGTCAGAGTGTCCCGGGGGAACTTCAGACTCTCCATTCAAAGACAGTTTAGTTCCAGATATTTCGAGTTAGTTAGCAGCCAACATACACTTTCCTCCTGTAATTCCCATCCACCACTCTCTGCCAGGCGAGCCTTGACCTTTAACTGTACCCCATACTTCTGTCTCGCTTTCTTTTCTTCCCTGTAATGCTTCATTCCCGAGCCTTGGCCCAATACCTCTGTGACCTTTCTTTCCTTGGCCTGTTCTCTGTTCCTTCCCCTCACTCCTCGCGGGTCCTTTCACCCACCTTCCCACTCACGTGGGTCCTCAGTTTTGTTCTTCCCCCAGCTTGACCCACCTGTCCCCACTCGGTGCCCCTGCCCCTGGGAGGTCTCTGCACAGTGGAAGGGCCCAGGCCCACTCCGGTTTATTTAGCCTTGTGCCTCCTTGTGCCTGGGCCCGCCTCTCCCCTTCTTGAGTCCGCAAATCACTCCTTCCAGTGTCAGCCGGCAAATTGGTTTATCCTCCCCCCAACCCGGCTTTCATTACCTTGCCGAAATGAAGCGATATCTCCTCGGCGGAGGCTTCCCGTCCGTGCCGCCGCTGGCATAATAAATGAAGACAAAGTGCCGGAGGCATAGACCATCTCTCCCACCGCACCACCAGCCGCTGCCAGCTTCATTATTCGCTTAAGTTGCCGGAGAGAATTACTTAACCCTGACCCATGTATTAGGGGCCTGTATTAATGCCGCGACAGGCGCCTCTTACGGCAGAGAACAATTTATTAGTGCCGAAACAGGCTGCTTTTCTCTGTCATTTTTCCAATCTGAGCTTTGAACACACATCATTAAACTTGTCTGACTCTCTCCCCTTCTCCATCATTCCTTTTTCATTTTTTTAAACAGAAAGCACCGTACAGAATGGAGATTGTTCTGAAAATCTCCAAGTGCCTCTCTCTCTCTCTTTTTTCTCTCTCTTTTCTCCTTTTTCTTTTCTACTTTTCCTCTTTCCAGTTCTTTCCTTGGCCTCTTTTTGGCTTTGGTCTCTTTGCTGGTGGTTCTCCCACTTTCAGGGCAGAACAAGGGTGGGAGGGAGTATTTGGCTCCCAGAAGAGAATCCCTTTGGGTGTGGGGGTTGGGAATAGAGCAAGCAGAGCTCCCTGGGAGTCCCCTGAGCCCTGAGTCAGTTGTCTCTCCCCCAAATTCCTTTTCCACAGGCAGCCTGGCCCCTCTTTGTGCCTCCAGCTGGGAGCATCTAATTTGAAACCAGGCATTGGGATCGATTCTGGGAGCTAAAGGCCCCCAGTGTGAGGAAGGACTGGGCAGGGTTCCTATTTGTCGTGGGGACTTTATCATGTCCACATGTGGGAAAGAAAGTTGGGAGGGGTTCGGAAGCACCCCGAAAAGGCTTCGCAGTGTCTGAAACACCCTGAGCCCTGGTGTGGTGGCTGGCCACAGCCTGGGAAGTGAGCCATTGCGCTGTGCTGTGTACTGCCATGGGGCCACACACTTGGCTGTCCCTGACCACGGCACATAGTGTCAGTTTCAGGTGTTGTCGTCTCTGGCTCCTCCCGCGGCTTTGTCCCAGCACCTGAGCTCCACCTAGAGCAGAGCTTGAGCAGATTTGGGCGCAGATAGTGTGAGAGCTGACCCCAGGAAACAGGGGTGAGGGGTGGAGAAAGTGAGGCCAATAAGAAGGAAAAACCAATTCAAGAGTGTGTTATCCAGAGGGCTATTACAGGAGTGGGGCTTGACTCCCCCAGGCCTTCTGAGCTGGGTACAGAACACCCCCCAGAATCAGCCGTCTGGAAAGCCTGGGGTATTTGTCCAGAGTTTCTTGCCCCCCCACCATTGACTAAGGGCTGCCCCTGGGGGCATAAACTCTCCCATGCCCCTCCACTGCACTTGTGCATCACGTGAGGGGTACTGCTGAGCATCTTCTTGGAGAAGTCTCCAGCGCAGAAAACTGGAGACAAACATAGTGCTTCTTGAGGCGGGTTTGCTTTGGATGGGTTCACGTGGATCTGAGCGGCACAGCTATGGCCAAAATCAGAGGTGGGCTACTCCTGCCACCACCCCACGTGCCTGCCTCCTCCCCCCATCCCTCCCTCTCAATCCCCGGCCCCCCCAGGGCCACCAGCAGCTCTCAGCTCTGTCCAGGGGCTGCCGACACAAATGGCAGCACAGACCAGGCCGGGACATAAACAGATGAGGCAGGATGAGGTCAATAACTAAGAACTCTGGGGGCTGGCAAATCAGAGCGTAGAGACGATCTTGTAAAGATAATGACATAATTTTAAAAACGTGTGCTATTAGACCTCTTTGGGGGCTAGGAAATTTGACTGCAGGCTACCGGTTTAGCATCAGGGCAGATGGAGTCTTTAAAGAAGATGTGACTTTTGTGAAGTTTTTACTCACTTTTCTTGTGCATTCTTTGCAACTGAAGCAGATGGCTTCGGGACTTCTCTGTAAATGAGTACTGGGGAAAGGCGCTGAGCAGGACCGAAGAGGAGGAAAGCCCACTGAATTGAAAAGGCCAGTGGCTTTTCCTCCAGCCCAGTCCTCCCCCAAATTCCCCTGGTCTCCAGATCCCCGCTACCCTCCCTCCCGCTTAGCTCAATAGCTCTTGAAAGTTCTCTAATCACCTCTCTGCTTCCTGCATTAATGAGCCTCTCATCTCACTGATGGCAATCAGAATATTTGCTTATGAAAGGGACACGGTTAATAACACGATTGCTCCCCTCCGCCTTCTTCCTTCCTCTCCTCCCCCCTCCCCTTCCCTCGCCCTCCACACAATTCTCTCAATTAACGATAGGCAGAAATTAATTTTTCCCTTCGATCGAAACAATTGCAGGGAAGCCGACTGCCAGCGTCGCTCCAGATAGGGACCGCTCCCAGCAGAGTGGGGAGAAAGGAGGGGAGATGGAGGAGATACGCACGGCCCTATCTGCAGGCACAGGACAGAGTAATACAAATGTTATCCTTAGAAATGTACTTAAAGAGGATATGTTTATAATTTGGAGGGGATTTTCGGGGGCTCTGCTGCCCTCCCTCCCTCTCCAGGGCACTCCACTCGACTTCTGTAGAGCAGAACACAGAGTTTGTTGGGAATTTTGCTCTTGTTGCCTCAGTGAGCGGAGTGGGCGGGGGGGGGGGGGGGAGAAGGGGAACGGGTGGGGGGGGTGGGGGGTGACGGCCATTGTCTTGAGGCCACCACGGATAGTGCTTGCTTTGTGGCTAAAAGCAAAACATGAGGTGTCAGATCTGGCTGTTGTGTGGGCCTGGCTTATTTGCCTTTACCCTACCTTCTGCGCCTGCCTAGACTTTTGTGTTGTGCCTCCTTCCCAGCCCGTTCCACCATCCAGGTAGGGAGGCAGGCGCCTTGGTGGAAGCCAAGATCATATCCTAGCAAAGTGGGCATGAGAACACAGACCCTGGAGCCATACAGCCTGGGTTTGAATGCAGCTGTGCTACTTAACAGCTCTGTGACCACGGGCAAGTTACCTCACTTCTCTGTGCCTTGGTTTCCTCATCTGGAAAAGGGTGATCACAGCTGCCTCAAAGGGTTGTTAGCAGGATGAGATGAATGAATATTACTAAATACTTAGAATAGTACTTGGTAGGTAGCAAGTCTTATTCATATGTTCCATAAAGAAGTAAAAAAAAAAAAAAAGAAAAAAAAGTTATAGGCCCCTGTGGCAGTCAAGAACGTGTTGATCCGTTCATTCAACAAACATTTACTGTCCTATGGAGGACGGACACATTTTAAAGATTTGGTGGTCTGTGCACTCCAGCTCTAATATGGGCCACGGTGATATGGGCAGAATTCACCAGAAAAGTGGTGAGTGAGGTGCTATGGGATTTCAGATGGAAGAAGGAGGGAAATTCAGACAGGACAGGACCATCGGGGTGGGCTTTACTGAGGAGGTGGCCTCTGAGCCGAACTTTGAAGGATAAGTTGAATTCTTTCTATAGGTTGGGAAACGTCGCTGCTGGGCGGGGGGGGGGGGGGGGGGGGAGGGAGAACCCCCCCGCGTCACTCCAACCGGAGGGGGGGGGAGGGGGGGGGGGGGGGGGGGGGGGGGGGGGGGGGGGGCATTCGAGTCGCCCCCCTCCCCCCAGTCATCCCGGTAGCCCTCGGCGTTCCCCCGACCCCCACTCGGTCCCAACTCTCCCCTTTCTCTCAACATCCAAGAAAGATTAACTTCTCTCGCTGCGAGAAAGTTATCATTAGCAGAGAATTAAAAGAGTGATTAATGGCGCGTTCCCCCCCCCCGCCCCCCGCCCATAGGCCTTATCTGGTGGCGGTGAGAGGGACAATGCGGCGGCGGGCGGGGAGGAGGAGAGACGGAGAGGGAGCAATGGAAAACAATAAATATTAAGTGCAAGAAAAAAGGGAGCGCCAGCGCCGTTCCCACTTGTTAGATTGAAGGCGCCTCTCCAGAGGGGGAAAGGCTCCAAATTGCTAATTAGCGCCTCTGAAAAGGCCTGGCTCTGATATGCGCGCCGCTGAAAGGCCGCCGTTAATGAAGCCGCGGCGAGCCCGCTTCCCTTTGACTGGCCTTCATCCCTCCTGCGAGCCCCGGGCCGCGCGAACAATGCGGCGGGGAGCGCCGGCTCCCCCCGGCCTCGGCGGGACGGCCCGGGCAGCGCGCGCGGGGAGCGGCGCGGCGCCGGCGAAATGTGGAGGGGGAGATAAGGCCGAGCGCAGGGAAGAGGCTCACTCCCAGGGGCCCAGGGAAAATTTGCAGTTATTATGAAGGAGATGAGACAGATTAAAAGCCCTTGTGTTCGCCGCTTTGCCCCTTTATTTAGTGGCTTCATCTAGGAGATGAAAGAAGTTGGAAATGACTTTCTCTGCTCCGCGCTGCGAGAAGCTTCGTGGCACATTTCTTGACTTTATTCCTTCTTTTGTTTCTCCCTTCCTTGCCTTTAACCCCTGACAGACTTCACTGTGGCCACTGGCGCTGGAGGGCTGGAAGTGGGGACCGGCAGGAGCCTCCCCCTTTGACCCCTGGCAGCCAGACCTTGTAGGTTTGGGGCTTTTGGCTGATCCCCGGGGATCATGGCTGAGCTAGGGAGGAATGAGCTTGCCATCCTTGGAAGACCCCAGGAGGAGGCTGGATGACCCATTATCCAGATGGGTTAGAAGTTCGTCTAATGCCCTGACCTATTCCGGGAGGGCAGCCCAGCATTGTGCAGAGGGACTTCACAGCCAAATCACCCGTGTTCAAACCCAGACTCCACCACACGTTAGCCGAGACCTTGGGCAAGTTACTTAACCTCTCTGTGCCTTAGTTTCCTATCTGTAAAATGGGGACAATGATCATATACTGATACCTACTTCACAGGGTAGGATGGACTGATTGCATAACTTTCCTTGGTTTTTCATGCCTCCCTGTTCTACACCCACTGTTAGTACCTTTCCGCACGGACTCCTGGCCCAGGCCACATCACTAGCTTTGGCCAGCTTGGTTTAAGCAAAGGCATGAAAAAGCACTGTGTGTTTCTATCTCAGAATGTGTACCTCTCTGCGTACCTTTCTTGGGACATTACCACAGTCATAAGAACACGCCATGACTTGCCTCTGGTCATGCAAGTGTGACTGTGACAGCCTGCTGGAGGCATGTGGGAGACATGCTGAGGAGTGCCGAGTTGTCCTAGACAAGGATATACTAAAACAGTCAGCCCTCCAATTGACTGAAAATACATGAGCAAACCTAGCCAATCTGCCAGTCCTAGCCCGGATGGGCAAGGCTTTCTAGAAAGCTTATGGACTTGTGAGAAATAATCAGTAGATGTTGTTTTAAGCAACTAAATGATTGAGGTGGCTTGTGAGGCAGCATCACGGCAAAGTAGATAACCAATACACAAATTGGTGCCTAGAAGTTTGATGTTGCCAAAACCAAAATCAAAACAAAACCTAACCCTAAGATACATAGCACTGGCTTTGGGATGGGAAAGCGAGTGGAGTCCAGAAAAGATGATACAGAAACTACTAGAGCAGGTTGGACAAAAGGTGACCTGTATTACGTATGGTGAATCAATCAATAAAACTGTTGTCTGAGGTAATTAGGAAGGTAGAAAAAGTACTTAATGAACTTATGGATTCAAGTAATGAGATTTCCAGGTGGAATGTTGAAAGGATCAGCTGGCTCTTACTAAGCAAATATGAGAAAGATGAACTAAAAAAAGAAAACAATTGTTTGTCAACAGAATGTGTAGGGAATATAAAGGTCCCAGAACTTGCTGAATTGAAAGATAAAACTATTTCTCATCTCGTCTCAAGATTCTCAGTGTATCATATGGAACCACAAAAGACCATGAATATTCAAAGGACTCTTGAGCAAGAAGAACAAAGTTTGAGGCATCACATTATCTAATTTCAAAGTATACTGCAAGGTACAGTAATCAAAGCAGCATGGTACTAGCATAAAAAGAGACACATAGATCAAAGGAACAGAACAGAGAGCTCAGAAATAAATCCACACACTCACGGTCAATCGATCTTCAACAAAGTTGCCAAGAAACCATGATGGCAAAAGGAGGGTCTTCAACAAATGGTGCTGGGGATACTGGTTTTTCACATGCAGAAGGACGAAACTGAACCATTATCTCATTCCATACACAAAATTAAACTCAGGGTGCCTGGCTGGCTCAGTTGGTAGAGCATGTGACTCTTGATCACACGGTTGTGAGTTTGTGCCCCATGTTGGGTGTGGAGATTGCTTAAAAATAAAATCTTAAAAAGCATCAACAACAAGATTAAACTCAAAATGGATTAAAGACTTAAATGTAAGACCTGAAACCATAAAACTATTAGAAAAAAAACAAAAACAAAAAACCAGGAACAAAACTTCTTGACATTAGTCTGGGCAATAATTCTTTGGATATCACACCAAACACCACAACCAACAAAAGCAAAAATAGACCAATGGGATTGCATCAAACCAAAAAGCTTCTGCAAAATGAAGGACACAGTCAACAGAGTAAGGGGACAATCTATAAAATGGGAGGAAATATTTGCAAATCATACATTTGATAAAGAATAATATAGAAAATATAGAAGGAACTCAACTCAGTAGCAAAAAAACAAACAACCTGATTAAAAAATGAGCAAAGAAACTGCATAGACAGTTCTCAAAAGAAAACATACAAAGGTCAAACAGATATTTTTTTTGCTTACATCACAAATCATCAGGGAAATGCAAATCAAAAGCACAATGAGATACCACCTCACATCTGTTAGGATGTCTACTATCAAAAAGACAAGGGATAACACATGTTGGTGAAGATGTGGAGGAAAGAGAAGCTTTATACATTATTGGTGAGAATGTAAATTGGCACAGCCATTGAAGAAAACAGTAGGGAGTTTCCAGAAAGAGTGAAAATAGAACTTCCATATGATCCTGCAATCCCACTTTTGGGTAAATGTTCAAAAGAAATAAAATCAGGATCTTATAAGAAGACTTATTTGCATATCCATGTTCATTGCAATATTATTCATAGTAGCCAAGACAGGAAACAATCCAAGTGCCTGTTGACAGATGAAATGAGTAAAAAGATCTCATATATACATAAAAATGGAATGTTTTTAGCCATTAGAAGGAAAGAAATCCCGCCATTTGTGGCAACATGGATGAATCTGGAGGCCATTATGCTAAGTGAAATAAGCCAGATAGAGAAAGACAAATAATGTATGATCTCACTTATAAGTGGAATAAAAAAAAATTTTGAACTCATAGAATCAGAAACTAAAATGGTGGTTGCTAGCGACTTTTGGGAGGTGGTGAGGACTGGGGAAATGGTGGTGGTCAAAGGGTGCAAAGTTGCAGTTATATAGGATGAATAAGTCTACAGATCTAATAGAGAAGCACGATGACTATACTTTAATAATACCGTATTGAACACTGGAAATGTGCTAGCGAGATTTTAGGTGTACTTATCATGCAAAAAATTGGTAACTATGAGAGGAGATGATGTGTTAATTAGTTTGATTGTAGTAATCATTTCACTATGAATATGTACATCAAATCATGTACATCTTAAATATATACAATTTTAATTTAAAAACATATAAATAAAAAAACATTCTGGTGCAAAAAAAAAAAAAGATTCTCAACGTAATACAAGGCCTAGGACTTCTGCTTCTTGCATTAAAAGAGTAATAGGGACCGTTTTTACTCTCCCATCCTAAATAATTTAAGGAATACAAAAATTTCTAGTTTCCAACAAGGTAAAATTAGTCATGTCTGGAAAACAGTAAAAAATTACCAGGCACAAAGAAGCAGGAGAATATAACAATAATGTAAAGAAAAGCAATCAATAAAAATCTTTCAGTAAGTATTAAAAATCAATAAGAAAAACAATAAAAAAATAAAAATTACTACATACTACATTTTGTGTGTTTAACAAAGTAGAAAGAAACATGAGCATATTAAAGAGATACATGGAAGATTTTTTTCAAGGCCTAACTTCTATAAAAATACAGAATCTGAGATTAAAAAAATATATTGGGTAGAATTAACAACATGTTAGACACTTCAGAAGGAAACATTATGACTTTGAAGGCATAGGAATATAAACCATTCAAAATAAAACAGGAAAAAAAACCAGAAGAACGAAACGAAAAAGAAAAAGAACAAAAGAACAACTTAAAGTGACCTCAAATACATGTAATTGGAGTCCCAGAAGTAGAAAGGAAGTGAGAGGAGAAAAATATTTGAATAAATAATGGCCCCAAAGTTTCCAAATTCAATGAAAATTATAAACCCATAGATCCAAGAAGCTCCATGAATCCCAAGGACAAGAAACATGATGACACTAAGACCCATCATAGTCAAATTACTTAGAACTAGTGCTAGAGAGGGGCACCTGGGTGGCTCCGTCGTTAAGCGTCTGCCTTCAGCTCAGGTCATGATCCCAGGGTCCTGGGATCGAGCCCCGCATCGGGCTCCCTGCTCAGCGGGGAATCTGCTTCTCCCTCTCCCACTCCTCCTGCTTGTGTTCCCTCTCTCACTGTGTCTCTCTCTGTCAAATAAATAAAATCTTTAAAAAAAAACACAAAAAACTAGTGCTAGAGAAAATCTTAACAGCAGCAACAGAATAAAGACATGTCACACATAGAGGGAAAATGGTAAGACTGACAGTAGACTTTATCTCAGAAATAATGTGAGCCAAAAGACAATGAAGCAATAGCATTAAGGTAATGAAAGAAAAATGCCATTAAGCTAGGATTCTATACTCAGCGAACATGTTCCCCCAAAATGAAAACAATATAAAGACTTTCTCAGGCAAACCTGAAGAATCACCACCAACATACCAGAGCTACAAGAAATGTTAATTAAATACCTCAGGCAGGAGGAAAATGACACCACACAGAAATCTGGATCTCTTCAGAGGAATGGTATTTGGCACCAAAAATGGTATTTGTAAAATTATCATTTTCCTCATTTTGAAAATCTCTTTAAATGATAACTGTGTAAGGCAAACAAATAACAATGTCTTGTGGGATTTCTGCCATACGTAGCAGTAAAATATATGACAATAGCACGAAGGCTGGGAGAGAAGAAATGGAAGGATACTGTTGTAAGCTTTTTGTACTAGGCATAAAGTGTTACAGTATTACTTGAAGACATACCAAGATGAGCTAAAGATGTATATTAGAAACCCTAAAGCAACCACTAAAAATATACAACAGAAGTATAACGAATAAGCTAACAATGGAAATAAAATAAAACAATAAAATACACTCAATCCAAAAGAAGGAAGAAAAGGAGGGAAAAAAGAACAAAAGAACAGATGGGACAAATAGAAAATAAAAAGCAAGGTGGTAGGTTTAAACCTAACTCTTACTGGCTGAATTGTATCTCATGCAAATCCATGTGTTGATGTACCTCAGAATGTGACTATATTTGGTTAAAGGGTCTTTAAGAGGCAATTAAGTTAAAATCAGGTTGTTAGTATGGGCCCCCATCCACTTTGCCTGATGTCCTTATAAAAGGAGTTTGGAATTTGATACATAAATAGAGGAGGAAGACAATGTGAAGGCACAGAGAGAAGACAGCCATCTATAAACCAAGGATAGAGCGTTCAGGAGAAACCAAACCTACCAATAGCTTAATCTTAGATTTCAAGTCTCTGGAACTGGGAGAATCTGTTGTTTAAGCCACCAAGACTGTGGTACTTTGTTATGACAGCCCTAGCAAACTAACACATTAACCATACAAATAATCATATTAAATGTAAATATTCTAAACTGTGGGTCCCACCACCACAGGAACCCAGCTAGACCAGAACCAACTTCAGCTGCCTTGGCCCAGTCGTCTGAGCACTCCAGCTTCTTGCTCTTCTTTCCTTCCAATGCATTCCACGTAAGAACATACTCAGCCAAGCATAGGGAGTGAGTAATCTGGGTTTGGTTGCTTCAGTCCCTTGTTACCTGCACAGATGGGTCTTGGCTCTATCATTTTTTAGATGTGTGGGTTTAGGTAAACTCATTAGCCTCTAAACATTTCAGTTTCCTCATCTCTGAAATGGGGTTAATATACTGGATAAATATGTGAACTGTGCAGTTATGATTAAAGTTAAAGACCTTGAGATGGGATGACTGTCCTGGATTATCCATGTGGGTACATTATTTTAAGCTTGTGGCAATTTGTTATAGCAGAAATAGAAAACTAATACAAACATCTATAGTAAGCCTTCAGTAAATGTTACCCCAACAGAATCTCAAAATTCTGTAATTGAGAAGGGTACATGAGAGAGTATGAAAGGCATGGCATAGGAGGAATTTGGCAAACCTCTGCCACCTAATGCCCTGTGGCTACCTGCTCTGGATACAGAACAGTGTCTCCCACTGTCCCCTCACCTGGTATGCTCTGTGGGAGTTCTGTTTCTGTTGCCATTGATGCCACGGGGTGGTGGACACCTGCCCCACACTCCCATCCCAGCATCCAGGGAGGTTTCTTGTAATGCAAAGCAGAAAGAGTGCTGGGGCCAGAGAGGAGGGCCAGTTGCCGGGAGTCATTCATTTTTCAAGTAAATGCTGTCACTTCCTGCTGTCCTTGGTGGACACTGCTTGTATTAGTAACATCTCTCCAGTGGCTGTTGGAAAACAATTCTGGAAAGATTCTGGAATGTCTTGGATCAGTTTAGTGATGATTAGAGCAAGGAAAAGGGGACATGGAAAAACATTGTGGAGATGAGAGGATGAGGAATTCCTGCCTTCATCAAACTGTGCCCAGGAGATAGAAAGGCAAAAAGAAAGACAATGTCCCCTTTCTTATGATATTTATGTTCTAGTGGGAGGTGACACAAGATAACCAAGTATACATCAAATAAACAAGGTGATGTTGGATTATGATACAAGCCACAAGGGAATAAGGAGGATGATAAGACAGAAAATGGCTAGGGGAATAGAATTCCTTTGGATGGTGTTAGGAAAGTTCTCTATGTGAAGGTGACATTTTAGCTGAGACTTCAAAGATGAGGGGATCCCCCGACCCATGCCTGCAAAGCCCCATAGACAGGTATTCTTGGTTGCAGGACAGTGCTTACCAAGGCCCTGGGGGGTGCAGGGAGAGAGCGCCTGGTGGGCTGGTAGTGTGAGCATGGGGAAGGGAGTCAAGATGAAGCCGAGACACAGGCAGGGGCCAGATCATAGGCTGTTAAGGCCATGATGAGAATTCTCAGTTTATTGTAACTGCAGGGAATCTAATGAACCAGCTGCAGAGATGCTTTTCCCGTGTGTGTGTGTGTGTGTGTGTGTGTGTGTTTGTCTTATGGGAAGGACACAGGGACACAGGAGGGAGAGACCTATTATTTTTCCTATGTGTAGATCCTTTTCAGCTGGTGATTTTCTCATTCAACCAACAGTTTTGCTTTAATGGTCAATAGAGGGCAACTTGTTGACTAGACTCTCTTCCTCTTCTCAGTAACCACTAATTTTTTGGAGCACTTAATCTGTGTTGGGTTCTGTGTTAAACGGTTTGCATTCATTATGTCATTTAATCTCCACTGGAGAGATGTGTACATTCTGTTCTTGTCTCCATTTCACAGATGGGGAAGCAAGCGCTCAAAGAAGTTAAGCAGTTAGCTCTGGACACAGCTAGACAGTTCTGGAGTTTTACCCTTGGCTTCCCTCCTGCCTCTGTCATCTGTTTGCAGTCTGCCCAAAACTCCATGTCATCAATGATTTTAGTCACCAAGTGTGATGGCCTTTCCTTAGAACTATTCCTCACCAATTTTCCTTTTGGTTCTCTTTTTTCTTAAATTTCTCCCTTTTCTGGCTTCTGTACACTGGTTCTCTTCAGATGCTCTCGTTCTTTTTGAGCTGTCTCCTTCAACCCCATACGCTTCTCTTGCCATACTCTTCCTTTGTGTGTGGTCTTGCCTCTGACAACCATCATCACTTGAAGGTGGGAGCTTTTATTTAAATTTTCTCTTAAGATGGAGGCAATTGCTTCTAATTTCCCGTTCCAGCATTTGGTAAGCAAATATTTGTTTTTTGTTTTTTTTTAATTGACAATAGTTAGTGGGCACCTACCACATGCAAAGCTTTGTTCTGGCATTGATGAGAATACAATGGCTGGGACAGGATCTCTGGGGCAACGGGATTAGCTTCATTTTTGTTCACACAGCTCTATTGCTGGAGCTTGTCATAGGTGCTCCGTATATATTTGTTGAATGAGTAATTTAGTTGGGGAGGCAAACTTGCACGTAACTGGCTCTAATTCAAGGTTGAATGGAGCAAATGCTCTAGTTAAGATGTCAGAAGGTGCTGAGAGAGCCCAACAGAGAAGGCTTCATGGAGGTGACACAGGCATTCAGTCTCTAAATCACCCTAAATTTTAGCGGTGTTCAAGAAATAGCAAGTGAGGGGTGCCTGGTTGGCTCAGTCGGTTAAGCATCTGACTCTTGATTTCAGCTCAGGTCATGATCCCGGGTCGTGAGATAGAGTCCCACATCAGCCTTTGTGCTCAGCATGGAGTCTGCTTGGGAATTTCTCCCTGTCTCTCTGCCCCTGCCCCACTCATGTTCTCTCTCTCTCTCTCAAATAAAAAAATAAATAAAACCTTAAAAAGAAAAAAGAAAGAGCAAGTGAGCTGGTGTGCTCAAGTATGATGCAGGAGGTAGTGCAAGATGGATGAGGTGAAAATGTGTTTTGGGAATCTCACTCTACTGCCAGTGTAGAGAATGACTTGTCTGGGGACAGACCATCCAGAAGAGTGGTTACCTACCCAGGCCAATGGCATGCAGAAAGCAAAACAGGGAGAGTGACCGCAAGAGTACTATAAAAGCAAAATCCATGAGCCTTGGCATTTAACTAGATAAAGGGGTATAAGAAAGAAGCAGGAACTAAAAATGACTTTGAGGCATCTCACCTGGGTGACTGCATGGTGATGGTGACATTTCCCAAACAGGGAACAGTGAAGAAGGGGAAGATTTGGTAGGGACTATGGAAGAAACTAAGCTTTGTCTTGATGTCTTAAACTGGAGATGCTGGTGGAGTAAAGCAGGGGAGATAGCCAGCAGAAAGCTGAAAATAAAAGCTGGATTTCAAGAAATACAGGAGCTTTCAGAGCTGATTGAGGTAACTGACATCATGGGAGATGCCATGATGTGTGAGAGAGAATTTTTGTTCATAGTTTTATTTTATTTATTAAATTTTTCATTTGAATATAGTTGACACACAGTATTATATTAGTTTCAGGTGTACAACATAATGATTCAACTTCTCTGTATGTTATGCTATGCTCACCCCAAGTGCAGCTTACCATCTGTCACTATACAACACTATTACAATATTATTGACTATATTCTCTTTGCTGTGCCTTTTATTCCCATGACTCATTCATTCCATAGCTGAAGATCTGTATCTCCCACTCCCTTAACCCATCTTTTCCTTCCCCCTAGGCAACCATCAGTTTGTTCTCTGTAGGTCTGATTCTGCTTTTTATTTGTTTATTCATTTTTTTTTTTAGATTCCACATTGGAGTGAAATCATATGGTATTTGTCTTTCTCAGTCTTTCTTACCTTACTTGGCCTAATACCCTCTATGTCCATCCATGTTCTTGCAAATGGTACCATCTCATACTTTTTAAAGGCTGCCTAATATTCCATTGTGTGTATATGTGTGTGTGTGTGTGTGTGTGTGTGTGTGTGTACACCACATCTTTTTAAAAAATCTATTTATCAGTGGACACTTAGGTCGCTTATGGGAGAGAACTTCACTTAAGCAGAAAAGAGGGCTGATGGCTGTGGACAACCTTTGAATATTTCTTTCTCTCCCGTGAGAGTTACAAATTCAGTGTGTCCAAAATGGAATTACTCAATTTCCCACCAAATCTGTTTCTTTTCTTGACTTCTCTAGCTGTGCAAATGGTCCTGACCACTCTCTTAGTCATGCTGGCTCCAGACCTCAGTCCTCCTTGCCTCTTCCCTTAATTCTTTACATAGTAAGTTTCATCTATAGAAAATTCTGAAAAGGGGCGCCTGGGTGGCTCAGTCGGTTAAGCATCTGCCTTCAGCTCAGGTCATGATCCCAGGGTCCTGGGATTGAGCCCCACATTGGGCTCCCTGCTCTGCGGGGAGTCTGCTTCTCCCTCTGCCTCTTCCCCCTGCTCGTGCTTCCTCTCTCTCTCACACTTTCTCTCTCAAATAAATAAAATCTTTTAAAAGAAAGAAAGAAAATTCTGAAAATCCATAAAAATAACAGGTAGAAGATATAGTCATTTATAACGGAACTATTTTCAGTGCTGTCTAGTGTATCATTTTAGTCATATTCCTAGGCAAGTACGATTTAATTTCCTATACACATGAATACAGCCATACTCTACATTTTTGGAATAACCTTTTTATTGAAGTAAAACAGTCATGCAGAAATGTACACAAGCAGAAACTGATGACTTTTCATTCATTAAATATTCTTCCACATCAATTTTAAAAGGCTTCAGAGGTATTCCATCCCATAGATGTACCATAATTTAAACAACTAATCCCTGTTGTAGGATTTATTTTTCTAGTCTTCTCATCCCTCTCTCCACAATTAAAAATTTTTGTACCAATTTCCAATTTTTCTTCAGAATAAAATTCCTTAGAGGCAAAATTTCTGGGTCAAAAGGCAGGTGCATTTTAAAAAATAACCTTTTTATTTTAGACTACTGTTAGGCATGCAGAAAAATTACAAAGGTACTACAGACAGTTCCTGTACACCCCATACTCAGTTCCCCTATTAACATCTTACATTAACATAGAACATTTGTCACAATTAATGAACCAACACTGAGGCATTATTATTAACTAAAGTCCATAGTTTATCCAGGTTTCTTTAGTTTTTACCTAAGGTCCTTTTTCTGTTCCAGTATCCCACCTAGGATACCACACTACATTTTGTTGTCACATTTCCTTAGACTCTTCTTGGCTGTGACAATTTCTCAGACTTTCCTTGACTTTTTTTGCCCTTAACAATTTTGAGGAATACTGGTCAAGCATTCTGTAGAACGTCCCTCAATTGGGGTTTGTCTGATTTTTTTCTCTTGATTAGACTGGGTTTATGGGGTTTGGAAGGAAAGTATCATAGAGATAAAATGCCACTTTCATCATATCATAGCTAGCCTACATAGGATCAACATGATTTATCACTGTTCATGTTAACCTTGATCACCTGGCTGAGGTAGAGCTTGCCTAGTGTCTCCACTACACTCATTTTCCCTCTTTCCATGCTGTACTCTTTAGAAGGAAGTCACTACACATAGCCCACATTCAAGGAGTTGGGAGTTTTATTTCAGGATGAATTATCTACAGAAATTCTTCGGAATTTTTCTGCTCCAGAGATTTCTCTTCCCTGTTTATTATTTTATTCATGTCAGTATTCATATCATTAGTTTACTTATGTCACTATAGAGTCATGGGTATTAATTTTACAGAGTTTTAATCCAAAAGTACTTTACTTGTTTTGTTGCTCAAGGCATCTGTATTTGCAAGACTGAGTAATTCACTTCAAAGGTACCCGGCTAATAGTTGTGCCAACTCTCACAGTCAAGAATGAGGATACATTTCCTCTCAATTTCACACACCCTTTATAAAAGTAGGTCAGCAAACAAGGGCGAGGCGGAGGTCCCTCCCTAGTGCCCTGTTTCTTGACGTTCCCAAGGCAGACGAGGCCAGACTGGGGAGGGGTGTCCTTTCCCAGATGTGGACATCATCCCTTACACCGCCCGCCCTTAACCACCGCCCCCTGGGGCCCCCAACCCCTGTTCCCGGCTTCTCCAAGGCCCCGCCCTCCGTGGGACGGAAGTGGGCGCGGCCACAGACCGGAAGCGCTGGGCAGGGGCGGGCCTTCCCGAGCAGCTAGCCCCTCCCACTCCACCACTGCCCCACCCCTCCGGCCCAGACAGGAAATGAGGTCAGAAAGGGAAACCCCGGCGGGGAGACTCGGCCCCAAAAGCGGCGGCCATTGGAGGTGGCTGCGGCAGCTGGTGAGGGGGAGGAGTGGGTTGAGAGGGTCGGGGTCCCGGGGGCCGGCGCCAGCGGGGATCGGGACTACCGGCCAAGGCCGAGGGGCCATAGCCGCCACGGGGCTGCGGAGGTTGGCGGGAGGGGCGAGGGTGGCTGGGCCTTGTTTTTCGGGGCCCATCGACCCCATCCCGGGAAACCAGGTTCGGGCGTCTCCGGGGCGACAGTCACCTCTTCTCCTTTCTTCTTTCTGGCTCTTTTGGGCATACGACGGCGTGAGGGCTTGGTGTCCCGAGCCGTGTTCGCCCTAGTCTTCGGGGGCGGGCCGGGGCGTGGGGGAGTCCTTCCAAACAAGCTCTTTCTCACATCTGTGGCCATGTTGCGACCCCTGATCACGGAGGGAGTTTAGTCGCCAGGACTTTTTTTTTTTTTTTTTCAGTTTCTGCCCGAGAAGGGCTGACTCCCTGCCCCGGTGAGCCCAAATGAGAAGTTGCTTCCTGCCGCCTGCCTCCGTCCCAGCTCCTCGCAACCCCGTCTTTCGCTCCGACCGTACGCCTGCCTTTTTTTTTTTTTTTTTTTTTTTTAAACTTCTATCCGTTTCCCGTTCTTTTCTTTGCGTGGCTTACCTTTCCTCTCCTCGAGTGCTTGCTGGACAAGGGGGTCCTCTCGGAGTGTGCATCCGAGACTGACGGTGTGGGAAGCTCAGGGTTCTGTCACCAACTGTTCGAATTGCAGTCCTTTCGATAGGAAAGGATTCTGCACAAATAGCTGCAAGTGGTTCTGTAACGTTGTTCCACGTTAAAGTGTACAGTTCTGCCTGAGTTTTTAAAGCAGTAGTTCTTTATTAAGGAAGTAGGTTTAGACGTGCTGTCCCTACATCTCTTTTGGTCTTAGGGGCAGTTGTCTCCCAAACCCCAGTCAGGGCGTTTTAAACTGCTTCGTATTGCTTAAAGGGACTTGGTCATTTTATGTTGTGTGGCTTTTGAAACTTTGAGACGTTTTGTTTGGTTGGTAGTTTTGGAACTAGGTGTTCCCATTGCTCCCACCCATGTGGCACATAAGCCAGCCTACTGTCTTCTTGCCTTTGAATTCTTTGGCATAGGACAGCATGAAAATAGGTTTTAGAAAGTCCTTTGTGGAATGTAAACTGCATGAATGGAAATGCGGTCTAAGAGTGGCGCCACACAGTTTTAAATTCTAATTATGGACTTGAAATTGGGCTTAACAAGGGCTAGGGAGAAGATGCTAAATTAATACGTATTTAATAAGGAGTTGTATAAATTATATTAGACCTTTCCCTTTAAAAGGTCGTTTTGAAAATTTCTCCTTCTGCTCTCATCCCTTAGAAGGTTTGCCTCTGAAGTGACCCCTGAAGTATGAGGGTTTGACAAGAATGAATATAAAAATTGAGAAAGCGGTTAGCTAGAAATCTTAGAGACTCCATCTATCCGTGTCCTTTCAGCCTCCCTTATAGCCTGCTTTTGTGTGAGTGATACTAAAGCACATACTTATGATCACTTAATTTTCTGAAGGATAGGAAAAGAGCTAAAAAGTTGCTAATTGTTAAAAAATATATGACATACCCGGTAAATTTCCTTCCCTGCTAGCTTCCAGGTGGTATTTGGGACCAGAATGGGTGCAGACTTAAGTCTCTTTTTTCCATTCAGGGTACACATCTGGGTCACTACAATTTCTTGGATTACTAAAACTGCAAGCAGTGGTCCCTAAGGTGTGTCACTAAGTTGTCTTTCTCCTCCCTTCCAGAAGTATTCTTTTTTTAATTTTTTTTTTTAAGATTTTGATTATTTATTTGACAAGAGAGAGACACAGTGAGAGAGGGAACACAAGCAGGCATTCTTATCAGTAACCCCAGAGCATGGAATAGTTCTTTATCCATGGTTTTGAAGTTGTGTGTTTTTCTGCTCTTGTCTAATGAGACTTTCTCTAATCTTTTTGGATTTTATCATCAGATAATTTAGTGATAAGTTTAATTGGGGAAAAGGGGGAAAGATTTATTTCCCTGGGTTTGCTCATTTTTGCTAATATCCTAGTTGTGATCTGGTGAGTGATTTTTTTTGTGCTTTAAGAACATGTTTACTTGATGTACCTAACAAGGGCCAAAGACCTATTTTTGGTGGCTTAAGGGTGCATGGATGGGAGGAACAGAGTCTTACGTGTAGCTAGATGAAAGGTGACTTTGTTTTCTGTAGATAGGGTGGATTCTGCAGTGCCATGATATATTTTATAAAACTATTGTAAACAACAGAATTTTATTCAGGCTTTCTTTTTCTTTTTTCCTGAACTTTCTTTTGGCAGATGTGGCCTCATGGATGAGCTGGTACATGACTTAGCCTCAGCCTTGGAGCAGACATCTGAGCAGAATAAGCTTGGTGAGCTGTGGGAGGAGATGGCCCTGAGCCCTCGCCAGCAGAGGCGGCAGCTTCGCAAAAGGAGAGGCCGCAAGCGCCGTTCAGACTTCACTCACCTGGCAGAGCATACCTGCTGCTACAGTGAGGCCTCTGAGTCCAGTCTCGATGAGGCCATTAAGGACTGTCGAGAAATGGCCCCTGTTGCCAATTTTAGTGACTCTGATGACACAATGGTAGCCAAACGGCACCCAGCTCTCAATGCCATGGTTAAGAGTAAGCAGCACTCTTGGCACGAATCTGACTCCTTTACCGAAAATGCACCATGTCGACCGCTCCGGCGCCGGCGGAAGGTGAAGCGAGTGACATCAGAGGTGGCTGCCAGCCTCCAGCAGAAGCTCAAGGTGTCAGATTGGAGCTATGAGAGAGGCTGCAGGTTCAAGTCTGCTAAGAAGCAGCGTCTGTCCCGCTGGAAAGAGAATACTCCCTGGACCTCCTCAGGTCATGGGTTGTGTGAGTCAGCAGAAAATAGGACTTTCCTAAGCAAAACAGGAAGGAAAGAAAGGATGGAGTGTGAAGCAGATGAACAAAAACAGGGCTCTGATGAGAACATGTCAGAATGGTGAGAACTCCCTTACCCAGGGTTATTTTTACCCCAAGTACAAATCCACAGTCTTGATGAGTTCAGCTTTCTTTCCGAAGTAGCCACTGTAATGTTTACTTTGTAGCCCTCCTTTAAGCAATCAGCTAGGGTTTATCTCTAGCTTTTTACAGTACATTCATCATTGTGTTTCCCCGCGTCAAGGAGGCTACATATAATGAAACACATTTGTTTCTAAAAGTGGTTTAAAATGTGTACTTCACATGCGTAACCATGAATTTTGTTTTAAAAATTTACTGCTGTTTATGCCATGTAGATCATATGTAGATGTTGTAGATGTTGTTAGAACGAGGGTCTCAGCAGAGGCTGGGGGGTGTGTTTGTGTACGTGAGAAAATGCTGGTGCGAGGCACATGGAGTTTGTGTGTTTTCCTGGTAAACTGCCTTTCCCCATCAAGAGTCATGGCTTTAGATACTGGGCTATAATTCTGTTGTCTGCTCCTTCCAGTTTGACTGTATGGACCTGATTTTTTATGGCTGACATTCAGGTTGTCTGAACACATGGTGGGCTTTGAAAATAACAGTACTGAATCCCATTAGTCTTATAACAAATGTCATCGTGCCAGAAACATTTGGATCTGTTGGGTGTATGTTTAAAATGGCAGTGTAGTTTTCGGTGACTTTGTTTTCTGTATTTCAGATAGTCCTAGGAACATTGATAATCCCCACCTTGATACTTCAGTATTATTCTTAATATCAGCATGATATCTGTTTCTCAAGGAAGATGCTCTTGGTATTTTGGATGGGGCGATTCTTTGTGGTCAGGGACTGTCCCATGCTTTACAGGATATTTGGCATCCCTGCATTGTTCCCATCCCTTTCATAGTATCAAAGCAAATGCCTCTATGGGTGCTGCCTTTTCCCAGTTGAATGTTCAGAACGCCACTGTATGGTAGGCACAGCTGTTCGTATTTTATAGAAGAGGAGATGGAGGTTAATAGCATTTAGATAATTTGCCTAAGGTCACCCAGTGGCAAAACTAGGAATTGAACCTGATTCCGAAGTTCATACTTAACCACTTAACCACCACGTTTTGCCGCCCTTTAAGTGTGCCTTTTCCATGGCTCTTTTTCCGTCTCATCTTAGTTTTACACCTGTAGAATGTGTGGCCTTTCTTAGGACTTTCCTTTTTTGAAGTTTGTCTGAAAAACAAAGACATAAATCGTAGGAACTATGAGGTGAAGCTATGTCAGTAACAGGGAAAGCTGCTTAGGTGTTTATCCCTGTACCTTTAATGGGTGATTTTTAACCCAGTTTTAACAGTTTTTCTGACTAACTGTATATTTGCCACTCTGCACAACCAGATAGGCTTATAATTTGGCTTCCCTAATTTTCCTTTAATGTATATCCTAAGACCTATTTGCCCAATTTATATGTATGATTTTGGGTTATGAAGGGTTTGTTTATTGTTATTTTTAATCAAATAAATGTTTAGTCAACTTAATGGCCTTTTACAATATCAAAACCCTCATTTGAGGCATTTTAAGTTTGTTTTGGTATCAAACCTATATACCAAATAATTTACTGTTGAAAATAGTGATTGTTAAAAATTGTTTTTTGCGATGATAGCTTGTGTATATTTTTTTCCCCAGAATTTCTTGTTAAATTATGAAGTAATTGTAGGTGAAGAGACTGATTCTGTCTACTCTTAAGGTAACAGTCCAAGAATGGTTCCAGATACAGAGTCTGTAAGTAATCTAGCAGTGAGGCACTTCAGTCTTTCCAGTTCCTTCTTACCCCAGACACATCTATTGCATGTTATAGTCAGGTTGTAATAATAAACATTCTAGTTATATGAGAGCTTTGATAAGTTGAAGTAGGCAGCAATTCTTAGGAAATTCTTATTCTTTTCAAATTGAGAAGACCTTGTTACCCCCCATTTGTGCTATCTGCCTGGTCCATGACTTCAAGAGTTCTTTAATAACATGGATGGCCAAGTCCTTGTAGCTATGAGGGAATAATAGGTTGAGTAGTAGCAGACCTAAAATGAGAATACTTCTTTAGAATCTAATTATTTAGGAGTCTTAAATATGCCTCGACTTATGTTGCTTCATCTGTAGTTATGAGCAGAAGTGCTCTGTATTTTTTCACCCTAAATCTACTCTATGGAGAAAGAGAGGTGACTGCAAGTTATATTCAGTCTCTCAAGTAAGATGGAACTAAAATCTTCTTCCCTCAATTATTATTATTATTATTTAAAGATTTTATTTATTTATTTGAGAGAGAGAACATGAGCCAGGTGAGGGGCAGAGGGAGCCTGATGCAGGACTTGATCCTGGACTCCAGGATCATGACCTGAGCCGAAGGCAGACGCTCAACCAACCGAGCCAGTAAGTCCAGGCGCCCCTAGAACTTTACTTTTTATCAGTGGTATTAAGGATTGACAGTCTCGGGCGCCTGGGTGGCTCAGTTGGTTAAGCGACTGCCTTCAGCTCAGGTCAGGATCCTGGAGTCCCGGGATCGAGTCCTGCATCGGGCTCCCTGCTCTCAGCAGAGAGTCTGCTTCTCCCTCTGACCCTCCCCCCTCTCATGTGCTCTCTCTCTCTCATTCTCTCTGTCTCAAATAAATAAATAAAATCTTTAAAAAAAAAAAAAGATTGTCAGTCTGTATGATTCAGCTTGTAAAATTATTAGGATGAAGGTGATCATTAAGCTTAATTTAGCCTTGTCAGTAGATAGAATTCTTTTAAAAAAAATGTGTGTCATATGTTTTAGGTTTGAAAGTGTTATGTCTCACCCGGAGAGCTTTATTTCTCATTTCCTTAAACTCACTTTACTAATTAACCATGGAATAGTCTTAAGTTTGACCAATAATTCTTTTTACTTCTCTTTTTCTGTTCTTCATTCAATTCTACACCAACCAATCCCTTAGAAGTTCTAAGGAACTGAAAGTGGTTATGATGTAATAGTATTTTATACCTACAAAAAGATCAGTTGTTATTTTAATATTTTCCTGTGTATGTGTGTTCCATTCTAAAATGGAGCAGTTCTTTTGTAAAGTTAGTTTTTACTGTATTCATATTGTCTATATAGCAGCTATTAGGTGATTCATAGCCTAATTTTGCTCTGTTCTCCACTAACATATCATTTGTTTGTTCCCCTTGAATATAGTTTAGCTTCTGTTCTTTTATAAGTGAATTGGTTTGGTGTTGACCTGAAGTCTCAGTCAGGAGCCTTCCTAAGGTGATGTATTAGAGGCCGATCTCACAGGAAAGAAAATATTCCCTTCTCTTGGAAGGCAAGTGACAGAGATAGAGTGCTAAACCTCCCCCCTCCTTCTCCAGCCCAGGCTGACCTTCTGCGGCCCCTTGCTGCCTCTTGTTTTCTTATTTTTATAGAAAATCAATATCCCTTCTGACACAAACAGTAGCTCAGAAGCAAGAATAAATGGGAGAAAGCTGAGATCTCTGTCCATCACCTTTCATTTTAACTCCCCAAACTCTTTAATTATGAGCATGCTTTGCTCCAGGTGTTTGTGACAGTGAAATTGCTAAATGAGGACCATTTTAACCAAAGATTGGGTGATCAGTAACACTCTATAGCAGTAGCTTGTTGGATCAATAGCATTCATTATTTCATGGTTAAGGTAAGTAGCTTCTTTTGCAAGTGGAGCTCATTAATCAGAGGCTACTGGAACTGTGGGAAGGAATATACATGGTAGCTTGAGGTGGTTTTGTTTCCCATTCCATAACTGGGGATGCTGGCCAAGAGTACCTTTACCATTGTTGCAAATGGTACTGTTGCATTTGAGAGCATTAAATAGGTACTGTGGTGTGCTTACATAGATTTACTCCAAGTTCTGCTAGTATATATCCTTAGGAACAACTGAGAAAGACAGCTTGGGAGGTGGATTTGATACTACTGTATTTGAAGATCTGTCTCTTGAAAGAAATGTGTTCCGATTATTTTGTGTGACTCTAGAGGACAGTGGTAGAACTCAGAAAGCACAGAGAGTTAAATGTTGCCTCACTAACATTCTAAAAATTTGCATTCTAAAAATGAAATGAATTGTCTCACGGGGTGATGAGCTCTAGGTCACTGAAGGGGTTCAGGCCTGGGCCTTGGTGACCATGTACTGAGTTAGTGTAGAGTTGGAGAGGTTGCACTGCATGATCTTTCAGGCCCCTCCGACACTGAGATTCTGTCATCGTTTTCAGTCACAGCCTCATTCCAGCGCATCATTGCAACTTTCTATTTTAAAAAGCATCTGATAAGCAGCGTGAGCTGCCTACTAAAATACTTACAAAGACATAAAACGTTGTAAACTCACATCATCAGAACCTAGGACCTAGAGTTGGCCTCTTGCCAAGATTTCCTCAAACCACAAGGCTGATAGATGTGCGGTTGGAAGCCCACATCAGCAGCGCCAAACCGATGCTGCAGGTAGGTAGCCAGAGCCTTCCTCCTTGCTCTGTAGTCAGATCTTTGTTCACAAATGCAAGGTCCATTTCAGTCAGAAAATCAGGCAGCTGCAGCTTGAGCTGGAGTGTTGTTCCTTCCTTTACAGTAGTCCCCTCTTATGCACAGTTTCTTTCTGTGGTTTCAGTTCCCGGCAGTCAGGGGCAGTCTGGAAGCACATGACCCTCCTCCTGCCACATCAGAAGTACTTGGAGTAGCCTAACAGCCTCACAACGCCTGCGTCATCCGCTTCACTGCATTGCGAGCCGTAGGCATTTTACCCTCTCACGTGAGCCTAAGAGGAAGGGTGAGAATAGTGAGGTATTTTGAGAGGAAGAGACTGCATCCGTAAAACTTTTATGGTACTCTCTTGTGCTATTTTATTATTAGTTATTGCTTATCTTTTACTTTGCTTAATTTATAGGTAAAGCTTAATCACAGATATGTACGTATAGGAAAAAACATGGTCTGTATAGGGTTAAATACTATACAGTCTCAGGCATCCACTGGGAGTCTTAGAAGTCTGCCGTGGATAAGGGGGAGCTACTGTACTTCCCAGCCGGTACCTTTCAGTCTTTATTTGGAGGCTCTAACTCCCAGAATACACTTGGATGGGGAATTAGTGTTTTCTGTGTGTGCGTTTGTGTTTGGGGTAGGAGGCAGTCATGGCAAATTGAATCCTGGGAAATATATTCTCCAAGAATAAAGTTTACTGTTGGCATGGGCAGAGAAGAAAAAAAAATCACTCTTAGTGGTGCGTTCTAGAAATTTTAATGTTTTATATACCTTTATATATTTCAGACTCTTGGAATGGGGTCAGAATAAAGCAGTGAGAGAAGACCCTGTCTTAGTCCAACATAGCTGTATGAGAGAAAAACCTACCAGTGACACTGGGCATTAGGCCAGTGGCTCTGCACATTGTCTTGGCCAGTTGCAGATGTGAGAAGAGCAGGTTTCCCATGTCCAAGGGAACAGAGAATGGGACCAGGCGTAATTTACACACCCTTTCTATTGACAAATAACCAGATTCTAGGTAAACCAGTTCTCAGCAAGAGGCCTTTGAGCAAGTTCTGCAGAATAAGGGAAAAGGAACATCATCCTGAAAGTTCAGAGGAAATGACTGCCAGTGGAAACCAGAAGAACATTTTAGAAAATCTTCTTTAGGATGCAAGAAGACATAGTCACTTTGTTTTTGTTTGGTTGGTTTTTGTTGGTTTGTTTTAAAGTTTTTATTTAAATTCTAGTTAGTTAACATAAAGTGTAATATTGGTTTCAGGAAGTGACTCATCAATTACATATAACACCTAGTGTTCATCACAAGTGCCCTCCTTAATACCCATCACCATTTAGCCCAATTCCTACCCACCTCCCCTCCAGCAACCCTCAGTTCTTTAACAGGCTCATATGGTTTGCCTCCCTCTCTTTTTTTCCACCCCTTGCCCTATGTTCATCTGTTCGGTTTCTTGAATTCCACATATGAGTGAAATCATATGATATTTGTCTTTCTCCGACTGATTTGTTTCCCTTTGAAACAGAAGCAGTGAGTCATAAGGGCAAGGTGGCTATTTGAAAACCCAGTAGTATGGGAGGAGAATTGTAGGGAAATTTGAAATGTAATTCCAGTGTTAAAACAGGACAGTTCATTTTGCTGAAAATTGAGTTGATGTGGAAAACTTTGGAAGCCCTTCCAAAAGGAGAGAGGATGTAAAAATGAGAGAGAAGTTGATATATCTGGAGGACAGAAGATAGAGGCCCAGTCTGAGTAAATATTCCAAAGAAAGAAATTGAAGCATATTGCAATAGAATAATGATCTTGAGAATACAACTAAAGAGAAAAAGTGTTCCTGGGTTGAAAAAAATTAAGTATAAAGATTAAAAGGAAAAAACAAATGAAAAGACACATCTGCCTAGACATATCCTGGCAAAATTTTGCATTCTGCATTGGTGGTCAGGGCAGAACAGGTATAAAGAACAATCTTTTCTTGCTCTGCGGGGAGCTTGCTTCTCCCTCTGCCTGCCACTCCCCCTGCTTGTGTTCTCCCTCCCTCTCTGACCAATAAAATCTTTAAAAAAAAAAAAAAAACAATCTTAAAAGGGATGAAAACAAGGCCAGCATTTATCCCTACAGTACTAAATGTGAGGGGCTACAGTTGCCTTTTAGAATTTTGAGTGGGGGAAGGGTTGCTCTCCCACTCCTCCCTGACTTTTATATATAGCTTAGAGTTCATATGGAAAGGCAGCAGAAAGACATTCTCAGACATTCAGGTCTCAGAATGTATGCTCTTCAAATTTTACTCTGAAAAGACATTTCATCTAACTAAAGGTGAATCTCTCTTAGCACTAAGAAAAGGTTAAGTCTTAAAAGGATGGGTGGGTTTCTCTAAGGCATAGCCCCCCCAGTGCAATAGCAGAGCCCTGAGGACAATCATTACCTTTACAAAGTATACCTGATTGCACGGGCTGCATTAATGAGCCTGTGAAACCAGGGAGGTGGTTTTCTTTCATGGTGTCCTCTAATTGAAACCAAAAAACAAACTCCTTCATTATACATTCTTATAACTTATTGTGAGAGTAATTTTGCAGTTGATGTGAGATATTTTTCTGAAAAACCTCTCCCTCAGTCATGTTTACTTTTAGACTCTGAAGTCTACATCAGCAGTGCCAAACCGATGCTGAAGGTAGGTAGCGAGAGCCTTCCTCCTTGCTCTGTAGTCAGATCTTTGTTCACAAATGCAAGGTCCATTTGTGGATGTAGTTTACTTTTTAAAAAAGACTCTGATTATATGTGGTTGTAAATGTACGACCTTGACCCAGGAAAAAAATTGAGCAAAGATGTTTTTGGGCTACTTAAAAAAAAAAAAAAAATGGGTAAGGAACCCAGGTGTTAACTTACTGATAATCAGCTTTTTGATTATAGGTGATAAACTAATTCTATACCTCTTTATTTTAATTGAGACAGGTATAAACTACTCTCATTCAGCTCTAAATTTGCAGTTCTCTGTGATTAGGAATACGAAAGAACCAGCAAGCTGTCAGGTCAGAGGACAAACTATGTTTTTTTCTTCCAGTTATGACAATTCAGAGAGATTTGTCTTATTTGAAACTAGAAGCTTCTTGTTAGGGCTAGAATCTAAGTAGGGAATTATTTTCAAAAAAGAATTCATAAAAATGCTATATTATTTATTGCTGCAGAAAAAACTGCCCTGCAGTTTAGTAGCTTTAAGCAACAAACATTTCCAATTCCTGAAGTCAGGAATCTGGGAACAGCATAGCTGGGTGGTTCAGGTTCAGACTCTTGTATTGTTGCAAATTGTTGGCCCTGGCTACAGTTGTTTCAAGGCACAACTAGGGCTGAAGGATCTACTTCCAAGCTCAGAGGGCTGTTGGCAGATTTCAATTCCTTCTAAACTGTTGGACTGAGAGTCTCAGTTCCTTTCCATGTGGGCCGCTCCACAGAGCTCTTAGTATCCTCAAGACACCGGAGTTGGCTTTTCCCTAGAGGGAATGATTTGAGAGAGCAGGAGAGAGAGTGAGAGAGCATGCCGGCCCTCCCTGAGTGCCCAAGATGGAAGCCACAGTCTTTTATAACCTAATCTCAGAAGTGACCTACCATTACTTCTGCCTATGCTGTTGGTTACACAGATCAACCAGAGTGGGAAATAGCAGGCAGCTGGGATCATTGGAAGTCATCTGGGGTCACTGGGAGTCATCTGACAGTCTTGTTACCACAGATGTCTCCCCATCTGGGATTTTCTTCTGAGTTAATATGAAGCTAGTTTGAGGAATGGTATTCTCAGAGTAATATTTCCCCAGAATTTGGGGGAATGTTTTTACTTTGATTTCAAAGGAAGAGCATTTAGGAGGAACTCAAATGGCGAGCAAGGGTATAGATCACTGAGATTATATTCTGTTGTATTTTAAGTATGTATACTGAAGATGAATGTTTATTTTTAAAATTCACGATATGGCATTAAGAGGGAGAGCTTTTGTTTTGTTTTGTTTTTTAAGATTATTTTAGAGAGAGGGAAAGAGTGCAGGGGGGAGAGGGGGAGGGAGAGAGAAACCCAAGCATATGCCATGCTGAGCACGGAGCCTGGAGCCTGGAACCCAGCGTGGGGCTCAGTCTCAGGACCCTGAGATCACAACCTGAGCCAAAACCAAGAGTGGGATGCTTAACCGACTGTGCCACCAAGGTGCTTCAAGAGGGAGAGCTTTTTTTCAAAGTGAGTTCCTGATTAGTTTTCTTGGTGTCGGCATGTTTGATGCATTTTTAGCTGATACGCAGTATAGTCAAAGCACAGCTAGAGCTTCCTCTGTGTCTGAATGTTTTACGTAGCAAAAAGCAAAGAAACACTCTTTCCCAAGTTCAGTTAATCTGTAAGCATTTTCAGGAGAATGAAAATGAGAAATGCTGAATTGAAAAAGTATCTTACGAAGAGGGAAAAGTGGAATTACTTGGCAAATGAATCTCTCTGCACCATCTGTGTTTTGATGGCCGTTCAGTGAGCACATGGGCTTTGGAGATACACCACCCTGGCTCTGATGCTTATTTGCTGTGCAATGTTGGGCAAGTTGCTTGACCTCTCTAAGCCTCACTCCTTCATTTGTAATATGAGGTTGACATAGTTACCTCGTAGTTTTGGGGAGAAGAAATGTAATAACGAATATAAAGTACTTAGTACTTTGCTGGGCCTGTAGTAGACTTAACTCGTATTAATAATTAACAGTAGCCTTCTGTATTAATAATTTTCTTAAACTCAATTCAAGTACCAAACTCCTTCTTGAGACACTTGTGGTTTGGATATCTGCTCAGGGCTGTGTCTGCCTCTCTTGAATGAAACCCAGGGAAAATACTAGATTTCGTAGGCCACATTTATTTTTCCATTCCAAAATGAAAATAGATTTGAGTTCCATAGAATTTTTTTTCTTTATGGAAGTATAATTGAGAGTCCTATAGAATTGACATTACTATTTTAATAAAAAGACTGTCAGGAAGTTACTGCTATTAACTTCTAAAATAATAATGGACACATACAAGAATTAGCACCCTCGATGTAGCTTTTGAATCTTTCATCCTTTGCCCCTGTATAATGCTCTAGAATTCACAAAGTGGGTTCACATGCCTCATGTCATCACATCCTCAAAACAACCCATCCACGTCTTACATGCGGGAAATAGGATTAGAGACATGCCACAAAGGCTATAGAAGGGGAAGCAGCAGAGTTGATCTGAAGGAGTTCATTCCATTTATGTAGCATTTGCTGAATGCCTGTTTTGTGCCAGCTGCTCTTCTAGGCCTTGGGGACATTAAAATGAGCAACATCTTTCCCTCTTACTCCGCCTCTTCTCTCTATGGGCTCTTCTTTCTGCCTGGGCTAGGCAGGGAGGGGCCATCTGTACTACTTGAGTCAGTTTACCAGTTGGCTTGAAGGTCCAGCTACCTTCTCATGATTCCTGGGATCCAGAGGCCTCAGACTCTCTGAGGCCCTGGCAAGAGAATGACATTGTTGCTACTATGGGTTGTTGACCTCTGTCCCTAAAGGCTGGTTTTATCCAGCAGAAGTGCACAGCCTCCTCTCCTCCTCTGAAGTGGTGTTTCCTTTACCATGATGCCCAGCCCACTCCATCTTGTAGTTTGTTCATCACTATAGATGAGGGTTCTCAACTTTGAGCCAGATAATTCTCTGTTGTGAGGGCTGCCCTGTGCATTGTAGGATGTTTAGCAGCATCCCTGGCCTCTACTCAACAGATGCCAGTAGGATAGCAACTTGCCCTCCAGCGCTCCCAAGTCCTGACAGAATGTTTCTCCAGACATTGCCAGATGACCCTGTGGGTGCAGGGTGGGGGTGAGGGTGGGGTGGGGGCGATGAAGGGGGTAAAATTGCTTTGAGTTGAGAGCACTGTGATGTTTCTAAGTGCTAAGATAGGGTTTTCACTTCATTGACTTTGCTTTTACCAACAAGGATGAGTATCAAATTTAGAAAACTTAGTAAGACCAAAACACTGATCTCTTCTGTAGAACAAAAATACTGTAGTTTTTAAAACTTTTTTTTTTAAAGATTTTATTTATTTATTTGACAGAAGCAGCGAGAGAGGGAACACAAGCAGGGGAAGTGGGAAAGGGAGAAGCAGGCTTCCCGCTCAGCAGGGAGCCCGATGCGGGGCTCAATCCCAGGACCCCGAGATTATGACCTGAGCCGAAGGCAGTCGCTTAACCAACTGAGCCACTCAGGCGCCCAGTTTTTTAAAACTTTTTAACTGAGAGTTTTTGCTAACTTGAAAAAATACCCTTTAATTGCTCCTCAAAAGGGCAAACAGTTCATTTTCAGAATTTGGAAAGAAAAATAGTTCAGATGATAGCATTTTAAAGTTTATACCAAGGTATATACAGTGTTTGGCTAAGAGTGTTTGCCCTGGAATTAATTATTCAAGTCACTGAGGGGTATCAGTAGTGTTTTGTTAAGCTTGATTCCTATGATAATCTAGTTCTCTGAGAGTAGATGCCATGCCCAGTCATCTGGTCTGCCAAGAGTGCCTTGAATTACAAAGATGCCCAGGTGGGAAGGTTAGATATATAGATGTGTGATAAAACAGAAAAAAAACAAAATGTTAATTGCTGTGTGTGATGTCAGTAGATGTGATGGAGTGTGAGTGGTAACTGGAACTTCTTTCAACTTTTTCATATGTTCAAAAGTTTTCATTATAAAATGGTGGCGGAGGAAAGCTTCTGGAACTGCAGGTTAGGGTGACTTCCTTTACATATCCATTATTTCAGTTGGATGTGGCTCAGTTGCTTTTCTGACAATATTATAATAATTAGGTAACACATTTGGTGGTCTAAAACCCAGGCTTTAACTTTATTTGTGTCTTACTTAAAGTGGTGGCTATGCTGCTGAATTAAGTGTGGGAACATTTTTTAGTGAAAACCACTGTAGAGAAGTGTTATATATTATTACTATTTTTACTCACAGAGGAGTGCTTTTGAGGTGTTTTCTGGCTTCTGAAATGGGGTGGTTTCCTCAGTGTCGTAAGGTTAAATTGTAGGCTTGCCCACCCCCTTATTTGCAGAGTAGTATTCATTGGAAAGCATTCTTCTTTCTCTGTTTTCACAGCCTTCTCCCGTAGTCTGGACTAGGTTTTTAATAAAACGTACACCTTTATGTTGTTACTGACATGTTTCTTTGACCACTTTAGAGTGGTTTCTGGTGTATGGTAAATAATTGCTTACTAAGGGAATGAGTGAAAGCTTAGGAGAAATGGGGGTAGGAATTCTTCCTTCTTTTTCTGTGAGAAACTTCTTATTGCCTCAATTTGGGATTGAATTTTTTGAATGATGTATAAATTATTTGTAGGGTTAATACATTTTTAGAAATTTTAGAGATATTCTAGGAAGATTTTTTTTTTTTGTATGTGAACTATTTATAGTTAGAATCATGTGAGAACAGGGAGTACAGAACAGCTCTCAAGGCAAAGACAGGAGGCATTGATGCCGCTATTGCTGCCATTTTAGGAAAAGATTTCACACCTGCTATCTTTGTGGGTTTTGTCTAGTTACTTTTTCTGAAGATTAATAAAGGCTAAGTTTCTGTCTTCCTGACTAAGCTTTGGAGCACCACAAGTAGAGTGGACGCTAAAGGTAGGATCATACTTTTTTCTTACAAAAATGAGGAGCAGAGCTTTTTCTCCTTGCCTGGTTAACATACTCATAGCAAAAAAGTTATAAACCAATTTGAATGTTTTGGAATAAGAAAAACATGTAGGATTCTGACATCTTTTAACTACAAAGGTGCTAAAAGAAACTTGTGTTTATTGACAGATATGAGCTTAGTTTTAATTAGACATTAAACATTCTGTTTAATTAGCTAACTTAACATTTTGTAGTTGACTAAATCGTTATTAAAGTCCCACCAACCTGATTTTTTTTAAAGAAGTCATGACCTCTGAGCCAGAAGTGAATGAAGTCTGTAGGACTGGACGACTTTGGCCTATAACTTGGAAGGGGAAATATTTGCTTCTACTTTCTAGCTAGCACTACATTTTGGCATGCTGTATCATAGTACATGCCACAAAGTTCCCACTTCTGTTTTCACCAAGTTATGCTAACAATTTCTTACATATGATTAGATTTCCACAATGCAAGTCCTTCTGAGAGAGTAAATAGAATTAGCAGATGCTGTCTAATGAAATAGTCATTTCCAGATACCAGTAGACTGGTGATACTTTTGTGTAATAAGCATTCTGTAAGACAGATTTTCTTTATGAAGAAAATATCTGTCTCCCTTGATCATAGTCTTAAAGTTCTGATGATATTTCTGTGACATTGCCATTCCTCGAATTAACTATGTATGGAAAGCTTAGACAAGTTTAATCCAAGCTTTTTCAAAAACAGTGAGTCTTCTCAAATGCTGTTGACAAAAATAGGAAATGTGCGGAAGGCTTTAGGTTACCAACACCTTTCTTGATCCAGCAGATTTCTTTGAGTTTGCCCCCTTTGTTTAGAATATGAGGAGAGAATGGAATCCATGCAAAAAAGGATCAAGGAAGCACTGTAGCTTGTAGTACTTACAGGTGACTGGAAATGAATGGGGAAAAGAACTGATAGATTTTGTAATAAAGCAAACAGTTTTAATTTTTTAATACTAAATACTTGAGTAGAACTTGTAATACATGTAGAGCTGGAATCAGCAAATTTCCTCTGTAAAGACCAGATAGTAAATATTCTAGGGATTTGTGTGTGATATGTTCAGTGTTGGAGCTGCTCAACTTTGCAGTTGTAGTGTGAAAGCAGCCATTGATGATATGTAAATGAATAACTGTGGCTGTGTTCCAATAAAACTTTATTTATGGACACTGAAATTTGAATTTCGTATCATTCCCACATGTCACAAAATGATTTTTTTTTTTTTTTAACCTCCAATCATTTAAACTGTAAAAATCATTCTTAGCTCACAGGTCATCGCAAAAATAGGTGGCGGGCTGTTGTTTCCCGATCCCTAAATCTCAGTTAGTGATATTGCTAACTAATAAAGTATATGGCATGATGGTGGGCTAAAGTATCTGTTCCATGGCCTAATGTGCTTTTTAAGCACTCCTTACTCCACTCAAGAGGAGTTAAAAAATGTCAAATTTGCTTTTATCTTTGAGGCCAGATGAGGATAATAAAGTAGTAATATGAGAGAACGTGTAGTAAGACTCAAGGGAGTTAGACCACTGATACCCTTAGGAATTTGCTAAAAGCACAAAAATAACACCGTTACATTCAGCAGGCACAGTTCCTTGAACTCAGCAGTAGGAAGAGTGCAGAACTCAGTGGGGATATCTTCTGGATTTTACTACAGAGCTCTTTGAAGATTCTAAATCCATCAGAATCCGGTCATATAGTTTTGTGAGACATTTCTTGGAATGACACCTGAGAAAGTTCCCACTTACAAGTAGAGAAGAAAATAAAATGAAAGAACCTTTGAAGAAATCGAGTACATTTTATTGGCTCTTGCTGCAGCAAATTTCTTGGATCTATTCAGAGATAAACTTAAGTGAAGAAGGCATTGCTACTTAATTTAATCAGCATTTTAAGGATTTAGTGTTGGCAAGATACTTGGAAATGTTGCAAAATACAAAATATTTTCAGATTTTTGATCCAGAAATGTAGGCTGGGATTTTGCCAAGCCTATTCCTTACGCAGTATGATGAGAATGTTTCTTCCTTGCTTTGGTTTCTTCCAGCTTGTAGAGTAGGTGAAAAAAATTGGCTAGCTTGGAAGGAAACACTCCCACTCAAGAAAATAGTTCATATTGTAAAGAATAGAGAAATTTTTCTTGAACCAGATCAATCAAATTTAATGAAGATTAGGCAGAAGAAATGCAGCGTAAGAAGAGGCAGAATCGATTGTTAGTGATAGCTTGGGAAATGCAGCCAGTTGAACAGAATTCTATAGGGCAAAAGTTTTATTTCAGTGGGTTCAAATGGAGTTTGTTTTTATATTTTTATAAATAATATTTTTATACTTTTAACCTTTTGTTTTGAAAATGAGTGTTGTTTTACCCACTTCATATCAGGAAGACATTAAATTTAGAAAACATAACTTTGGTCATACTGACTTTTTTTTTTCCTCTTTAAATTTTTTATTGTTATGTTAATCACCATACATTACATCATTAGTTTTTGATGTAGTGTTCCATGATTCATTGTTTGTGCATAATACCCAGTGCTCCACGCAGAACGTGCCCTCTTTAATACCCGTCACCAGGCTAACCTATCCCCCCACCCCCCTCCCCTCTAGAACCCTCAGTTTGTTTTTCAGAGTCCGTCATCTCTCATGGTTTGTCACCCCCTCTGATTTCCCCCCCCTTCATTCTTCCCCTCCTGCTATCTTCTTTTTTTTTTTCTTAACATATATTGCATTATTTGTTTCAGAGGTACAGATCTGTGATTCAACAGTCTTGCACAATTCACAGCGCTCACCATAGCATATACCCTCCCCAATGTCTGTCACCCAGCCACCCCCTCCCTCCCACCCCCCACCACTCCAGCAACCCTCAGTTTGTTTCCTGAGATTAAGAATTCCTCATTATCAGTGAGGTCATATGATACATGTCTTCATACTGACTTTTTTTCTGTTCATGGATTTTTGTTAGCTGTTGTGTAAATGGGGAGAAAACTTGATAGATGTTAGATGTCTTAAAGTTGGATAGCTTCATTTGAAACTGATAATTGACAGTATTTATAAATAAAATGGGTTGATAAATTTGTGGTGTTTGATATACCCAGACAGGTTGAGATTACTTCTGTGAGCCTTAATAAATAACTTTCTAATGCTAACCTAACTGAGTGAATTTAGATGTTTATAAAGTACTTTGAAATATAAGCAAAAGTTTTAGAGTTTTCCTTTCGTTTTACGGGAAAATAAGCTCTCCTCTTTGGCCTAATTATGAAATTTACATTTGTGATTGGCTAATGAGCTGGAGTGAAATCAGGGAAACTTGGGATGTTAGATTTGAAAATCAGAACGGGCACTGCTGTGTTTTTCACAGGAGCTGATGTGTTCTCTTGTGTTTGACTCTTTTTTCCAGTGAAACCAGCAGTGTGTGTAGCAGCAGTGACACAGGGCTCTTTACCAACGATGAAGGACGGCAAGGTAATCTTGATCCCAGCTTTGGGCTGTTGGTTTGGTATTTCTGGGGAGATTCTAATAATTAGAGGAGTGACTCACTTGAGAATATGGTGGTGGTTTATGGCAGTGGCTCTCAAACTTTAGAGCATTTGAAGGCCACCTGTTAAAATTCCTGAGCTCCTAGAAATCAAATAGGTCTAGAGTTGGCCCCTGGAATCTGAATTTTTCATAAGTACCTGCAGTGATTTTTATGCAGGTAGTTCAGACTTTGAGAATCATTGATTAGGGGAATATAGTGTCAAGGATGGGACTTGAGGAAGTTGCTAATTTTATTAGAACCAAAAAATATCCTTCTGTATTATACTTTTTATTGGATATTAAGACATTCTTATTTTTACATAAGAATTTACTTTTATAACCTTACTTATAAATGAGCATAGTGTTCTAGATGAATATATTATAGAAAACATCTTTATAATGTTAAAACTCCTGAAGTTTAGCATAGAGCACTGTGAATAAGGCTGGTATATGTTAATTACCAGTTCTTTATCTTTATAGCCTAAACAGTAATTTGAAACTTTGTTTTATCCTGTGCACTTGCTTAGGACCACACTAATTGTGTACCAGTAATAATTTCATATAGCTCCTTTGGACTGTAGTTCTGATAATCTAAATAAGGGATTTGTAGATGTCTAAAGTCCCTTTTAGCTCTGAGAGCCAATGATTTTTCTTTAAGGTTTAAGTGACTGAAGGACGGAAGCACAATGGCTATATGTCCAGGTTGATCCAGATAGGCTCCCTAGTAACTGAAGGAATCCTGGGACTGTGACACTCAGGATCCAACTTCTGATTTTGGAGAGAGATCATGGGGCAGGGTATCTGACCTGTGCCTCAGGTGCCTCAGAGTCGTGGGCATGAATGGAGTTGCTGAGCTTCCTCCTATAATAGAGGTTGTGAGTACATTTCTATCCCTTTCTGATTCTGAGGGAGCTATGTGTCATTAGAGGCTGTGTGTGTATACTCCCAGGTAGGGTGCAGCTAAGGTCTTGATTCTGTTGTCTCATACCAGGGAAGTCTGTTTGTCTTTCCATGAATAAACCAGTGCATACTATTCAGAATTACAAATTTTGCTTTTTCTTTGCTTTTATACTGTTCTATGGAGCATCACAATGTGTCTCTCTCTCTTTTTTAAGATTTTATTTATGTATTTGAGCAAGACACAGAGATAGCGGCAGAGAGCATGAGCGGGAAGAGAGGGAGAAGCAGGCTCCCTGCTCAGCTTCTGGGTGCTGAGCAGGGAGCCTGACACAGGGCTCCATCCCAGGACTCAGGGATCATGACCTGCGGGGAAGGCAGACACTTAACTGACTGAGACACCCAGGCGCCCCTCACAATGTGTGTCTTAAAGACTATGATGTGTAATTATCCAGAGGTTTAAGAAAGTGTGGACAGATGAAGTGTTGGGCCTTTGGAAAAACCTTTCTACTGGTAAGGAATCTTTGGTTTATGATGGAAGATTTTAGAATATTCTATAGCCCCAGCTTTCCTCTCTGTCTCAACTTCATGCATTCTGATGATGTTTAGATTCTTGGAGTTCTCAGCACAAAGCTATGTTATTTTCTGCTTCCATGTCTTTTTTTATGCTCGTGTCTTTGCCAGAAATCTCATCCTTACCTTTTCTTGAATGGTGGGTCATCCGCCAAGACACAGTTTTCCTTTTGCCCCTCCAGGGCATATTTATAGACTGAATCAGTGGGGTCTTTTGCTCTCAATTTCTTATGGGGTTTGGCCAATAGGAGGCATTAGCAGAGGAGTGGAGGGAGGGAGGGAGGTGAATGATACTGAGTGTATTAGGCAAGTTTTTATCATGATAATACTGTTTAACAGCCCCAGAATTTCAGTGGTTTACCACATTTATTTCTTGCTGTGGGGCTGGGCGTTGGCTGTGGTTCAGCTGATCTAACTTGAGCTCACCTGGTCTCTAGGCTTTAAATTAGGTTTGTATCTACTCAGCGTATCTTATCATGGGACCTCTCCTAGAGGCTCTGTGTGGCATGGGCTTCTCTTGCTGGAAAACGTGAATGCTAAGTGACCAAACCAGAGCATACATACGTATTTAAAGCTTGTGCTTGAGTCACATCTGCTAATGTTCTACTACCTAAAGCAAGTTATATGACAAGCCAGTTATCAGTGGGATGAGGAAGTATGCTCTCTGCCTCAAGGGGAAGGCTCTGGAATTTCATGATAAAAGGCAAAAGGCATGGATGTATTATCATAGGGAGGTAGTGAAGAGTTGGAAACAATAATGCAGTCTACCACATTGGATTGTCGCTTTCCCTGGCTCCCTTTCTGTTCGGCAGCCTTCTATAACCTCAGTTTTCTCTCTGGTCTCTGATAACCATTCTTTCTCCGTGCTGCTTCAGGTTTAGGAAGGGTAAAGATTCCCCACTGTGCTGGCTCCAGGGTGCTTCACCATCCCTTATTGGTTTCTGTTAATACTGTCTACACTTTTGTAAATAGTCACTTCATTAAAGTCTCGATTATCCCATTTAAATGTGTGTGCATTTCCTGAGGATTCCGACTGATAAACACTCCGTGCAGGTCTCATCTCCTAGAACCCTTACTCTTTCTTTCTCTATACTTAGTGCTTTCTTATCACTTACCATATGACGTTATTGTTTATAGATGTGTGTCTTTTCCATTGAAGCCTTCCAAGACAGGAATTTTTTTTTATTATTTGAAACTACAGTGGGTAACACATTGCCTGGCATATAGTAAACTCTTTAATAATTAGTTCCTGAGAAGGCCAGATAAGGGGGAAATTCTCCTTCTTCTCCCTCAAACAGAATTAGACATAGAACCTCAGATTATAAAACAGCTAAACCTATTTTGGTTAAAGCAAGAGGAGCAGGAAGTCCGGAGCCTGACCCATCAGCCTCTTCCTTATTCTCTGCCCAGTAGTCTTTTGGGGGAACTGCTGTATCATGCATCCTAGTGAACCCAGGGTTGGGGACTACTGGTCTAGATGACTTCACAAGGTTTCCTCCAATGCAGTGAGTCCCTTTTTATATTGCCAGAAATCTTGAGTGAATGCTTGAGAACCAAAAAAATGCCATTATGGGATGCCATTAGTCTTCAGGAAATACGATCTAGCTAACTATCCTGTTTTAATAAATGGCCTAAGGAATGCTTATGAATAAGAAAGGAATTAATATATTGACATGCAGAGAAACTAATCGTTCTTAATTCTGAAGCCTGTCTTTAGTTCATCTTGTGTACATGGTTTGGTGAGGGTAGTGATTCTTAAAATGTGGTTCTGAAATCAGCTTAGCATCACTTAGGGAACTTGTTAGAAATGTAAATTTTTGATCCTTCCCGGACCAGAATCAGAAACTTTTGGGGGTAGGACCCAGCAGTCTGTTCTGACAACACTTTCTGCTCCTTTTGATGTACATTGAAGTTTGAGAACCACTGTCTAGAGAAACAGCTGTTGGTGGTGTGTTTTTATAAGGGAACACTTTGAGTAACTTTTTTACGGGCATTTTCATTTTCCCTTTTAGAGATCTCCAACGTGAGTTAAGAGTTATCATTATCCTGGCTCATGTCAGTGGCCCATGAATCTGATACTTCATGTGCTTAACATGGCCTGAGCAGTTTTCCTTGGGATCCGGCATATATTAGAGAATGAATACACCGTGAATTCTTTAGATGTTCTTGTAGTAATTCCCTTCATCCTTGCTATTTTGAAAGAAGTATGGAGTGGCAGACCTAAAGTTATCTGTCGTACTACTTTTTGTGGGTAGGAACAAGTTCTGTTCCAAACTGAGTTGCTGTCATCCTAGCCAGTAGAAAGAGGTTTGAGCCAAGAGTCTGGCTATATGTGTCTAGTCTTGACTTTGTCACTGATGAAGAATCTGGCCTTGGGCAAATGGTGTAACTTTATGACAAGCCGTGGGGGATTATATTGCTTGTCCCTGTGGTTAGTTTTTTCCTGGTTGCTTGGATTGCTAGTGTCAAGATGATTTTTCTGTCGCATTAATGGGGTACCAAGGAAGAATTGAGGTATAGGTATACATTTTTAATTCACCTATTATGACAAATGCAAATATAACATCCCTCTGGAGTAGCTAGTTTTGAATTGAGAAACATTTGTGGGCTGTGAACCCCCAAGTCCATTTATACCACAGAATGGTACAGAAGAGGCAACTTATTTTTGTGTTAAAGGCTTTGGAGTTAGTCAGGCTTTAGGTTCAAATCTTGGCTTCATCATTTACTAACTTGATCTTGCCTTCTCTGGGCTTTAATTGCTTCATTTATAAGTTGAAATTAGTGTAGGGTTTAGAAGAGATAGTATACTGACAGATTTTTAGCATGGACCCTCATAGGTGGTAAGGGTTTAGTAAATGGTAGCTTTATTAGTTTTTTACTCTCAAAAAAAGTCCAGTGTACCACAGTATGACATTTATGTGAAACTAGTTTGACACTCTAGTTTTCATCATAATACAGATAAAAAAGAAGGATCAAAACAATTTTTTTGTACTTTGATTTTATTTAAAAAGTATAATCAAATCTATAGCTCTGAGAAGTCATCCTCCCGTTTGGTTTTCCATAGAACATGTTAAAATTCCAACTTAACAATACCATCTTTTTACTTTAGGGGATGATGAGCAGAGTGATTGGTTCTATGAGGGAGAATGTGTCCCAGGATTCACTGTCCCTAATCTTCTGCCGAAGTGGGCTCCTGATCATTGCCCTGAAGTAGAAAGAATGGATTCTGGACTGGATAAACTTTCCGATTCCACATTCCTTTTACCTTCTCGACCAGCTCAAAGAGGTAAGTTCTGGAGACCAAAATACACTTCACATTTTTATGGTTCTCTTTGGGGAGAATCATCCCATGGCAAGCATACTCATGCCTCTAAGCATGCATTAACTATGTGAATTTTGAAGCTAGTCCAGGGATTTTTCTAGAAGATTCAAGGGTGAGTCTCAAAGCTTGAGGTTCTCCATTCGTACCTAAATCAACCCATGGAGACTCTTGGGATATCTATTAGCAGGGCATTCCTTCAGCTTGCTATTGCCATTTGTGCCAGATTTAGGAAGCCTAGCAGCGTGTCACTGCTGCTTACCTGCTGTGAAACCGATGGGCTATGGAGTGCTCAGTGGGAGCCTGAAGTATTGGATCTTGGAAGAGAACAGATTTCAGTAAGAACATTCACATACAAGGTATAATGACATTTTTTTAATTGGATGGTTTTAAAATAATTCCTTAAATAATTTTATTTTATTCTATTATTGTGGACTTAAACACAAATACATCCTTTCCTTTTGCTTTTCCTTTACTTATGATATAGCAGGGTAGAGTGGAAAGAGCCTAGGACAGGGGGAAGGAACTGGGGTGATAATACTCTGAGGTACTGTCTTCTAGCTCTGACTGACAGAGTCACTTCATTTCCTTGGGATATGGGGGTCATCACTTAAAATAATTGCGGCTTTGAGCAAACTGTTTCAGGGGTTTCTCTTAGCTCTATAAATTTATGATTCTGGGGTGCCCAGTAATCAATCAGTCATTTATCAAGTATTTGTTGGGCATCTGTTGGTGAACAGAATTGTGCCCAGAGCTGTAAACTCCTATAGCATTTTGTTATGATAAATTTGGGTGATTGAAAGTCCTTCTCAAAACAGTTGGCTCTTGGTAAAGATTATTGCCTGGCTGAAGCACAAATTTGCTATCTTAATAACATGCCTCAAACATTTCAGCGACAATTTCTGAAAGTTCTTTACGGACCACTTAAAATGCACACAAATAAGAACAGGAAGAACAATTTAAAATGGCCTGTAATTCCATACCCAGAGACAGTGTCATTGTTAACACTTGGGTGTGGATTCTTCCAGTTGTGTTTTTTATGTATAGAATACATACAGCAATTAGAAAAATGGGACTATACTATACAGGCTATTATTACTATTATTCTAATGTTTTACTATTATTCTAATGACTTAAATGTTTTTGAAATAATAACTAGCATTTAATTTGTAATTAGAAATTGTTGATAATGCCTTTTATTTGTGTAGTGTTTTCAGTTTATAAAGTACCTTCGCTGGGCTATTTCATTGAGTCTTCACATCAGCCCTGGATGATAGGACTGAGCGAGTGATTATCCCTCCTTTCTAGGTGAAGATGCCTAGGTCAGAGGTAAAGACACACTTAAGATCATACTGCAAAGACAGAATAATAAATCCTTGGCAAAAAGACTAGTGATACTAGTTTAAGAGTCAGTCTATGCACCAAAAATGAATCATGGAACACTACATCAAAAACTAATGATGTAATATATGGTGATTAACATAACAATAAAAAATTTAAAAAGAAGTAAAAAAAAAAAAAAGAGGGAGTTAGTCTAGTAAGATCCTGGGGAGGAAGGCCTTTGGTGTACTAGAAGCCTATCATTGCTAATGAATCTTCTGCATTCCGTTTCTGAGGACTTTCTTCTTTTTTTTAGGGTACCATGCCCGCTTGAATCGTCTGCCTGGAGCTGCAGCTCGATGCCTCAGAAAGGGCCGAAGACGGCTTGTTGGGAAGGTGACTGCTCTTACTGTCTACTGGGCTCACTGGGAGACTGGGAGGACAATAATCCCTGTGGGATTTGTGTACCCTGTTGATGAGCAAAGGTGCTGCAGAATTCCTTGGAGTAAATTAAGCCAACTGAAATATTTTGCAAGTTCATAAGAGTGAGCCTTAATGGAGGCTATAAATGGATACACACGTAAAAGATGAAGCTGAACTCGTACATAAGTTTTGACAAAGCAAATACTGTTATGACAGTTTGTCTATAAATCTACAGGCCTGCTCTTGTCTCTTCTTTCTTTTGATTAACCTTATATTATTATTGTAGAAATTAAAATACTCTTGGCTTCTTTATAACTCCTGAATTCATGAATGATTCTTCTGTCCTCACTTTGGTCTTTTATTCTAGAATTCATTAAAAAGTAAAAAACTGGAAAGAAAACCTGTTATCAGATTTCAAAAGCTTCTCCTTGGCCACATGGGAGGACTCTCTACCATTTATTCAGTTCTGCCTTTGTCAGGGACTGTACTGGGCACTCAGTTCATTTAATCCTCCTAACAGCCTTATAGAACAGGTGATATTCCCACTTAGCAGATGAGGAAAACTTGGGTTCAAAGAAGCTAGGTAATGTCTGATATTACCCAGATAGAAGTCGCAGAAGAGAGGATTGAACCCAGCTGTACTTCTCTTTTATCTTTTAAAATTATTAATTTTTTTGAAGATTATTAATTTGAGAGAGAGCACAAGTGGGGGGGAGGGGTAAAGGGAGAGGGATGAGCAGACTCCTCCTGAGCAGGGAACCACTTAATCCCAGGATTCTGGGATCATGACTTGAGCTGAAGGCAGACACTTAACTGAATCACCCAGGTGCCCCTAAAAATTTAACTAATTTTTTACTCTAGCTTTGAGATAGAAGGTAGGTTAAGAATGGGGCTCATACCTAGTTAGATAGGATGGTGGTGGGCAAAGGGCAATTTCAGAGCATTAATGCGGTCACTGCATAAACATTTAGAATGCCTACTCTGTGTCAGGCTCTGTGCCAGGCCAGGTACATAGGGATCACAGCCACAGCCTGGCTACCCTCAAAGGGCTACTGTTTTGTAGTTGAAATAAGGAACCGTTTTCTGAAATTTTAGCTATGTAAAAGAAATGAAGCTATTTATTTCCAGATGAACTCAGATATTTTTAATCTTTAAATTCAATTTCAAGTCTCTTAATTAGAAAGACATTTGGTATTGGAAGAATGATACCTTTTTCTTTTGCCTCATTGATTTCACAGACATTAAAATGCTGCTTTCACTGTTCTGGGAGTTTATTCTTAGTTAACAGGACAGCTAATACGGTAGGAATATGTAAGGTGGAGGGAGGCAGGAGGTTGGGAATAGGGAACAGAGAGATGGTTTTACTTTTTCTCTTTGTCAGTTAGACTTGAAAGATAATGTTCTACCTACTATCTACCTTACTTTGTTTCAGCTCCTGTAAAATAAGAGCCTTCTACTTCCATGGAAGTAAATCAGTTTGTCTTGAAGGCTCCCTTTAGCTTGCCTGGAAGGAAACTCTAGGGCCTGTTGGATGTGCCTCTAAGAATTTCAGATGAATAGGATAATATTTACTTGTTTAATTCATCTTCATCACCTTAAAGGGATATTTGTCATTTGTAGCAGAGGTCAATGTTCTGCCCCCCTTCTTTCCCCTCCCCCACCCCTCTTCTCTTTTTCTAAATTGTAATCATAAATAATGAGTTTCATTCACAGCTCCCTGCCAACGAACTGCTAATTACGCAAAGTACTGCTTGTAATTTACACAGTAATAAACTGTAAATTTAAACATTACGGCCCTTTAAGTTAATAATTTTTCTGCAGTAACAAATAGCTCATTTTTCACCCGTCCTTTCCCTTGGCCCCACTATTATGGCTGTGTCTGTGACCAGGAGGCATGTGTGTAATGGATGAAGAATGTGAAGAATACAGTATGTGAAACCTTTTCATTTAGCACCACTCCCGCCCAGAATCTGACCTCAAATTAATTTTTCTATAGTCAGTTGTACCCTAATATTTTAGGCTAATCCACACACATAAATGAATACCGATCATAATATTTGCCCAGTAACAGATGTGTTTGAGTAACAGGCTTCACGTTCTTGACATTCATGCCCATGACTTACGCGCTCTCATTTTAACATTTACTCTGATGTGCGTAACTCTTATTCATGTACCATTGGTGCGCTTCCCCAGGTACTGTGATAGACATTCATTGTAAATGTACTCAAGTTAAATAAAGGGTGAGTGCCTTGTGCCATTTTTCAGGTTTTTTGGAGATGATTAGTTTCTGAATTGCTTGTGGTGTTAGGGGTAAGATTTCATATTACAGTCTTAACAACCCTAAATTTAAGAACCAATTTGTACAAACTTCTGCTTTACTTTAAGAGATGATGCTTAAGAGATAAGACAGGGTAACAGTTTTTTTAAGTTATAAATTCCTTTAATATGTGTACCTTTAGTCAGCAGATATTAGGTGTTACCAGTGAGGACTGGGTAAATTTCCCATTATGAAGGCTATTGGGGCTGTAATTGTATGATCTGGGGAGGTTGGTGTGCAGCCTGTTAAGTTCTATATACTTTAATAACTCACTATTAAAATGCTATCTATAGTAAACAAGGTTTGTAATGACTTTTTTGGAACACTAGAGAAAAATAAGTCTAGAATAACATAACACTTTTAAGATAGATTCCCATAAAAAGAAATAAACTTGCTGTTGGATTTTAAGATTGACATTTGACATGTGCCTTTGAGGTTGCTGGCACAGTTACGGGAAAGTGTGAACTTGATGACAGATCATACTTTATTTGTTTCTGTGGTTAGATGACACTCTTGTCTTCCTTGCCTTCGCAGGAGACCAGCATAAGTACTGAGAGAATAGGCCACATCATTAGTGACCCTCGGCAGAAGGAGTAAGTGCTTATATATTTACTCATTATCCTAGCCCATTCCTTGGAGTAGGAGGCAGAGGGAAGTTTTATGAAGGAACCTAGAAGTCTGAGCTGAATGAGATCTTAGAGATTTGTACTTTACAACAGTTAACATGGCTAATGCTCTAATCTCATGAGAGTGATTTTTTTTTCCTTTCTAGACTAATTTTTATTTCTTTGCTGTTTATATGTATGGATGCTTTATAAAAGTAGCCTCCAATTAGGATGTTACTATTTATTTATTTATATTGATTGGGATTGATGTGTAACATTACATAAGTTTCAGGTGTACAACATTGTAATTCAGTATTTGTGTCCACTACAAAGTGATCACTATAAATCTAGGTGCCATACATCAGCTTGAAATGGAGCCCTTTCACCCACCCCTCAACCCCCTTCTCCTCTGGGAACCACTAATCCATTCCTTGTATCTATGAGTTTGTTTTGTTTTGTTTTATTCTTTCATTTGTTTTGTTTTTAGCTTCCACATATAAATGATATCATACAGTATTTGTCTTCTTTCTCTGACTTATTCATTTAACCTAATCCCTCAGGGTTTGTCCATGTTGTCACAAATGGCAAGATTTCCTTCTCTTTTATGACGGAGTAGTATTCCATTGTGTGTATGTATATTTTTGTATACACCACATGTTCTTTATCTGTTGATGAACACTTAGGTTGTTTCCATATCTTGGCCATTGCAAATAATGCTTCAGTGAACATAGAGGTGTATATATCTTTTCAAGTTATGTTTTCATATTCGTTGGATAAATATGCAGAAGTGGAATAGCTGGATCATATGATACATCTATTTTTAATTTTTTGAGGAATCTCCATACTGTTTTCCACAGTGGCTGCACCAGTTTACATTCCCACCAACAGTGTACTAAGATTCATTTTTCTTCACATCCTCAACAACACTTGTTATTTCTTGTTTTGTTGATAATAGCCATTCTAACAGGTGTGAGGTGATATCTCATTGTGGTTTTGATTTTCATTTCTCTGAAATTAGTGATACTGCGCATCTTTTCATGTGCCTGTGGGCCTGTGTGTCTTTGGGGAAATGTCCTTCACGCCCTCTGCCCATATTTTAATTGAATTGTTTGGGATTTTTTGTTGTTGAGTTATGTGAGTTCTTTATATATTTTGGATGTTAATCCTTTATCTGATACATGAATTGCAATATCTTCTCCCATTCAGTAGGTTACCTTTTTGTTTTATTGATAATTTCCTTTGCTGCACAGAAGCTTTTTAGTCTGATGTCCCATTTATTTTTGTTTTTGTTTCCCTTGCCTTTGGAATCAGACACCCCCCCCAAAAAAAAATCAAAAGAGACCCATGGCAAGGAGCTTACCACCTATGTGTTCTTCTAGGAATTTTATGCTTTCAAGTTCTACATTCAAGTCCTTAATCTGTTTATTTTGAATTAATTTTTGTGTATGGTATGATAGTGATCTAGTTTTCTTCGTTTGTATGTGACTGTTCAGTTTTCCCAATATCACTTATTGAAGAGACTGTCTTTTCCCCATTATATATTCTGGCCTCTTTTGTTGTAAATTAATTGACCATGTTTGCATGGGTTTATTTCTAGGCTCTCTCTTCTGTTCCATTAATCTATGTGTCTGTTTTTATGCCCATACCTTAGTATTTTGGTTACTATAGCTTTGTAATATAATTGGAAACCAGGGAGCGTGATACCTCCAGCTTTGTTCTTTCTCAAGACCGCTGTGGGTATGCGGGGTCTTTTTTGGTTCCATACAAATTTTTAGAATTATTTGTTCTAGTCCTGTGAAGTATGCCATTGGGACTTGAATCTGTAGGTTGCTTTGGGTAGTATGGACAGTTTAACAGTGTTAATTTTTCCAGTCCATGAGCACAGAATATCTTTCCGTTTATTTGTGTCTTCAGTTTCTTTCATCAGTGTCTTGTAGTTTTCAGTGTTCAGGTCTTTCACCTCCTCAGTTAAATTTATTCCTGGGTATTTTATTCTTTTTAATATAATTGTTAATGGGACTATTTTCTCATTTCTCTTTCTGATAGTTCATTATTAGTGTAGAGAAACACAACAGATTCTGTACGTTGATTTTGTATCCTGCAGCTTTGCTGAATTCATTTATCAGTTCTAACAGTTTTTTGATGGAGTCCTTAGGGTTTTCTATGTATGGCATCATGTCATCTGCAAACTGATAGTTTTACTTCTTCCTTTACAGAATGTTATATTTTAAGCTAATTTTTCTGTCTCTTAAAATTTTTTTTGTTCAAAATGCCTCTGTATTCTCCTATAGGCTGCTTTTCCCATTTTTAGACCTCTATCTAGAGAAATATCTTTTTGTCTTCACTACTGTGGACATGCAACTGGAGAGTCTGTGTTATAGGAAAAGTACCCCCCCTTTCTTGTGAGAGCCTTGTCCCCTCACATGATTGGCTATTTGATGCCCCCTGTGTACTTCATGGTTAATATCTAGTTCTGATACTATACTCATTAGCCTGGTCAAGTTTGTCATTTGTGAGTATGTTTTGTGTTCTTGTTGAATTTGGGGATCCTGTTGTCACTACACAGGTGAGAGTATGTTGGTGGGTTTGTTTTTAGAGAGTCCAGTGTTTTACATTTCATTATAAGGCTTTTTCCTTTGGAGAGTTATTTTTCACAAAAAACGTTTGTATACATTTACCATCCCTCTCCTTTCCTCCTTCAGTTCCTTCTTTTCCCCAGTTCGTTCTTTGTTACCCCAGCATCTTTTTTTCTGCTCCTCCTCTGTAATTTCCAGTTGCTGCTTTTATTTTCTTTCTGTTGTTCTCTCCCTCTCTTTAGTTTCTGGTTACCATCAGCTGGGAAAAGAGAACGAAATCAGGTAAGATTGCTTTTCTTTGTCATCTTTATTTTATCATTTGATTTCCTTTTCTTTAGAAAGAATAAAGCATTGGCTTCTGATTTTCCTCACATTTCTGCTTGTGCCCATGAGGTAAGGTCCTATGTTACGGTTTTTTTTTTAGAGGACTGTTGTCTAAGATTATCTGATATTGATTGATAAGAACTATAGCTAATTCCCTTTTTTAGGTTCAACTGTGGTTTTTTTTTTTCTGTTTATTACTTGTAATGCATATTTCATAGGGATCCTATTTTTATTTTAGTTTTGAACTTTGCAGTAAGAAATCAGAATGAACTTCATTGGTTTATGGTTCAGTTCAGCACCAGCATCCTACACTGAGAAGTACAGTGGTGAGACCTGAGCATAAGAAACAGGAGGGGGTGCTGCTGGGAGTGAAGTGGGGTCAAGGCCTTAGAGCCTTGCCCGCTTAGTCTCTTAGTCTCTTCCCTGGCTGCCCCTGGAGAGGGCCCTTGGCAAATCTAGGCCTTTACAGGGGTCATAATTTAAAAATTACTGACGGTGGCTATCAGTATGTTCCTTTAATGTTTGCAGCTTTTGATTTTTGTGGGGATAGAGGTTGCTTTATCTCGATTAGGTATAAGATAGGTGAAGACTGGTAGGTAGAAATCTCAGGCGTCCTGTTGCTCAGCAGTTTTTATTTTGTGTTTTGACTCCTTAGGACTTACTAAATTGACGTACAGTTTAGACTTGGACCCTTCCTTTTGAAGTTACTACTTCAAAATGAGCTAGAGCAGTGGTACACCTAACTGGTGTGTACTTAGGAGATGATTTTAGATGGTGTGTGGACATATGATTATTACTTTAAGTTGTAATTTGTATTAGAAAAAAATATAATCATTCTATCAATCTTGTTGTTTCATAGAAATAGGACAAGGTTGAGTAAAAATAATTGGTATGAAGAAAAATACTGAGTAAATATAGTGCAGGTGGTGAGCAGATACAAAGTCATTAAGGTGGTATGTGAGAGACAGGAAACCAGGGTACTGATCATGTTTGCATCAGAGGATCGAAAGACAGAAGAGGGCCTACGGTGATCATCTAGTCCAGATCTGTTACTTACAAATGAGAGTTCAACGATTTGCCCAGAGTCAGACTTCTTTGTAAGTTCTTTTGAAATTATCATTTAGAGTTCTGGTCTTAAGATATATTTAGTACTGAAATTTGGGGGAAGGATTATTTATTCTGGGAGAAGTCCACAGAAAGCTAGAAAACAGAAAATAAGGTATTTTTTTGATATTGTATCCGAGTTTGATCCTCACAACCACCTTTTGAGATAAATAGAAGTTTTACAGAAGAGAAATTAGAATTACAAACTGAAAGCAGTATTTAATTTAGTCCCCACAGCAATCCTGTAAAATAGGTAAGATAAACAGTACGTCCATTATACAGATGAGGATAGTAAAGTTCAAAGGAAGTATGTAGTTTTTAATGTATGGCAACTCAGGGGTAGGCTGGAATTAAATGTTAGGTATTCTTAATCTAGTTCTGTTTCTACTAACAATGGCTGCTGGTATGTGTTAACCAGTTATTTACTGGAAACATTGACCAGGATAAGGAAATAAAAGGTCATTTCATGCTAGTTTTCTTAGGAACAAGGACTTAATAATAGCGTAATTTCCTGTTTTGTCAAATAGAAAGTACTATCTTCTGCCATTTAAGTAATTGTCATGTATTAGAAGTTTTTGAAAAATTGTTACTTACCAAGGAATAGTCTTTTTTGAGGTGTGCGGGATGAGTATGCTATATTCATGGTTGCAACTTTACCGAATGGTATCTGCGGTATGGTAAAAGTCAAACGGTCAAAGGGGCAAAGTAATCAAACAGCAGGCCACTCTTTAGGATCAGGTCTTTTTCATATAAGCTTTTCTAAAATAATCTCATTTATTCCTGCAGTTTAATCCCCTGTCTCCCCTTTACTCCTTGGATGTTCTCACTGACGCCTCTCACCGAAGATGTTCACCAGCACACTGCTCTGCCAGGTAATTGTCTTCTGGTGACGGTTTTCTTCCAGACAGTACCCTTCCTTTATAACACTCTTCAAGTTATAAAGTATATTTGTATATAATATCCAATTTGATCTTTCAACAACCTTTAGAGACTAGTAGATGTTTTACAGATACAGAAACCAAGGCAGTGTTGAAGTATCTTTCCTATGATCACATGGCTAGTATGTGATTTAAGTCTCAATTGTGACCTAAGTCTTCTGACTTGTATTAGAACATGGATTCTTTTTTTGTTTTTTTAACAACATGGGGCTTGAATTCACAACCCTGAGATCAAGACCTGAGCTGAAATCAAGAGTCAGATGCTTAACCAGCTGAGCCACCCAAGCGTCCCTATGTCTTCTGACTTGTATTTCCTATTTCTTCGGCTAAAAGCCCCATCTTCAAAGAACATTACTAATGGTCCTTGTCTTGACCTGCAAAATTCTGTGTAATTTGCCTTCTGCCTGCATGTCCAGCCTCCTTTCCTATACTTCTTTCTCCTCACTAGGGTAGAGGTCCAGCTGTGCCAGGGAGCTCAGCTCCATTTTGTTCATCAAAAATAGCAACCTTCTCTGCCCCTGAACCTTCACACTTGTTCCCTTTTGTCTGGAGTCCCATGCTAAGCCTCTTCTCACGGTTGGCTACTTCTCATCTCAACTCAGAGAAGACCTCTCAGACCATCCTATCTAAAGGGGCCACCTCCACTGCTCTCTGCTCATCGATTTCTTTCCGCTAAAGCTTTATCACAGTCTATAATGAATTTGCTTGTTGGGTTCCCCCCCCACAACTTTTTTCTCCTGTCTCACTAGGATATAAGCTTCATAGTGTGGGCACTTTGTTTAGTCTTGTTCCCTGATAATATCCCCAGCACCTAACATAGTGTCTGGCACTTGCTAGACATTCGGTATGTATTTGTTAGAATGAATCCTTTGCCAATGTGGCAGAATGAATCCTGCATTTTTCAATAGAAATCCTCTGGAGTTAGATGACATGGGAAGTAAACATGGTGTTACTGGTAGCATCCCCTAGCAGGGTTATTGTGCACAAAAGAGGAGCTGATAGGCTGAACCATAGAACTTTTATTATTTCTAGTGGCACAAAGGATTTCTTTCCAAGGTTCTGATGTGGTGGGGTTTTTTTTTTTTTTTCCTTTTGTTAATTCATTCTTAAGTGGATATGTTCATAAATTGGTGTGCAAGCACAGGAAATTATCCTTTCACAGATCCAATGAGAACTTCCACTATGGGCTATAATGATAAATTCTGTCCCATAACCTATTGCCAACTGCCAAACCTTCTACTGGACAAGTAGTAATAAAGTAATAAATTACTTCCATAAGGCCTTCTCTTCAGTAGTGTGCTGTTTGTTCATCGTTCACTCACTCAGCACTTGCTGACTCCATACTGTGCACTAGGCTCTTTGTTCAGCTACTACCCTCAGGAGCTTCCATTCTCTTGAGAAAGCCAGGCGTGGAAATCAGCAGTACAGTGTGAAGTGACAGGTGTGTAAAAATGTACACCAGAATGATACAGAGCCCAGAAGGGAGGCTTCTAAGTCAGAGGCTCAGGGAAATTTTCTTAGAGGTGGTGATCCTCAAGCTGTCTTGAAAGACCCAAGATTTCAATGCATAGGAAAGCAGTCCTCCAGCTTTTTGTCTTAATCCCACATGAAATAATGGCTGTGTATATTCTTTGGGAAGATTATATGAATAGCCCCATATCCTCTCAGATGCAGAAAGTGGATTCTTTGCCCTCCTCCCTTTACTTCTGTTACCTAAAGCTGTGCCTTACTGTTTTGAGATCAGTATCCATGCTTTTATCAGGTTTCCTCTTGCTTCTCAAGCCTCATGCTGCCTGGAGTGGGCGTCAGCTTTTGTTTCGTTACGTATCTTACTGTCCATGTCATTGTCTTCGTTCTCCTGCCAGCAGTGCTTGTGGTCAGACTTGGAAATGTGAGGAAGTCTAGGCTGTGCTTCCAGTGCAGTCAGCTCTAGGGAAATACTGCTTATTGCTTTAGCCCACTGCTACAAACAAGGTGAGAGAATGTGGACAATTCTAGCTCATCTTTGTCCTTCTTGATGTCATTCCCAGGGCAGTGGATACAGAGTGGGTTGCATTCTTTGGGGGTAGGGGAAGACTTTTTTTAAGATTTTATTTTATTTTATTTTATTTTATTTATTTATTTATTTGATAGAGACCTAGAGAGAAAGCACGGATAGGCAGAGTGGCAGGCAGAGGGAGAGGGAGAAGCAGGCTCTCCGTGGAGCAGGGAGCCTGACACGGGGCTCGATCCCAGGACCCTGGGATCACGACCTGAGCTGAAGGCAGCCACTTAACCGACTGAGCCACCCAGGCGCCCTGGGGAAGCCATTTTTTAAATTTCAGTTTATCTGATCCTTAAAAAATGGTTTTTTGTTTTAAATTGTACATAGAGACATCCAGTAGCACATATTTTTGTTTTATGTATATGTATTACATACATAAAGGGTGTTTGTGCAAATGTTTTACTCATGAGGGAGCAGTCAGTAAAGTTTGGCAGCCATGGCTCTGTGGGAAATGGTCTGCACAAGCAACCTCTAAGCAATTTTTAGAAAATGTGGGTGATGAAACCCTGAGCCCTCAGGGCATCCTCTCACTGCTTTGAAGTTGGGGAGGAGGGTGGTCCCTGCCCAGCAAGGGGTCAGTTGAGAAGGAGCCATTTAGCTTGGGTGTGGCTGAAGGATAAGATGGGCTTCGGAGCTGGATGGTTGGCTTTGCAGAGTGGACACCATTTAACAAAGCCTGGTGTCTAGCAAGGAATGTTAAAGAGCCATGGTGGCAGGGAAAAGGCAGGTGAATGACTGTATTAAAAACTGTTTCGAATGGAAATTTTATCTTTTTCTTGTTCCATTTTATTTGTAGTAGGAAAAGATTTCTTTCAAAGCGTCTGGGCAGCCTTGGGAATTTCACACCTATCATTAGAACGGTGTGTGTGTGTGTGTGGTGACTATGTTATCATTAGTGGTATAATTTTATTTTGCGAAGAGAGAAGTGTTTCCTGTTTTATCACAGCTTTCCCCGAGGAGGGCTGGTGTATTAATTTGCTGTATTGCCTCCTGGCTGTTCCCAGGCTGTTTTTCCTCTTCATCATGGAATTTTTAATGGCCCTGGTGCCTCTTGGGAAGCATGTGAGGAAGAGTTCCTCAGGGAGTGCTTCCCTTTTTTCACATGCCTATAATTACTCTCCTTTAAGAGCACAAAGAGTTTGATAATCATGCCTGAACTGTGAAGGTTTCCTCTTCTCGGGTTACTGAGCTGAGGCTGCTTCCTGCCTGGACATCCCTGTTCCGCTCACTGGAACACTCAACTGCAGGAGACTGAGGACCCCTCAGCCACCCTCTTCACTGCTGGAGCCAGTCAGCTCTGGTTCTCACAGTGAGGCCTGGGGCTCACGGCGGGGGGGGGAGGGCATGAGTGACCTCAGGGACTCTCGTGTTTAGTGTTTAATTGCTATAAACAAGGAAATGATGGGACCATGATTTTAAGAAAACACTTTATTGATGTATCATTTTAATACAGCCCCAGATGGCAGGTGCAATGGATGGGCGAGGGAGTCTTTGTGGTCTTTGTACCACCTAATAGATTTGTGGGTTGTGAGGTTTTCAGAACTGCCACCCTAGAAATACTTAAATTTGGTGTTTTTCAACTCTCACTGCACTTTTGAATCACCTGAGAAGGTATAAAAATATAGCCATGCTGAGCCCCACCCCAAAGATTCTGACTTAACTGATCTGGGATGAGGCCCAAGCATTGGCATTATTTTTAAGTGACTCTAATACGCAGCCAGGGTTACGAACTGTTGCCCTAAATGCATATGATTTTATGGCTGGTGCTTTGTAATTTTCTTAATAGGAAATCCCGTTTTGTAATCAGCATGAGCTCTGTGATTTGGTATTGGGTGCATGAGTTCTTATGGGACGTGGAATGGTGGACTTCAGTTTGGAGGACTTCTGAAGTGAAGAAGAGAATGTCAGTGTCTAGCACAGTGCCCGGCACATAGTGATTGATGGACGGACTTGCTGGGTAGGTGTTTGGATAGTTGGCAGGGTGCATGGATGAACTTCGTAAACCAGCTGTTTTGGTTTGGTTGTTTTGGTTGCTGGTATTGGGATGTTGTATTAAAGTAGTAATACTTGTTATCGGCCTTAGGAATTGCTGCTGCTCAAGCAGCAGGTGGTGTGATTGGTGTTTGGGTAGCGGCAGTGTATTGCTGTCAAGGACACAGTTCTAGAATGGTAATAAGAGCTAGTGCTGGAGGCAGCTTTTCCCAAAATGAGAGATTTATTGATTGTGAAGGATAGCTTTTCTTACCATGATTGCTGTAGAAAACCATTACTAGAACTTATCAAACGCTACATCTCTCTGTATGATGCACAAGTCACCAGTTGTGGTTTTTGAGTGTCTCGTGGCAGTTTTGAGTTTTCTCCAACTTTCCTTACCTTTCCTCTCTCGTGGGTGGTGATATGGTGGTGTATCACCACTTCCGTTTATTCCTTCTTTAAGTTTTTAATCTCACCTTAGTGGGTATTAGTGTGAGGCAGTCCCCAGTAAGAATCTTGGCTTTATCTGGGCAAATGACTTAACATCCCTATACCTCGATTTTCTTATCTTTAAAATGGAAATACTCATTTTTAGTGGGCTAGTGGGGATCAAAATGAAATCATGTATTTGACTACTTAGCATGCTGGAAGCTAATATGACTATTTTTGTTACATTCCCACTACCCCTACCTTGTCCTTAGGATAGTTGCAGTTTTATAAACTTCAAGTTGGCTTCCAGAGTCATTTGCTAATGAGATGTTGTATAGATTCTTGAGGTGCTTAAATAGCCTCAAATGGACTATAAGAGGAGGCGTTTGGACAGTGTTTGGGTAAAAAAGAGAGACCTTCCTGCCCATCAGAGAGTTGAAATATGATAGGCTGTGCTCATTGTAATTCATTTTATCTGTTCACAAACGTTATGATCTGCATATCAGAGTTGTGTGCCCAGCTGGTTGTGCCACTTGACAAGGAGTTTCAAAGAGCGAAAAGAAGACTAACTTCGCACTATTAATTTTGACCTTTGGAGCCATAGTAAACAGCCTCGGGTTTCACCTCAGGGCTTAGGGGAAAGAACCTGTTATTAGTCCTGTACCTGCTGGGGCTACTCTGATGCACAGCAGCCCTGCCCCCCTCTGTAGCTCCTTAGTTTTGGCCATGTGTGAGGAAATGTTTCTGCTGGGATATTGTCCATAAAGCTGCCCAGTCCTACTGGAACTTCCTTTCCAGAGAAGTGCACAGCTCTTGAGTCTTTTGTCCTGCCCTGGATGGTCTTGTTGACAGCACCTCTCAGCTGGCTGGCATCTTACTGCACTAAGGAGAGTGATGAAAGCATTTTCCTCTCCGGCCACTGTACAGACCCAGCTTTCCAGTCGATGAAGAACTTTTGTGCTCCTGCGGGTGACACAAAACCACTCCATGATCTGTCAACCTCGGCCCGGCCAAGGGAAGGAGAGTGCCGAGAATTTTCAGGTGCTGGTGAGCTGTTTGTCACCGACCGCTGAGGGTTAGGTTCGAGTGAAAACACTATTGGAATTGCTGGGATCTCTTCCGGTTAGATAAGCCTCCTCTGTGTCCTCTGATTGTGAAGTGGTTTTCTGTCGTTCGCTGCAGCTCGTGTCAGGCCTGGACCCTTTTCCTCTGTGTGCAAAGCTGAGAAAATAATTCCCCTACTGGGTGTTTCATAAATGTCTGTTAACCCCGAAGATAAAATCACATGTGAGGAGGGGGCCTCTCTACTTCCCAAGATTTAATCCTGTTTTCATTCATTTTTACCTTAGCACTTTGTTCTTTGATTACAGCTCAGTGTCTTGTATCTGTTCGTTCTTCACACATCGGCCTTCTTCACTGTGTTGTGAGCTCCGGGGGACGGGCCCTCGGCTTAGTCATCTTTTGTGTACCCTTTCCACATCCAGCAGAGTGCTTTACTCAGGGTAGGCTTCCAGAAATTTGTGTTAACAATAATTGAGGGGAATAGATTCATAATTAAGGAGAATAATTGGAATATATGATATGTATGACCTTTGGTCCTTAGAAAAATCAATAATTTTTTTTCCTGGTATTACTTGTTTGTATGTGCTTAAGAAAAAATACAACAAACAAGTACCTTCTCACAATAGATTTTATTTTTATTTCCCATATTAAAAAAGTGAACTTTTCAATGGGTTTTTAAAATGAGTAAGTTTTTGAAGGTGAACTGTTCCTTAAATTGGCTTGCCATTGGCAGGTAAAGACTGTTTCCACTCCTTAGGAGTGATTCTAAACATCTTTGTTCTAAATCTAAAGCAGCCACTTCAGTTATTTTTTGCCAACATTGGTTCTATTAAACATGCATGTATTTCTCAAAGTAATTTTTTTTTTCCCCTAAAAGTACATTCCTGCCCCAGGGACATAGTGATCTGCCCAGGTTCCTAAGTAACACTGCAGTTTTAACAACTCACCTGATCTTTCTGTTACGTGCACTAAAAAGTGAAATAGAAATGTTGTGTTTATGTGTAGATATACAGAATACTCTTTCAATTAATTGCTAATCTTCAGCATTCACCTTCACATTTGTGAATATAGTTACTCTTCCTGAAGTAAGAATTTTTAAAGAATGTATTTTTTTGCTTTTAATGCTCACTCCCCACCCCCCACCTGCACCCCTCATCAGTTCCTTTCGGCCAGTGCTGCAGAATGTGGTGTGTTTAGGGGGAGTACTTAGGCTGTGACAGGCGGAGTGCCGCAAGAACCCCAAGGCCCAGATCAGATGAAACAGAACCAGGGTAGCATGTCTTTTCTCTAGGGTAATTGCTTGTATACTAGGGAACAGCATTTTTATTTAAATTAATTTTCATTTAATCATTCTGTTATTCTTTAGGTTAAATTTTTAGATCTTTTTTATTAACTAGGTTGGCTTTGGGAATTTGGCATATATTTTTTTTTAACTCAGTAATTTTCACAGCAGGTAGAAGCTTCTCGGAATTCCCTGAGGAGAAATTTCAGAGTAAGCATAATACTGGTTCTTTTCTCACCCCAGCATGGTTGGGCATGCATATTTCATAAAAATCTCCTTACGGGATTCTGATAACCATTACCACTCCAATTGAGAAGAAGTTTTAACTTTGTAGAAATTTCAGCTTAACTGATACTTAGCCTTTCTGCTCCCTGCATAATTGAAAGATTCCCGCCCTCCACACACAGCACATGATTTGCAGTGCAGGAACGACTATATGCTGTTCTTGACAAAGAATTTTTAAAAATTGAATTAAATCTTCTACCCTTTCTATCCAATGTGCGTTGGTGAGAAGGGGAGGCTCTGACTTCCCCTGCCCTTTGTGACAGCTGCTTGTGTGTTGACCCTCTTCAGTTTCTATCTTGTGAGAGTAGACAGATACTGTCTGAGCAAAATAACACAAATTAAAGAAACAACACATTGGGAAGGAGGGGAGCCAACTACTCCTAAGTGAAAATGAGGGTGGGGGAGGTCAGTTTTTTATTTTTATTTCACTTTCTTTCATTCTTTATGTCTGTAGTTATTGTATGGAATTATTTGGGGACACAAAAAAATTGGACCGGCCTCTTGAGTAGGAAGCTGTGGCCATAGCAGGTGCATACTCCCATGCTCAGGTTCCCCAAAATAACACAAGGGACCCTTCCAATGCCGCATGGATATTACTCCTGAACAGGGTGTCCTTGTGCTCAGAATGTGCTATACAGCGTGGCAGGTTCCTTTTCCTGTCTCCTTTAAATCCTCCTCCAAGCACTCAGCTTCCTCTGTGCTTTCCCCAGGCTCTGGGTCTCTAGGCTTCCGGGTCTTCTTCCTCTCTGGTTTCCAAGGTTCTTCCCAGGCAGACAGAGCCCTCAAAGGGAAAAATAGATTTTCCCAAGCTGTGAACTCTACCATTACTAGTGTTCACTTAAAACCAAAAAGAAGGAAAATGTCTTACTGTCCTTTATAACTTGACTGTTTCTCTTCTTCCTTTCCCAGATCTTTGCTAGGAAGGTACGTAGGGAGAGACAAATATCCTTTCTGTACTCAGACCTAAGGTGTGATGTTATGTAACTTCTTATGAAATAGCTCTCCAGTCTGGAAACGGTCCTAAGAGAAATGTGTTAAGAGGGAAGGAGCATTAAACTGAGTTTTAGGAATGAACGTGGCTTCTCTTTATCCTTGCCTCAGTTTCTCTATTATCCAGATTCTATGACTAGAAAAGCTGTGTGGCTGGAAATAGGACTAGACTACGAGGTCCTTTAGGGAAGAGACTGTCTCTTTTGTTCAACACCTCAGTAAAAGCAGTGAACAATGAAAGAAGCAAAATAGCTCTTTAAGTAGAAAGGAAATAGTCCACACAAAAATACATACTTTTACGACAAAATAAGGCGGTTGACTTCATAAGCTTCATTACGTGGGTTCCTTAGAAAGCCTTCAGTTCTTTCCTAAGTTATCACCAGAGGAATTTACAAAATTTGAAGGATTTAGAATGTTCAGGCCAACAATTAAGAGTGGGAATAGGGTGGTAGAAGTAGATCATTTACCACAGAAACAAGTAACAGGCTGGAGACTTAGCAGTCAGGGGTCATTTAATGTAGGGACAATTAACCCTGAGGCCCTTACCATCACTGGGCAGGGCAGAGTGGGGATGTGAGAACGATGACCAGAGGGGTGGGGCATGGGAAGGACCACCTGAGCCTTTGCGTCCATAGCAGCCCCCTAAGGACGCTGCAGGATGTAGTGAGTGCAGTGTAATAATCTATATGCCTCATGGTAGGTAATTAATATTTACTTCCATTTTACTAAAATAAATAAAACATTTTAAAAAGCACCATATTTCCATTTAAAATGATTAAAAATTTAAATATTTTCGTACATAAATGATTTCATCTTTTTATTCCCAAATGTGCCATTTCTTGAAAATGTGAGATAAATGTTACTGACTAGATCAGTAAAGGAGGGATAATAATAGGGCCCTTAACTGTCTTACTGACCTCTATCAAACATGCAAAGTTGTGAAAATGATGAATGGTGTATAAATAAAAGGCAGTATTTATTTCCTTCAGCCCAAGTGGATGCTCTAAGAATTAATATCTTAAAACTCTCCTTTGAGTACTTTTCTTATACTTTTCATTTGCATCTGTCTCATAAAATTCAGCATTTTGCATTGATCTTGAAGAAGCAATGTTTTTGTTTTTTGTTTTGCATTTTTTAAAATTAAACTTTTTTTTAAAGATTTTATTTGAGAGAGAGCACGAGTGCGGGGGGAGGGGAAGAAGGAGAGGGAGAAGCAGACTCCCCACTGAGCAGGGAGCCCAAAGCGGGGCTTGATCTCATGATCCCAAGATCATGACCTGAGCCAAAGGCAGATGGCTTAACTGACTAGCCACCCAGGCGCCCCTTAATTAAACTTTTTTTTTTAAAGATTTTATTCATTTGACACAGAGAGAGAGAGCAAGGGCAGGAACACAAGCAGGGGGAGTGGGAGAGGAAGAAGCAGGCTTCCCGCGGAGCAGGGAGCCCGGCACGGGGCTCGAGCCCAGGACCCTGGGATCATGACCCAAGCCGAAGGCATTCGTCCAGCGACTGAGCCACCCAGGCGCCCCCCTTAATTGAACTTCATTCTTAATGAAGGATAATGAAGTCACATTCAAGTAACCCTCATCTCATCTAGATCCAGAAATAGAACATTATCGGAAAGAAGCCCAAAAGCTCCTGGTGCTTTGTTTAGCCACTGTTCCTCCTCCCCTCTACCCCACAGCGCAAGGGTAACCACTGTCCTGACATCTAATAACGTAGTTTAGTTTGAAGAAAGGATGTTAACATTTAATCTAAAAAGTTTTGGAGAGTCCTTTATAAGGTAAAGAAGAAAGAAGCATGAATGTATACTGTTATTATATAAGCTTAAGGTAAAGAAGAAAGAAACATGAATGTATACTGTTACCCTTTATTTGGCTTGTTTGTCTTTCTGAAGAACTTCAGGAGAAGCATGATTGGAATAGAGCAAAGTGGCCAGTTTTTGAGTTTGGATCTGTATGTACTCAAGTAGCTTATTTGTGGAAAGGATGGAAGCCCTATTCTGTACATTTCTCTGTTTTGACAGAAACCAAAATTTTGTAGGATCACTCTCTTTTCTGTCTGTGTCTTTGGCTTCAAAGGGAATTACCTTCTCTCCATTTAGGCTGAAGGCCTCTCTACCTTTGATATTCTGTCATCTGTGTTTCTTACTATTAAATCAACAGGCTGATTTATTCCCAGGACTTTGGTAAGGTATGAAAAATGAATTGTTTTCTCCTTTATACATTTATATTTACATTTCACTTTGGGTGTTCAGAATTAACTATTCATGGGATACTCAAAAGTTAACTCTTTTTCCATATAGAAGAGAGGGATATCAATACAGAGTGACTTGGATGGAATTTTCCAAAGCACGGGCTTTATATTCTGTAAATCTCTGCCTATTGTAGTGTTCTCTGCATTCCAAAAATCTTATGATTTCAGTTAAATTCTTACCTTTTCTCATTTATAAAGTGAATTGATTCTTAAGCTTTTGCATGTAGAGAAAATAATGTGTATACATGTATGCTTTTAAACTGTGGAAGTTGCCAGATTAGGAGCCCTCTGAATAGGAAAGTTTGTCCATTCCGTGGTTGTCTTGATGCTTTGTGCACTAACTAGGTGCTCTGAGATTTGACTGAGGTTCTAGTTTTAAGATCATTAAGCCATGAGACTTAATCCCCAGCTAAGACTACCAATTAGGAGTTCATCTGGTATAATTTTACTAGATTCTTTTTTATATGTACATACTCTCACTATTTTTAAAAAAATTGTGGTAAAATATAGATGACATAGAATTTGCCATTTTAACCACTTTTAAGTGTACAGTTGACTATTTGGTTTTTAGAACTTGCATTCATTTGTATCAGTTCTTGTCAAGAGATATTTAATGGCCGTCAGGTAAGTGCCTTGTGCTGAGGTTGGTGGATCATTGGAAAACTGTGAAAGAAGTGTAAACATGGTCCCTGTTCTCAAGAGTAAGTCTCATTAGGGAAACAAGATATATGTATAGCAGTTAAATAATGATTCATGGTCAGTAAGGCCTTGACTGTTCAAGGAAGGCTTTGTGTAAAGGTGAGAGTCAACTTGGTCCTTAATCAGGGGTAGGATCCATCTCGTTTTTGTTTTTTTTTAAAGATTTTATTTATTTATTTGCTAGAGAGAGAGAGCATAGGCGAGAGTGAGCGAGAGCACAAGCAGGGGGAGCGGCAGGCAGAGGGAGAAGCAGGCTCCCCACTGAGCAAGGAGCCCAATGCTAGACTCGATCCCAGGACTCTGGGATCATGACCTGAGCCGAAGGCAGACACTTAACCCACTGAGCCACTCAGCCGTCCCAGGATCCGTCTAGCTTGAGGAAGGAGGAAGTGGGCAACTAAAATAGCGTACCAGCTGTTGCAGTGTGAAGTCCATTGTCTTTCAGACAATCTATTGCTTTTTTCCAGCTTTGGCACACCCACTGTTTTTAAAATAAGTTGAATATTCAGATGAGGGAATATATTATTAGCAAGTAATTAATACTTTTAAAAATCACAGAAATCAAACTTATTTAACTGGTGACACAGACACTATTAAAAATCCAGATTTGTAGTGATAGAAGGGTTAAATTCCTATTAAAATTCTATGCAAATATCTGTGTTCATGCAGCATTAAACTTTTCAATATATTACCACTTGGGAGTAGGTATTTCATTAGTGAGTGTAGAACAATTGCAGTTAAAGTTTTTATGAAAAATAATTGTACAAAAATCAGCATGTAATGAAACACATTTATTGAAATTAATCTTGAGTGTCTGCTATTCTGAAATTAGGTAAAAAGTTTAAAATGGGTATATATTGTGCATAAAGAATGAGTTATGATTAATCCTGAATAAACTTGTACTTGACACTTGATGACAAAGAACGGTGCCTGTCTTGTTAGTGTATGTCTGTAATGGGTCAAGGATTTTATCTGGGCTGAACATAATGTCTTACAATAAGAATTCAAGATGAAAACAATGTTTTTTCTTTCTTGTATCTGCAGACAGGCAAACATACACTTGGGACCCCCATGTTCACGTGACATCAAGAGGAAACGGAAACCTGTGGCCACAGCATCTCTGTCCAGCCCAAATGCAGGTAACTGTATGTAGTTACCATTTATTGAGCACCTACTGTGTGTCAGGCACTAAATTACGTTTTATATACCTTTTCATCTAACCTTTATGATAAGGTAGGTCATTTTATTCCCATTTTACTTGGGAAAATAAGAATGTGAGATGTAATTTGCCCAAGGTCACACACATTTTAAGAATCCAAACCTAGTTCCCTCTAACCCTGAAGTCTGTGTTTTTTCACTGTGTCATGTGGCTTTTTTGAGTTTGAATCCTGGTATTCTACAATCAGCAATCTTCAGTCATCTGTGCTTTTGTTCTAGCACAGAGAGGAAATTAGGTCTGTGGTCATGAAAATCCAGTTAGGGTGGCAGTTTTAGTCAGTAGCCAGGGAGCCACATAGGTTTATTTACTTTTTTACTTGGCACATGGTACAATACGTTCTCACTGTTATTACGTGTAGTAGAGTACTAATACTCTACTAGTCTTGAAATTTCTAATTAAAAACTGTTTTTCAAGTTAAAACCTTTCAGTTTTCTGGCTAAAACCAGTTGGTTGGAAACTGAAATAGTGGTTATCTTTGGTGAGGGGTAGTGACCAGGAGACGACATCATCAGAAGTCTTCTGGGAAATGCTCTTTGTCATCAACTGGGTAGGAATTACATGGGTATATGCGTATGTAAAAATTCATTGAGCTGTATGCTTATGATTTATGCCCTTTACTTATCCTTAAAAAATGGGGGGTAGTCATTATTTATATCAGAAAGAATATTGGATGTTTGTAGGCATTTTTCTTTGGAGTTAGGAGAAGACAGTTAAACATAGTCGGTAATCAGGAAATTTTTGTGTTATTTCAGTACAGTTGAGGATAAATTGCTCTGGATAAAAAGATCATATCTGTTTGTAGGACCTATCAGAAATACAGTTATTTTCTTGATGATAGTGAATTAATTCACTCTGAGGAAATTGAGTATATCATAGATTATTTTATTTTCTTCAGAAAATACTATATATTATATAGATCAGAGCAGTTGATGAGTACAGAATAGACCTCAGAGAGATAGGGAACTCTCTCTCCCTTAACTTAGTAAGTTTCAGCATACCTTAAAATCGACCTCTTTCAGTTTCTGTTTGGGGTGACTGCTTGATAATGGTTCTTACTGGACAATCTTAATCGCAGGTCTGATAATTATAGTAAATTTTTTCCAGTGATTTCTGCATGGACATGGCTGGCCTGAGCTGATTACTCTGCATGCATTATTTCATTTAATCTTTGCAACAACTTTAAAAGGTAGATGTTTTTATTAACAGTTTACACATGACAAAATTGAGGCTTACTGAGGTTAAATCACTTCTCCAAGGTCACATGGATGATAAATTGCAGAGCCAAGGTCAAATCAGTTTCCCTCTGACTTCGAGAGGTGCGCTGTTACACACTTCAGATGTTCTCTGTTGTATAAGATAGCACTGGTTCCGAACTGTGACTGCATCAAAATCCTGCCTATGGTATTGGAAGCATTACAACAGTCTCCCCTCTTGTATCTTTTGTTCTTTTTTTCCCCCCTCAATATCTAGCTTCTATTTTTAACTTTTAATTGTTCATAAGACAAGAACTGTTGAGAAGAGTTTAAAAACCTTGTTGCACACTCACAGCAGGAACTGTCACTGGGAGGGATTCAATGCGGTTTGGGCATTCAGCACGTCTCCTCCTGAGCCCAGCTCCTCCTCTCACTTGTTGACTAAGGTCTGCCTCACTGAACATTTTCTGTTTTTTCTATCCACAACCTGAGTGCCCCATGGAGGTGAAGGACACAGCCCAAGCCCGCACCATCAGTCAGTAGAACAAATGGGCTTGCTCTGCCTCACATCGGGCCATCTCGGATTCCACCTCTTTTATAGAAATGAGTGATGAAGAGAGGTGCGTTCCGCTTTGCCGCTGTATTAATACACATCAGGGGCCAGCTCCTGGCACTAAATCACGCTACTGCGTACATCTGTTATCGGACTCTTCACCAGTGTGATGAACAAGACTGCAGATAGAGGCTTCCTTGTGTCATTCTTTATAGGATTTTCCTAAAAGAATAAATAGCTCAGATCTCTGCCAACACTCTCCCCTGTCACTGTGATGAATTCAGCTTCTTTCTTAAACATGCAGCCACAAATCTTTTCCCTTTTCCCCTCCCCCCCGGTGGAAAGTTTTGAGTTGAGATTGACTGAATTTAAAGGTATTAATAAGGCTAGAGAGGTGAAGAGCAGAAAGGAGTAGCTTGTCTTTCTTGTCTTTTTATATTAACACTCAGGAAAGGCCAGGGGAAAAGACCTTCTCATTAGGGTCGTTAAGTAGATCCTTCTTGAAAGCATAGCACCTTTATTTTCTTCTCTTTATCTCCACTCCCCTTCCCTTCATGACTTTATAACCTACACAGGTATCTGGTACACAGAGCCACCCTTGGATTTTAGCGAGTAACCATGTAAAAATCTGCTTCTGTTTCAGTAACACCAGAACAGGGAAGGTCTATACCTCCTGCTGAAGTGAATTGGCTCTATGTGCTCTTAAAGAATGTAGTTGGAAAAGAAAAAATGGGTTATTTTCTCTAAGATTTGAGATTAAGTGGCTATAAGAAGCATAAGAAACTCAGATGAAAACCAGATTTCATTTCCATGAGATGATTTTTCTTGATTAGAATGACAAGAATGGAGTTTGGTGTACAAATCCCATTCCTTCAAAAATTAAACCCATGGCCTTTAGGTAAAGGAGAATTGGGGGATGATAAGACATTGTATTCAGAGCCCTTACTATTTTGGCCATCCCCCAAGCCTCTTCTGACCTTCCTGTCTCTGGGATAGGGTATGTGTCCTTAGAGCATCAGTTGGAAGGGTACTCAGCAGTTAATCTGTTAGTTACATCAGATTCCAAATACCAGGCCAGTGATGCTAGAGATGTGTTTGTGAGAGCCAAAATTTTTATCTGTTTTGCTCACTTCTGTACCCTGAGCATCTAAAATAGTACTCAGCACAGAGAATGATCTCACTAGATATTTCTTGTTTGAATAAGTGAATGGAATCTTAAAGTTGAAACAGTTATTCTAAAAATTATTCTAACCCTGTGATTGGATTCAGTAGTTCCATTGTAGGTTAGCCCTTGCCTCAGGTGTCATAAGGCAGATTCTTACTGCCCCTTTTTACTTTTTTCTTACTGCCCCTTTTTAAAATTCAAATGGCTTTTAAAGTTAAAAATGTTTTTTAGTAAATATTGAATGGTTATAAAAGAACATTTATAGAAGATGGATAAGGTGTCAAGAAAAACAATATAGCAAATATCCATGTACCTACCATCCACTTTAAGAACATGGACATCGCCTTTAAAATTTTCCCACTGTCCTCATAGGTAACCATTGTCCTCATACAGTTTTTTGGTTAATGTGAATATGGTTTTTTGTTAATCATTTATCATTCTTTGGGGATTTTTTTCAGCTAGCTTTAACAGACATATAGCTCTCTAAGCAATACATTGTCTAGTTAGCATTTTTTGGAGGCTTGTGTAAATGGAATGTCTTACTTTATAAGTTAGAAGTTTCAGCCAGTTATGTTTTGAGATTCATTTGTTTTTGTCCCGCCAAAATCCTTTTTTTTTTTTTTACCACCATATACAAATGGTATTCCATTGTATAACTATGCTGAGTATATTATAATTAAACATTCCTGATGGACATTTGGATTATATCCCATTTTATGCTCCTTCAAAAATACTGCATTGGTCTTTGGGAGAATATGTGCAAAAGTGTTTCTGGGCCACTTCACAGTCCTTAGGATGGCTGTATCAAGGACCAGGAAACAACAAATGTTAGGAAAGATGGAGAGAAATCGGAACCCTTGGGCATTGGCGGTGGGAATGTGAAATAGTGCAGCCGCTATGGGACGCAGGGTGGTGGCGCCTCACAATTGTAAACATAAAACTACCATATGAGCCAGCAATTCCGCTTCTAAGTATATACCCAAAAGAATTGAAAGCATGGATTCAAACAGATATTTGTACATCCATGTTCCTATTAGCATTGTTCACAAGAGCTAAAAAGTGGAAGCGACCCAAGTGTCCATTACTGGATAAATCAGTAAACAAAATGTGGTTTATACATACAGGGGAGTATTATTTGGCCTTGAAAAGGAAGGAAACTTTGACATGCTACAGCATGGATGAAGACATAATACTAGGTGAAATAAGCCAGACACGGAAGGATAAATCCTATATGATTCCAGTTATAGGAGGTACCTCAAATGGTCAAATATGTGGAGACAGCAGAATAATGGTTGCCAGGGCTGGGGAAGGAGGAGAGCGGCAGTTACTATTTAACAGGTACAGTATTTCCTTTTGGGAGAGTGAAGAAGTTCTGGATATGGATGGTGGTGATGCTTGTACAGCAGTGTGAATGTACTTAATGCCATGGAACTGTACACATAAAAATTATTAAATTGGTAAATTTTGTGTTATGTGTGTTTTACCATAGTAAAAAATATAGAGCAAAAAAACCCCCAATTTTCTTAGGATAAGGGATTTTCCCCACTGTGGTTGAATACCATATAGTAATGGTAAATACAGTTTTATGAAACTTATTTTCAGCTAAATATGAGTGAGTGAGTGCTTGTGCGCATGTTTGTGTGAGAGGGAGAGACACAGAGATTTGGGTTGTGGTGTCAAATGTATTTTTTGCTGCTGTGGTTGAGGTTCCAAAATGCTTGAAAACTGTTGCCCTCAAGAAGCTCTTATATATGTGCCATAGAGTAATAGCCTACAGTTTTTTTTTTTTTTGCAGTAACTCAGTAAGAAATTCATGTTCGAATATGTATGTGAGTGTACATGTAAATCTGAAATAAATTCTTGGGTTCGCTCCGATATATCCTATTCCTTTCCATTAAGAAAAAAAGTACTGGTCATGGCCTACTAAATTGATTTTGTGACCCACAACTTGAAAATTACTATTCTAATTACATTCCTAGGAGTGGAATTAATTGAGTGACAAGGTAAAAACGAAAATTGTCTAGATTTGCTGTATTTTGGTGTATATTCGTTCACTCTCAACAGAGTGGGCATGATGGTGGTTTGTACCTCTCTGCTCAGGAGGGCATTTGGAAATGGGAGGACAGTGTTTGGTCATCACAATGACTGAGGAGTGCTTTTGGCATTCAGTGGATGGGGTCCAGAATGGTAAGTGTCCTAAAATACACAGGACCAGCCCTGCACAAGCAATGGTGATCATGTCCAGAATGTCTTTGGTGTCCTTGTTGAAAAACACTGGGCCTGATTGTGTGATTTTTCTTATGAGATGCTATTTATTGGAAATACTGTGTTACTGGAGGCATGGGGTGGTAATAGAGCCTAGGGCTTGAAGTCTAGTATCTCAGTTTGAATCTTGCTACTTAACCAGCCCTGTTGTGTCCCTGAGCAATGTATCTGCTGTCTCTCTGCCTCACTTTTTTGATCCAGAATATGGAGATGACAGTTCCTACTTGAAGGGTTTGCATTAGAAAAAAACAGATTCTGGTTTATTTACATAGCACAGTGCCTGGCTCATAAGTGCTCAATAAGTGATCATGACTGCATTATGAATTTGTACGACTGCATTTATTTATTTGTTCAGTTAAACCCATTTTCTCAGGTAGAGAAATACTCTCACTGAAATCTTGCCTTTATTTTTTTTTGGAAAGGAAAAAAAAAAAACCTTATGTGGCCCCTTGGGTTCATAGGTTATAAAATAAAAGCATTCAGAGAATTGTGCAGTGAAGTGTCTCTGATTCTAATTTGTCTCCCCTTGATCTTTTCTTCCTTCCTTTTATTGTAACCACCTTACCAGTTCACGTGGATGTAGTGGAACCAACTACACCAGCATCGCAGGTCCAGAAATCTCCAAACCCTGAGTGGTTGATCAGGACCTCTGCCACAGAGAAAGCTACTGACTCAGCTGCAGCTACGTTTTTTAAAATGCCACCAGAAAAGAGCCCTGGATACAGCTAGAGAGCAGGATTCCACCCACCAGGAGCTACTGGGTGTTGTGAAACGCATCCCAGACTTGGTACCGCAGTCTTGTGTATTGTAATTGACATTCCCAATCCTTTAATTGCCAGGATGACCCTTCTTTCAAACAAAGCAGTGGACTCTTTCTCTTAGAAAATCATGTTGTGGAAATCTGTTTTTTTTTTAAAGTTAGTAAAGTATTGCAGCAACAATTTTTTTAAAAAAAGGTCATCCTATGCTATATTTGTTACATTGCTGTCATTGTCCCAACAGCTATCTACAGTTCCGTTTACAGAGCTGTTGCTTTTTGCAGGTATGTCTCTTTTCTTGAAAAACTAGTAACTCCTTTTGCATACTTTACATGTAGAGCTTTTAATATCATTTGAGGAAGTCCCAAATTTGTAGCCAGTTCTAGACAGATGTAAACAGAGTTGAGACCTGTGTGTGGAATTGTGTTTACAGGAGATAGAGTTTGCCTTTGAGCCTGGTCTTGATTCACTGAGAGTGCCAATAAGCCAAATTCGCCAAGTTCTCATTTGGGAGCCTCAGAGGAGACACCAGCAACACGGACAGTGGAAGCCTCTTCCATTTTTCTGGATGGCCTCATGGGATCTCCGGCAGCTGGACTGTACTTTGCCTCATCTCCAGAGTTGGTGTTCTCCCGCAGGAGGATATGTACATTCATAATGTAATGAAGAAATGGTTTCGTTGTTCAGCAAACTTAAAATAGTCAGTGGATTGTGTCTTAATACTTCATGTCACAGTGTAAGCTTTTATGTATGAAATGGGACTTTTTATTGTTAGCTTATAGGTCAATAACCTGCAGCAGAAATTCACACTCTATTATAATAATGGCTTCTCGGGGACATACTTTGGGGAGAAAAATGTCTTTTTGACACACCTTTATACTTGGCGTGTTTATGACGGCTCAGCTACATGTGGCGTTATATATACGGCCATGCCTGAAGTTGGATGCTACTTTGTCAAAATGAGGAATAAGTGACTGCCTGGAGCTGCTGGAGAAAAGCCACCCTTTCTAAAAAAGTATTATCCAGAGTGTCTGTCATTTGTGGCCTGGTTGACAGAAGGGTTCTTTTTTGTACGAATTGAGTACATTTGCTCTGAAATACAGAGAAACTGTTCTCTAAGTGCCCACTTCTCTGTTAACGTTCCAGAGGAACTCCCAGCCCTGCCCCTGGATATCTTCTGTGCTTGAATTAGGTGCCGAGTGGGACAGAGCCTCCTTTCCCTGAAGTGCAGCTGTCCCTTTTCCTCATACACCATGTGAGGGTCGGCTGCTCTGTCATGTTCCCTTTAAAAATGATAGTCCTTAACTATCAGTGCTAACTCCAGGATTTCCTTGTTGATGGGTGGATGTGAATCTAGTTGGAAGGGGGGACTTGAAGCTAATTTAAATGGCGCTTTCTTTAAGAGGGAGAACACGTCAATTGTCCATAACAAGGAGTCTGGTGGAGGGAGGGGCACATGGAGATTATGAAGTGAGGAGTAGCATTAAAGCCAAACCAGCATCCCCAGGAGCCACCCCTAGTTCTCCTTTTGTCCACTGGGGCTGCATCCAGAGCAGTATAGAAAATAAAAGTGCCTGTTGAAATAAAATAAAAAAATAAAATGGCACTACCAAATTGTTTTATTGATGAAGGGGGGTTTTATTGTCATATGTGCATTCTTACCTAGTTCCCATCATGTCCTGAGACACATTTCTAACATATTTGTTGGATTCAAGGGGAAAAAATCCATGGACATAATTTTATTTTCTTTGCACTAAGCTCTGGCTCTTGCAGAGATGGGTCCTGTGATCATGACCTATTCAGATCTCCACAGTTCAGATAGAATCTTGTTGCCTGGCAATTCTCCTTTCTACCTGTGATTACAAATAATTTATATATATGACTTTATTTACATTTTAAACATCGCTAGGATGTACTGCCATTTTAGAGAGAGAAGAATGGTCACAGAGTTTAGCGACTTGCCCCAAAATCACATGATCAAGCCAAGACTAAAATCCCAGACTTTCGGACTTCCTCTGCCCTGGGTTATAATCTTTTGATTTTCCTTGGTAGACCTGAGTCACTCTGAGACCCATAATTTTGAAACAGTGTGTCATGAATGTTTATCATCTTTCTTGGGCATGCTTTTCTACATATTTTGAATACATCCCATGGGGATTATCCAAAAATGCCATATCTGCCTGTAATAAGTGGGGAAGAAAATTAATTGCCTAAGAAATAGCTATTAATACCTTGCAACACAGGGTTGTAAATTGTGCTCCTCATTTTAAGCTGCTGCATGAGCATGCTGACAGAATTATTAACCAACTTACTTTGCTTGTTTTCTATATGAGTCAGTTCCAGAGGAATAAACTTGGAATTGAGTGTTTTTTGAATCATAAATTTTAAATTTCTTTTTTATATAGCAAAGTGTATGATGTCATACATTGAGTAAAGTCTGTTACCTTTCAACAAAAGATACAATTTCAAAATCAGGTTTTGTAGTCTCTTGAAAAAACTGATAGCATGACTTCCTTTGAGGATAATCATTGAGCTCGTGTGTATTTGATCTGCCTAGAAGTAGTAACTGAAGCTGAGTTCCACAGTTCTTACTTATTTCAGGCTTCTGATTTATCCTAGCTGGCTACACAGTCTGCCTGTCTGAATCCTAATCTTCTGTATTTTCCACAAGGAGCAAAAGTCAAGACATTATCCACTTACATGAGCATCATTCATAGAAATTAGTTTTGCTTATGAGTTTCAGGGAATTTGAGATTATTTTTCAGATGCAGCATTTTAAAGGGAACAAGTTCATTTGCATCAAAACCCTTGTGTTGCTTTTTGGTAAGAACCGTGCAGAAGAGGGAATTAGCTGTTTACATGGTGCCAAATTTAGGAGAGGCAGAGTGTGATCTTTATTGAGTGGTGCGTGCTTGATCAATAAGGCACATTTAACCTTGAATTCTTTTGAAATCAAATGCAATTGAAAATTTTGTTTTGCTGGGCTGTGAAGCAGGCTGCAAACAAGGCCATTTTGGCAGCAAAATGACCAAAAGCTGAAACAAAATTTCTTGTTCCGTGATGCTTGTGGCATCCTTTGCTAATGAGTAAAGCTCCACACTAACAATAGGTAATTGAACTACTTATGAATCCCACATAGAGGACTGTGATCTATCTTTTTGCATTTCGGCATCAGAAACGCAGTCTAGACCACAGCATTGGAGGTTCTGGAGCCTCAGGAGCAGAGCCAGCACAGAGGTCACTTGTAGCTGAACAAGAGAAGGAGTTAGGCTCGCAGTGTCATTGCCCATGTGATGGCCTCTCTACTTGGGCTCTGGGGATGTTTGATTCATTTCAGGTCTTTTCTTTAGTTTGGCTTCATTACCGTGGTGTGGGCCATATACTTTTTGTTTCCCGGGGAGAATGCTTTGTAGAAATCTCAGCATTAGGAGCCGCGGTCAGTGTTCTGTAGGTCCGGTGCACCTTCTGTGAGCCGGCGTGAGAACAGAGTGCTTACTCTAGCGGCTGTGGATGCGGTCTGGTCCAGGGCACAGTTTACAGGATATGTCATGATTCACGGGGTGGCGGCAGGGATGGTAAAAGCAGTTTGCTCTTGGTATCAGCTGCTTCCTTTGTTAATGCTTGAGCTGTCTTACTTGTCAGTATTTCCTTATCTCCCGCTCCGGTCGTGCCAGCTAGTAGAGTTACAGGTGGTGGCAGCAGTCAGGATGGGCTCCTACCCCATCAGGAAATGGCACAGAGGGAGAAGGTGAGGGAATCGGTGGGTTCTGCTATAGTGGCCCAGAGATGCTTTCACAAAACTACATTAAGATCCCCAAACAGATGAATGTCAAATGCCTGGAAACAGCAACATGGGAAAGAAGCAAGGAAAATGAATGATCCTGCTGAAGAGTGTGGATTGAAAGGTTCTTAACAAGCCCGGCAAAATAAACTTATGGCCAAAAGGAGAAATTTTCCTGCCACTGCAAATAGACATGATAAACTCTAAAATTGCCAAGTTTTTGGAATAAAAACTTTTCAAGTACAGTATTGAAGAATGAGGCAGATCCTGAAGACGTTGGCCAGGGAAAGCAATCCTGGCAAAGTCCAGAAGTGAGAAGGCATGAGGAAGAGAAGGGGAGATGCTTAGAGCAGGGGTGCTGGGGCTCCTCGACCACCGGCAGCAGCACATACTTGCCCCCACCAGACCCCACCCGAATCGGAAACTGAGGGTGGCCGGGCAGTCTCACGAGGCCTCCGGGGGACTCTGATGCACGCGGATGTTTTGAGAACCATAGGCTTTGCTGTACCTAAGTGTTTTAACATATTGGCATCCCCCTAAGCTCTGAGGTGCTTTTCCCTCCATAAGTATAGACATGTTTTGTATACGATTCTTTGCAGAAACTGTTAATGTCTTTATTTCCCATCCTTTTTCCCTAAAGCCCCTAAAAGATCTGGAAATATTGAGAAAGAATGATGTGGAGAAAATTGCCATCAAGGCCATATTTAGATGGATGGAAACAACCTTTAAAGTGGATTAAAATATAACAATGAATTTTTAGTCTGTGAGTGATAGTCATTTTTCACAATAGATAGTAAAACATTTGTGTAAGATACTGCTATCCATGATTTCATGATACTTGTTCATTACATCTTCGTTTCCTGGGAAAATGTGTATTTTCCAGCATAATAATGATGAAGTCTTTAAGGTATGGCTCACAGAAATGAAAATAATTGGAAGAAAAAACCACCCTGAGTACATAGTATTGTGTAATAAATACTTGTTGCGTTATTGGTGATCTTTTGCTAGGACTTAATCTCGGTACTTCAGAGCATGTAAAAATCAATTTTCAGTGATCCACTTAATCACACCCTATCGTCTTTGTTTTACATTTCAGTGATTCTGCAGGGCTTGGTGGCCAATAGCAACAGCATGTTCTGTTTTTTTTTTGTCTGATTCATGGATTCAGTGTTTCAGAATATGGTACTCTAATCCTAAAAGCTTTGAAATGAAATCACAACCACTTTTTCTTTAGGTTTTATTTGTATGAATTGGGCTAGGCTCTAATTTATGACTTAAGCCCACAAACCCAAGTTTTCTCTGGGAATTTGTGTGGCCAAAGGGGAGTTCTCTGGTATCATTTCTCAGGTGTTCACCTTGTTTTGTGCCCGGGGCTTGGTTTATAAAGCTGATTAAGTGAGGGCACGGAGAGGTCTGTGCCACCAGAAGAAGAGTTTGTAGTTACAGTTCCCCTGGAAATGAGGCACGGCTTGCCACGCAGGACCACAGGACGGCACCAGGTTTGGGTCAGGAGGCAGAAGACTGAAGCAAGCGGTAGTTTAGGCCAGAGCCTTTATTGGGGTTTCCTCTAAGAAGGCAAAGCAGGGCAGGGTGAACAGTCTAGAAATGGCTAGTTCAACTAATTCTGGGGCCTTTGGGCCATAATCTAGTCTCTGGTTGCCTGGTACCTGGCCCTGGGATGATTGCTTCCTGGAGTGTAACAGGTCAGATGGAGGGGGTATGGCTTCATCGTACCCGGTTAGTTTGCACATCGAAGACAAGCTGCTGGCTGAGTCCTTTGCTATCTTTCTAAGAATCAGCTAGCCCTGGGAGAGGTGGTTTTTTTTCCCAGCCAGAAAGGTTTTTTAATGTTAAAACATCGTAATTATTACAGAAAGCAAAAAACATGATTAACACATGTGTAAGCCTTAAGCTCTCCTTTCAATTTTTGCAGTCTTTTAAAACACCATGTAATTTTTCTTTTCCATCTTGAAAACCAGTTAAAAAATACCTCTGGCCAAAAATGTTGTTACTAGATGCTTTCAAGGTATGGGAATGTAAAAAGATTTTTAAGATGTAAATTATGAAAATTAATGTTTTCTTTCTCTAGAAGTGAGTTCTGACCCTTGCAGATCCCTCATTTAAATGTTTTTAATTGAAAAAGAAATATCAGAACTTAACAAATGGCCTTGGTGGCTTGGACTGAAATCAACCCATTTCACTATGTGTAGATTCTACCACTTGCTCCTCCCAGTGGGCCATGTATTTCTCCATGAACAACGTCATGATTATGCAAATTTCTACCACCCCAAAATCATGCCAACACTTTAAACTGCTCTCAGTATATATCCCAATTCTGTTGTCAGTAGCTATTGCAGACTGTGGCCATTTCAAACTCTTTTTACCCCCACCTTCTCAGCCTCAGCAGCTAATCTCCCCCACCCCCTAACAGGTAATAAAGCATTAGACAGGAGTCTCCCATTGTACACCCTTACATACAACCCTTCCTCAACTCTTCCATGTAAGTGCTTGTCCTGCCCAACACAAATCCCTTCCATGCCCTCAGTCCCTCTCCTTTGATCAGATGCCTTGCTTAATCTAGCTACAGCTTCTCACTCCTGGCACGTACAGCTTGCATTTGAACATGTTTAAAGATTCCCTCTTGAAACGAAAATACCCCTTGACTACCACTAAAATACTGCCCTCACTTACACTTCCTGTTCATTAATTCTCAGTCCACTGAAGCATTGGTTTTTAGCCCTGGCTGCACATTAGGACCACCTGGGGAGATTTTTAAAGAATCCTAATTCCCCCAACTGAACTACAGACCAATTACATCAGAATGGGGAGGTGGGACAGGCTTCATTCTTTTTTAAAAACAGTGGTGCAGCTGGGGCTGAGAACCACCATGCCAAAACCTGGTTTTGCTATACTCCTCAACCATTAAAGTTGTTTTTGCTGGGTTCACCAGTGATTTCCAGTTGTCAAAATTCAGCCCTTCGGTTGATGCTTATGACTTCATACTATATAACCACTTCCTTTTTGGAATTCTGCCTGTTCTGACCCTGCTCTCTCCTGATTTTTTCCTCCACTTTGCTTTTTCAGTCTCCACAGGTGGGCAAATTGGTTAGTAGGTCAGTCCAACACAGACTGAATGTCCCTTTCTTCACCTCCAATACACCAATTAACACCTGTGTACTAATGAGTTCCTTTGCCATACCACCCAATGCACTGACTTAAAGCATGGACTTAGAGTGAAGTATTTACATTCCTTAATCATTGTAGACGTTCGGGAAATCATGCTCAAGGTCTCTGCTTCTTTCTTTGTTTCTCTTTGTTTCTGTTTGTCCCTCCTCTAGGTCCACTGAGATAGGAAGGTTGCTAACCACATTTAGTCAGATTCTAAGATGGATCACCCATATGTACTCTTGGAGTTGCCGTTCATAAAAAGTCAGGCTTGAACTGTGGTCCCTCTTCTGCTTTCTCCTGTCCAGGATCTTGGACTGGTAAGGAGACCTGGGCCCACTTCTACATGCAAGGAGGCTACCCCCATCTAGTGCTCGCTTCAGTTTTTTACTTTCTGCTGCTGGTAAGAGTTTAGTTTGGGTTTAGGGGGTGAGACAGACTCATTTCCTCACCAATTTTTGACCTTTGGTACCGCGTTGAATCTTACTTTATTAGAGAATATTTACTGGGGTTTCAAGCCCTAGCTCTAATACTAAGGTGGAACTTGATTTTCTACTTTATTACTATCATTACATGGTACCTCTGGAACTCTATGTGGGGGTTCCACCCTCACCAGAAGGGATCCTGTGTGTTCTTGACTTCCCTGAATCACTAATTTCTGTTTCAGAGTCTGGGATGAATGGATCTGATTAGTACCCATGTGCTTGTGTCCGAGCTGCAGGAAGTGAGAATGAGGTTATCTGGAATGTGTAGCTTCTGTTGGGGTTGGATGAATTCCTCAAACATAGAAGAACAGTTCAGGTGCTGGACAGCGGATAAGAATAACAAAGGTCCACGAGGGCCATCGTCCTATTTACTGATTCAACAAACGTGTATTAAGCACTCACTAAGCCAGTCTTCCTCAGGGACCTTTTGGGGAAGGTGGCTGCTGCCTAAGGTCCTTAGATACACTCTGCATGAAACCAGTCTGGTCCTTTCCAGAGCCCCTAATGACAGTAATATGACTATACTGAGTGATTATTATTATATGCCATTTGTCAACAGCATCTCAATCTTCAACAACTCTAAGGTAGGTAAATTTATATCTGTTTTAAAGCAATGAAATATGCTTATAGTTAGAGATTAACTTGCTCAAAGTTACATAGCTAATCAGTGTAAGGCAGCATTCAAGCTCCAAGTCTGTTTGGTGCTAGACTTTCTGTTCCCAGTAACACCCTGTGCTGCCCTTTTCACAATATAAATGAACTGTTGGTGACCATGTGTATCTGAAATAAACTGGGTGCCACCGGGCCTGGAACTGGGTGTCTTGTGACACCCTTTTACTCCATTTACCTGTAGCTCCTGGTGGGCTGTTTCTCTATCAAAGCAACTATGAATGGGCTCATCTCTTCTCTGTGCCTACATCACTGAAAGAAGATAGGCAGTTTCTGTGGCATCTTCTTAAAATGACCTATTCTTGGTTTTGGAAGTGACCAGAGCAAAAGTCAATAAAGTCTACCAAATCTATGGCAATAAACAGATACTGTCCTTTGTAGGCCAATACAAAATGGATCCCTAAGCCAGAAGGACATGTACTGTGAATTTTTAATGTTAGTGATGAACTGTTCTGAACATCTTGCTAAACATGTTATAGAGCTGCTAGCAAGATAGCCGTCTGAATGGTTTTGGCCTTTATAAATGTCCCTTCACTCAGTAGATGTGAGTAGAACACATTTTATGTCAAGCACTGTGCTAGCTGCTGAATGTACAAAGAGGAGGGCATTCCTGTTGTCATGATATTCATGGTCTTTTGAGGAAGAGACAAAGCAAATATTACAATGTAGAATGATAAACTTTGAGAAAGAATACCAGGGTATCTTGGGAGGATTTAAAAAATACTGGACCAGGTGTCGGCGGATGAACAGAAGTTAGGTAAAGAAGAGAGGATGAGGCCACCTAGCATAAAGAGCATGGTTTGTACAGGGCACTGCAAGTATTTTGGTATGGCTGACAGCATATAGGAGCAGGGAGAAGCAGGCAGGAGACAATGAAGGACCCTGTGTCACCTGGCTTGCTTGTTGATTCGGAGAGCTGTCACAGTATTCCTCTGCTGTATAGTCCTGGAAAGCCTACTGCAACTGGCCCATTTTGCAGACAAAGCTGGAACTGAGATGTGAACAGGTTTCCAGCTCCTCGATCACCTCCCTGGGAAATACAACCAGATCTATCTCCTTATAGGAGCTACTGACATGCTTAGGAGTAGATTAAGCTGAATTGGAAATAATCAGTTTGCACCATGACTGACTGAATTCTTCGTGTGTTTTATCATGATGCCAGTCTGAGGTTATTCCCCTTAAACCGCCTTATCTTGGTAGAATTTAATGCACAATGTGGTAGTCTTAATCCCTAGTACTGTTCTTCAGTAGCAAAGTTGCCACTCTAAATTATGCATTTGGGGCTTTTTTTCCTCAGTAGCCACAGTAAATTTGTGTTGATGAATCTACACTCTTTAGATGGGGGAACTTTGCAAATCTTTGCAATCTCAATGCTGCAGAAAGTGTCCATAGAATAAATGCAGCTGTCCCATACAAAGCATTGATCCCATGATTTTGGTCTCATTAATACCATGCTATATGTAGCTGAACTCTGTAAAATGGAACGAATGTAGTGGTTTGGGCCAACAGTGGTAATGTATGGCCCTTTTTCTGGTGTTCCACATTAGTGTGACTCAGAGCCTCTTGACTACATTCTTTGGAGCTCTTGATTTAAAACCTTTTTAAAAAAAATCTTTTAGTTTGAAATAAGTTTAGACTTACAGGAAAATTGTAAAAATAGTATAGACTGTCACCATATGTCCTTCTTTCAGCTTCTAATGTTAACAGCTTACATAACCATGGTACAATTATCGAAACCAGGAAATTAACATTGACACAATCCTATTAACTAAACTACCTACTTAGTTCAGTGTCACCCGTTTTCCCTGTAATGTCCTTTTTCTGGTTAAGGATTCAATCCAGGATCCATATGTACTTGGGTCTGTTTCTGAGCCTTCGATTGTATTCACTGGTGTGTTTGCTTGTGCACAGTGGCACATTGTTTTCAATAACTGAAACTTTATAGTATGTTTAAATGTCTGATAGAGCTAGTCCTCTGACAGTTTTTCTTCTCCAGTGTTTTCCTGGCTCTTCTTACATGTTTGTTTTTCCATATAAACTTTAGTATCAACATGTCTAACTGAGATTGCATTACATTTACTAGCGCACTTAGGGAGAACTGACATCTTTACAATGTTGAGTTATCCAAATTATCTGCAAATGGGGGATGTATTTCCATTTGTTCATGTCTATTTTTGTGCCTTTTCAGGACTGATTCAAATTTTTCCTTGGATAGGTATTATGCATTTCTTGTTAAGTTTATCCCCTAGTATTCCATCTTTGTTGCTGCTAATGGGGTTTTCTCTGCCATTATGTCTTCTACTTGGTTATTGTTCTTATATAGGAAGACTTTTGACTTTTGTATACTAGTTTTATATTCTGCTACCTTACTGAATTCTTTTACTTTTTAGGTGAGTTTTATCATTGATCCTCAAGAGTAAAAAAAAAATTCTAAATGCACTGAACAGTCACAAGGAATGAAGGAACCTATAGAGGTCAAAAGTGCTGTGAAAGCTCAACTTTGGGCAACAAGTGAGATGAAAGCCATTATTCACTCTGAAAGTATCTGCAGAGACCTGGCCCCCTTGAGCCTCTGTCATGGTGACTGTGATGAGTGTAGGAGATAAAGCCGGGCCTGCTCAATGCAGGGAGTTTAGCCTAAGATCTCCTACAAAGTGGGGCCCCTCAAAGTGCAACACTCACAGTGTAAGCATCAATACTAAGTAAACCCACCAAGCAGAAATAACAGCAAGGCCTTTCTTGACCTTGGCCATGGGTGGAGGAAAAGTTTGTTTTAACCTAAAAATGTTTAACGAGTTGTCCCTTATAGAGGCTTATGGCCTAAGTTTATTCTACTGGTGTGGTCCAAAATACTGCAAATGGGAATTTAATTTACAGTGGACCCAGGTCGGTAGTAACCTTAGATGACTAGCAGATGCAAACACAAATTCTCTCAGGAGGAATGAAATTTAAGTCGCGGTATCAAAGAACTACCACAGATAGTTATAAAGAATATGGGTCGCTCACAGGTCACAACCACAAACGAAAGAAGGAAACATACTGTGAGTGAGAATCATTAGAAACAACATGCAGGAGAATCAGACTCAAACACATTAGATATGGTGCTTATTGGCACACAGTATAAACTAAATGTTTTAAATATATTTCACGAAATAAAAGAAAGGCTTCAAAACACCAGGCAACAAAAACACGTAATTTTGAAAAGGGGTGATGAGAGTTACAGTGTCCTGTTGCCCTTCAGTTGTTCAGGAGGAGTTAAAGAATCTTATTAATTTGGGGCCTTAGGTAAGTAGACATGTTAAAATATTTGGGGTAACCATTAAAAGAATAAATATAGAGAATACAGCATTTAAGCTAATATGGGGGAAAAGAAATGGTAAAAAGACAATAAACTGGAAAGGTGAGAAAAGGCACAAAATAAGATAAAATGGTAAAAGAATTCAACTTTATTAGTTATAAGCATTAATGAACTAGACCCTCCAGTTGAAAGATAAGGTCAATAATGCTAGATTTTAAATATCCATTTATATGCTGTTTATAAGAGATACATCCAAAACTTAGTCATAGGAAGATTGAAAGTGAAAGGATGGAAAAAATATAAGAGGAAGATAATCAGAGAAAGTAAAGATAATCTCTACGAAATAACAAACGTTGGCTCAATAACTGATAAGTGGTTCGATTTGCCAGAAAGACATACTAATTTTCAACTAAGCTTGATAACAGAGCCTCAGTATACATAAACAAAAATGGGCAAAACTAAGTTTAAAATGTCTTCTTTAGTTGTTGATAATGACAAGTGGACAGAAATTGTTATGAATACAGAATATTTAAATAGTATAATCTTATGGTCTAGCAGACATGAAAAGAATATCACGCCTAACAATTTGAAGAATTATACATTATTTTCAAGCACAGATTGAACATTACAAAAATTGACTCTTAAGCCATAAAGCAAACCTCAGTGAATTCCAAAGGTTAGAGACACATAGACCACACTCTGTAATCACGATGAAAAATTTAAAAGTCAGTAATAAAAAATGAATTTGCTAATATATTTGGAAATTTCATAGCATATCTAAACTAATGAACCACTGAAAAAGTCTTAATAGATATTGGAAAGTAGAACTGAATTATATGAAAATTCTATTTTCATTAACCCTCTTGAGATGCAGCTAACGGGGTAATTTGAGGAAAACCTATGGTCTGAAATGTTTAAGTCAGAGAAGAAGAAAGGACTGAAAATTGATGAGCTAAACATTCTACTTACAGTTAGTAAAAGAACAACAGAATAAACCCAGAGAAGGTAAAATTAATAAAATAATAGTGATAAGATCTAAATTTAATGAAATAAACATATGATTGAAAAATCAACAAAAATTATGACAAAATAAGCAAAACTTTAACATAATTAAGAAAAGATGGAGAAGGCACTAACAATATTAGGGAAAAAAGGGACACATAGTTATAAATACAGAAGAGATCTAGAAGATAGTAAAGTAATACCATGAAAAACTTTAGCCAGTAAATTTGAAAGCTTAAACAAAACGGACACATTTCCAGAAAGATAATTTATCAAAACTCAATCAGAAGAAGTGGAAAACTCGATTGGTCCTGTAACACTAATCATCTAGTCAGTAGTTTGAAATCTAAGACTGTATATTCTTCGTAGAAAGATTTTGCGTGACCCACCAAAATGGTGGAAATGTCTCTGGCTTATAAAGTTTATTTGGAAGACCAAATGAGCAAGACTAGCCTAAGAAAACGAAGGGAAAGGATATTAAAGCATATAGCCTTTAATACTGAAAGTGTGGTACGGGTACCTGAATAGAAAAACTGACCAATGGAACACAATAGAAAATTCAGAAATAGACCCAACTGCATACAGAAATTCAGGATACAATTAAGGTAGTGTCTGAAATCAGTGCGGAGGGGGGGGCCGAAAGATGGACTATAAAAATGAATGGTGTAGAGGGGCACCTGGCTGGCTCAGTCGAAAGAGCATGTGACTTTTGATCTTGGGGTTGGGAGTTCGAGCCCCATGTTGGAGGTAGAGTTTACTTCAAAAAATTTTTTTTAAATTTTCAGAATGAATGGTGTTGGGATAACTGGGTAGCCCATCAGATCTCTTCCTCACACTATATACCAGGATAATTTTTAAATTGATCAGCGGTTTAATTGTACGATATTAAACCAGTAGCACAGTAGTACTGTGGAAAGATGCTCAACTTTTTGTTTTTGATTTTAACAACCGAATGCGATAGTTACTCTTATCATCCCCATGTTTCAGAGAAGGAAACTGAGTCAAAAGGAGAGTATTCTGCCTGAACTCAGTTATGGTTCTAGGATTTGAACCCAGTCAGGCTTGCTCCAGATAAGAGTAATTTACCTTGACTAAGTGAGGTTTATTTTAGGAACACAAGGATCATTTAATATTAAGACTAGCTGGGTGTTTCCTTAATATGATAAAATATATTTATCTCAATCCAAAGCCACCACCATGCTTAATTGAGAATTAGAGAAACAATTTCATTAAAGTCAGAAACAAGACAAGGATGTCCACTTAATCATCACCATTATTTAAAATTGTTCTTCAGGACATAGACAAAACAATTAGACAAGAGAAAGAAATTAAAGGTAAAGAAATTAAGAAGAGAGGATAAAATTATAACTTGCTGAAGATAATTGGATTGTCAGCGTAGAAACTAAAAAGGACTAACCAAAATGTAGAAACAAAATAAGAATTTAATAAATTAGATGGGCAAAAGAAGTTAACAGACATTTCATAGAAGAGAAAATACAAATGACTCAAGCATATGAAAATATGCTGAGCCTCACTTGTAATAAGATAAATTTCTCACCTATCAAAAATAATAAAGCTTGATAACACACTATAACAGTGAGCATGTGGTTAAATAGGCACTTTCACACATTGCGTAAATTAGTACAAACTGTGGAGGCTGGCAATATCTATAAAAATTACAAAGGTACATTACATCTTTTAACCCAACAATCCTAGGAATTTTTCATATAAATAAACTTGTATTACATACAAAATGACCTATGAACGTGGCTGATCATTAGAATTCACTAGTGGTGAGTTAGTTTCAGTGTACACTCTGGGGAAGAGATTACATAAGGGCTCGAATACAGAAGGCAGGGATGATTTGGGATCTTCTTAAAGAGGCTGCTTACCACATGGAAAAATATTTTTTAAAACCTAACTATATATTGCTTTCAGGAGGCACACTTTATCTATTTTTAAAGATTTTATTTTATTTGACACAGAGAGAGACAGTGAGAGAGGGAATACAAGCAGGAGGAATGGGAGAGGGAGAAGCAGGCTTCCCGCTGAGCAGGGAGCCTGAGCAGGGAGCCCGATGCGGGGAGCCTGATGTGGGGCTCGATCCCAGGATCCTAGAATCATGACCTGAGCCAAAGGCAGATGCTTAATGACTGAGCCACCCAGGCGTCCCAAGAAGTCACACTTTTTAAGTGTAAAGACAAAGATTGAAAGTAAAAGAATGGAAAAATGTACACCAACCAAGGGCTAACTTAAAGGAGGCAGATGTAGCTATACAATATCAGTCAAAATAAATTTAAGTCAAGAAGCATTACTAAAGATACAGAAGGACAGTTCCTAAAAATAAAAAAATCTACCAAGAAGGCATAATAATTCTGTATTTTGATGCACCTAGTACTTTAGTTTCAAAACAGAAAGCAAAAATACAGAACTGTAACTAATTGATAGTACAGTGAAAAAATCATTAACAATATGGAAGATTTAAACATAAGTAGTACCTTTAATCTAACTGATGCCCATAGCGTACTACAACCAGCATTGTCGGGATATGTGTTCTTTCCAAGTGCCTGTGGAACATTTACCAAAATTTGCCATATGCTAGTCCTTAAAACAAGTCCCAACACATTCCAAAGAGTGAAATCATCCAAAATATGTTCTCTGACCAAAGTGGGATTAAGGTAGAAATCAATAGGGGC